>NC_134415.1:124454659-124754659 GCF_030867145.1 Opisthocomus hoazin
GCAATTAAAAAATGTTTTTTCATTATGTCCAAGGAAGTGGAAAAAAAAATTTGGTATTCAGGCTTTTTCCTATTATATACAATATGTTGACTCCTTTTTACTTCTCTTTCATTGTTAAGTCTGTGAAACAAAGTCTGGATAAAACTGCAGCTGACTGCATAAAAAAAGGTGTTGATCACACCAATTATTTTTTCCACAAAATGTTTATGCGCATGTGAAACAGATCTGTAAAACAAAGGTTTAATTTGAAATCTGAATGTTGTTGTTCTGCAAAAAACCACTTCCCTTTACTCACCTAATTTATCTCAGCAGTGACAATTTTCTAAATTAGTTAAATAAAGACCTCCCAGGCCTGCAGTAACCTTCACAGATAAATGGGATAAGAAATACTTTTTCTTGTATTTATTTTCCTATTTTTATCAGAAAAAATACTCCCTATCTGGAATATCTGAAGTGCGAAGCATTATTCCTACACTTGCCTTTTCATTTTGTCCAGCTCTGTAAACAACACAACGTACACACCAAATTTCTCAGGAGATATTTTCAAATTGTGTCTTCACAAATAAGCTTGCTCTAGAAATAAAGAGCTCCAACACACACATATGTGCACAAACAATTTTCAAGTTTCAAACGTCTTTGAAAGGAAATCACCAAGAAAGAAATCCAAAAGTTTCTACAGTAGAAGGGGCACAGAATCAAGAGGAAAATTCTTAATGTTTTTTTGTGAAAGACTGATTGTTTTAGTCAATGTAGAAAATTGTTTAATACATTCAAATGTTTTGGTTTAAAGTAAATAGCATAATATATTATAATGAAACACGTTTTGTGCTGAATTACCTAACAGAAAAGCTATGCACGTTTAATCAACTATTGCGTAGCATTTTCCCCTCTTGAAGTGAGACAGTATTCGCACTACAAGTCACCCACTCCTCAGCCCTTTAAATCATCTGAGATTACGAGACGCCCCAGGCTTATCTCTACTTGAATTGCACTGCAGTAATGCTTCCACTGAATTTGTCCCAGTCGTACAGTACAAGTTAGGCTGCAGGAAGCGATCTGCAGCAAACTGACCGTAACGCCGCTGCAGGTACTAAAATCAGCATATCTAAAAAAAAAAAAAAAAATTAAATAAAATAAAGACAAATGCAAACCGAACTGAGCTACTCACCATTCATGGCTGTGGGAAACTGAGCCATCATGGTCCTGAATATCCCTTGCTAGCTCTTAGCCATCTGCAACATAAAAACATTGTGCCATTAATAATGCAACAAGGGCAAAACGTAGCTCTGCGCTCCCGCTGAGCAGGGGGAACGTCTGTCCTCTTCAGCTCACACTTCCGATAGCAAACAATGCCAGGCTTCAGGCTGCTGCTGAACAAGCTGAATTTACATTTGGGAGGGGGTGGGGGAATTTTTTTATTTTCTATTTTTTTTATAGGGTATGCAGTGCAGTCCTGAACCTAGTGGCACATTCTTAAAGGCAACCAGTACCAACTGTTTAGCAACTGCTGCATAACGTAGACAAACAGTTGACAACACATCGGAACATATGGCGTGGAGAACAGCCCTCTCATGGCAGGGGGACAGGCTCAGGGTCCCAGGAGACCTTTTCCAGCTCTCCCTGGTAAATATTTATGCATATCATAAAAAAAAATTTCAATGCACAGCTCTGTTACTGAATGCTTCTGCTGAGCGAAGTGCAAGAACAATTATTATTCAAATTCATCCATTCCACTACTCCATACACTATTTACAAAGAAAATGCTCTTACATGATACATTCTGAATAAGTGACTTGTCCTAATAAAAATTTGTAGTCAGCCAGTTTTCCATAACCAACACAATGACATTATTCCTTCTGTTGAGCTATTGCATAAAGACTCAAAAGCAGCATTTAAAGGGCTCTCAATGTAATTTACCTTCATAACAAATATCAGAGTACTAAGACTTGTTTCATTTTTCTAGTATGTATCCTTCCAAGAGTATCTGTATTAATGTTATTAATTCTTTAGAACTGCAAAATATTCACTAATACTTATCTCAGGGATAAGCATAAGCACCGCTTTATAAACATAGAACTAAGCGCAGAAAGCTTTTGCTTTGGATGACATGATTTTAGTTAAATACTGATATTTATACATCATTATCCTGTGCTCTACAATGAAACTACAAAAATGAAATTTTTATATTTTTCTTTTAAATGGCATCTCAGATGTCATCTCCCTCTGTCACTCCCTTTTCAGACACCAAACCTTCTCCCCCCGCCAAAAAAACCCTTCACCTCTCAAAACAACCACAGATTTTAATATTACATACAGAAATAGTACATCCCCCACACTCCCTCCCCTGCAAGGAAACTCCTGCACATCTCATCACCAAAGTCACACAACTGGAAAGCACTCTGTTTTCATGTGCGGACAGGACAGCGTTTTTTCTATCTATTGCACATTTCTGCAATAAACATAA
Organism: Opisthocomus hoazin; assembly: GCF_030867145.1. Lineage (NCBI taxonomy): Eukaryota > Metazoa > Chordata > Aves > Opisthocomiformes > Opisthocomidae > Opisthocomus > Opisthocomus hoazin. Next base: position 124,457,124 of record NC_134415.1, read on the forward strand.
AAATGTTTGGTATCAGTTGTTAACAATCCTATCTCTATATATTTTACATTGTTATTATGATATCTGTTTATTTATTATATGTTTATATATTATTTGCATTATTATTTATATATCCTACAAACAAGATCTAAAATCATGGTACTATAATAGGCCACAAATTATTCATTCTCACTGGGTCATCTGCAAGCCTCATAGCCACATGCGCACCAGGTCCCCTCCCAGTGACTGAAAAACAGTATTTTATCTGAAGCTGTCTTGCTCGCTGTTGCTCATATAACTGCCCAGTGAGGAATGAACAATTTTGCTTCTTTTTGTTTGCTTGTTTAGAATCCGACACAGAATCACAGAATCACAGAATCACAGAATAGTAGGGGTTGGAAGGGACCTCTGTGGGTCATCTAGTCCAACCCCCCCGCCGAAGCAGGGTCACCCACAGCAGGCTGCACAGGACCTTGTCCAGGCGGGTCTTGAATATCTCCAGAGAAGGAGACTCCACAACCTCCCTGGGCAGCCTGTTCCAGTGCTCCGTCACCCTCAGAGAGAAGAAGTTCCTCCTCATGTTCAGACGGAACTTCCTGTGCCTCAGTTTGTGCCCATTACCCCTTGTCCTGTCACTGGGCACCACTGAAAAGAGCTTGGCCCCATCCTCCTGACACCCACCCTTCAGATATTTGTAGGCATTTATAAGGTCCCCTCGCAGCCTTCTCTTCTTCAGGCTGAACAAGCCCAGTTCCCTCAACCTCTCCTCGTAGTGGAGATGCTCCAGTCCCCTCACCATCCTTGTAGCCCTCCACTGGACTCTCTCCAGTAGCTCTTCATCCTTCTTGAACTGGGGAGCCCAGAACTGGATGCAGTACTCCAGATGAGGCCTCACTATGGCAGTGTAGAGGGGAAGGAGAACCTCCCTTGTCCTGCTGGCCACACTCTTCTTGATGCACCCCAGGATCCCATTGGCCTTCTTGGCAGCCAGGGCACACTGCTGGCTCATAGTTAACCTGTCGTCCACCAGGACACCCAGGTCCCTCTCCGCAGAGCTGCTCTCCAGCAGGTCCACCCCAAGCCTGTACTGGTGCATGAGGTTGTTCCTCCCCAGGTGCAGGACCCTGCACTTGCCCTTGTTGAACCTCATCAGGTTCCTCTCTGCCCAGCTCTCCAGCCTATCCAGGTCACGCTGAATGGCAGCACAGCCTTCTGGTGTATCTACCACACCTCCCAGTTTGGTGTCGTCAGCAAACTTGCTGAGGGTACATTCTAACTCTTCATCCAGGTCGTTGATGAAGAAGTTAAACAAGACTGGGCCCAGTACTGACCCCTGAGGGACACCACTTGTCACCAGCCTCCAACTAGACTCAGCGCCGCTGATGACAACCCTCTGAGTTCTGCCATTCAGCCAGTTCTCTATCCACTTCACCGACCACTCATCCAGCCCACACTTCCTCAGCTTCCCTAGGAGGATATCATGGGAGACTGTGTCGAAAGCCTTGCTGAAGTCAAGGTAGATAACATCCACAGCTCTCCCCTCATCTACCCAGCCAGTCATGTCATCGTAGAAAGCTATCAGATTGGTCAGGCATGATTTCCCCTTGGTGAATCCATGCTGACTACTCCTGATAACCTTCTTTTCTTCCACTTGCTTCATGATGGCCTCCAGGATAAGCTGCTCCATCACCTTTCCCGGGATGGAGGTGAGGCTGACCGGCCTGTAGTTCCCTGGGTCCTCCTTCTTGCCCTTTTTGAAGATTGGAGTGACATTGGCCTTTCTCCAGTCCTCGGGCACCTCTCCTGTCCTCCAGGACCTCTCAAAGATGATGGAGAGTGGCTCAGCAATGACATCCGCCAGCTCCCTCAGCACTCGTGGGTGCATTCCATCGGGGCCCATGGATTTGTGGACATCCAGATCGCTTAAGCGATCCCTCACACAGTCCTCCTCGACCAAGGGAAAGTCGTCCTCTTTGTAGGCTTCTTCTCTTACCTCCGGGGCCTGGGATTCCTGAGGGCCAGTCTTAGCACTGAAGACTGAAGCAAAGAAGGCATTCATTAGCTCTGCCTTCTCCGCATCCTCCGTCACCAGGACACCCGCCTCATTCAGCAGCGGCCCCACGTTGTCCCTAGCCTTCCTTTTGCTGCTGGAAGCACGTTACAGACCAGTGTCGTTAAGACACCTGACATTCCATAATTTTCTATATACATTATATATACCTACGTTTGTGTATACACACACACACACATATACATATATATATATATAAAGTAAATGGAATCATCGGCAAGTCCAAATGATCTCTCAGGGTGACAGTGGGTATCAGCTGCAGAAAGATGTAAAAAGGAAGTATGGATCTATTCCAAGACATGAATTCTAAAACAAATTGGAGCATTTTTAGGTTGCTTCCAGCATCCCTTCCTAGGCCTTACCAGCAACCTACCAAGAGACACTTGAAATCTATATATAGCCTTCCCGAAAAATGCGTCCAATGTTGTTAAACATTTCTACAGCACGTTTCTCTGCAAAAGCTGTTCTGTCAAGGAGGGCTAAAAGAGAACCTGAAACCATGATGCAGAAGTGGGATGCTGGAGAACATCCTCAGAATCAACATAGCAAAGCTCAGCAGAGCTCTGCGTTGACAGAGATTTCCACCCATGTGTGACTTGTTCTAGATTTACAGTCTTATTCAATAAATGCTACACGTTTGATCTTTCCTCCAACATATTTTATTCTCTTATTTTCAGGTGGCTTTTAGGGTTTTTTAAAAGCATAATTACAATAGATTCACAGAATCATAGAATATTCCAAGTTGGAAGGGACCCATGAGAACGATCGAGTCTAACTGCAGACCCCACGCAGGACAACCCAGAAGCTGAACCACATACCTAAGAGTGTGCTCCAGACACTTCAAGGACACCAACTGGCTTCGGGTCGTGACCCTGGGGAGCTTGTTCCAGTGCACGACCATCCTCTCAGCAGAGAGCTTTTTCCTAATATCGAATCTTAACTCCCCCCTGACGCAATTTTAAGCCATTTCCTCATGGTCTATCACCTGAGAGAAGAAACAAGCACCTCTCTCGCCGCTCCCCGTGATGAGGAAGCTGTAGACAGCCATGAGGTCACCCTTGGTCTCTCCTTCTCCAAGCCGAACAAACCTAGCACCCTCAGCTGCTCCTCACAAGCCTTGCCCTATAGTCCTTTCACCGCCTTTGTTGCCCTCTGATATTTTCGTACCCTTCTTACATTGTGGGGCCCAAAACCGCACGCAGTACTCTAGGTGAGGCCTCATAATAGTAGTCAGATAATTACCAGACAATACAAGTCTGATAATAAACTGATTAACTCTTCAAGCCCAGAATCTTAAGATGTATTTTTAAAATACTTTACACAACTTACAGCTATAGACAAAGCCAGACTTTGCCACCTGTGGTTTTGCCGAAATGGGTCATGTAAATTGAGCTTTCTGAACTCTAAACTGCTGACCATGCGAGTGGGGGAAGTAACCCAGGCAGCTTCACGTACATAAAACACGTAAAGCCCCTCTCCCTCATCTTGATGTCCCTAGAGCCTCAAGTACACCACATTTTAAAGTCAATTTCAATTGAAAAGTATCGAGGTCAAAGCCCTCACGTTAGGTTGGTGAGGGTCTTCCCTATTTATGAAAGCTCTGCACCTATGGAGCCCACTTGTTCCTGGTTCATTTTCATCAGCAGAGGTAACTCCAGCTCGCTGTTACTGATAGCTATGTATACAGGCAACCACCTTCACTGATGTTTAAGACAATTCATCTGTACCCCGGGCTGCATCCCCAGCAGTGTGGGCAGCAGGGTGAGGGAGGGGATTCTGCCCCTCTGCTCCGCTCTGATGAGACCCCCCCGGGAGTCCTGCGTCCAGCTCTGGAGCCCTCAGCACAGGACAGCCCTGGAGCGTTTGGAGCGGGGCCAGAGGAGGCCCCAGCAATGATCCGAGGGCTGGTACCCCTCTGCTGGGAGGAGAGGCTGGGAGAGCTGGGGCTGTTCAGCCTGAAGGAGAGAAGGCTCCAGGGAGACCTTACTGCAGCCTTCAGTACCTGAAGGGGACTTAAAAGAAGGAGAGGCTTTTTACCAGGGCCTGCAGTGACAGGACAAGGGGAAACAGCTTTAAACTGAAAGAACATAGATTTAGGTTGGACATAATTTTCTGTGATGAGGGTGGTGAGACACCACCCCAGGCTGCCCCCTCTCTGGCAGTGTTCAAAGCCAGGCTGGACGGGGCTTGGAGCAGCCTGGTCTGGTGGAAGGTGTCCCTGCTCATGGTAGTATCTGTCCTCTCAGAAAAAGAAGTCCAAGATCAGATATTTCTAACACGACACTGCTTGATACTCCTTTTCCAGCACTGTCAAAAATAATGACCAGACCTGACTCAACAACTGAAAATTTCCCGAGTTCCCCAAGGCTGGGCTGACCCAGCCTGACAAGTCCGCACCAGGCATTGCCATGTCGCTGCACCAACCACAGGGCCAAAGCCAAGAGGGAACTGCCCAACAGATCTGTACTAAGGGTACGTCACACCAATGATGCGATTAAACCATGGTTTAGCTCCGTCATCTCACTACCACGCCTATCGGCAGATCCTGTCATGTTTTACAGTACTAGACCTGAAGGGCACCAAAACCCTCACACATTAACCCCCACAAACAATACTGAAAATCAGGACCTTACAGCAGCGACCAGGAACCATCAACCAGTTTTCTGCAGGATTTCAGGCTGCGCCAGCACTGGGACCCCATTCTATCCTTTCACAAATACCCGTTTCACTCAGACACCAGCGTTACACCAAATACGTACGCTTCTCTGGTGACAGATTCGGAAGTCGTACCAAGAGGTGAAAATAAGGAAAAATAAAGGTAGCACTGCAACTTAATTTACCCTCATTGAATTTTTCAGGGTAGGAGGAAAAGTCTACTCACATTTTTCAAAGGTCTGTGGAAACAGTCCTTCCCAAAGAATGGAGCTTGCCCTCAACAAGTATTCTATCTTCTATGTTTCCACAGCACACCTCAAAGGCTTGGATATTATGCACATATCAAAATCAAAAGCAGTTTATTTTCACAAATTCCAAATAAAGTTACTCTAGTCGTCATGTGTGAAAGCACCTTGCACCTTTAAGACACAGGTGTGCATCATTTATTTACCAAGGGAAACCTCTGCAAAATATTCTCACTTCAGGCCAAACTTACTTTTTTTAGAACGACCCTGATAACTTTTAATCATTAATCACAGTGAAAGCTGTAAATTTCCAAAGGACTTTTATACACAATATTACAGAGAAACCCAATGTCACATAAAAACATTGACTAAAGAGGGAAAAAAAAACCCAAACAAGAAAATATTATAACCATTATCCCAAACAGATGATATAGACAAAAAAAAAAAAAAAAAAAATGGCCATCACAACCAGAATATCTCACAGAAGAAGATTTGTTTCTGCAAAATGTTCTAGAAGAGGTGCTTGGTGATCTTGGTTATCAGTCACATGAAACCGTGGCAGCCACAGCGCGAAATCTACATTTTTGACAAGACAGGATCAAACAACCCTGTGAGCACTGCAGACACCATTAAGCCCTGCTGCCATTCCACGTGAAAACAGGAAAACTTGGATATTATGTTTAAATAGCAGAATGGGCAAGTTCTTGCAAACAAGCCATCCGACTAGTCCCAACGTTTAAAGCACTACTTGTTTTCACAAACCGAACTGCAGCTTCTGCTCCCTCTCTCGGTGTTCGGTATAGCTGATACAAGTTGAGAAAAGAAATGAGGAGATTGCAAGGAGGAAGGGCGACCTTATGACCATGCTGGGAGCACGGAAAGCATTACAGCTGGGCAGACTGCAGGAGAAAAGGCAAAGTAAAAGCGTCTTTTCCATCACAGGCGTATTGCCATATTATGAAGAACAGCCTTATCGCAATCTTTGTTAATATTTATACTTGAATTTTTTTTTTTTCCCAAGATATTTCTCAGAAAAACCACAGCCACATAGTTCTAGTAGAAATGAAGGTCTGGTGCAACAGGCTCTGTCCCACCCATTTTAACTGGAAGAAAGCAAACACCGTAGCAGCAGCATGTGTGGACACACTACTACCCTTCTGCCTTTCTCAAGGACAGGAAGAAGATCCATTGCAGATTTTTGCTTAAGAACCAATTAGCAAAGACACAGGTTGCAGTACTAGTTGACCGATTTACTCCTTGCAGCACCTGTAGAACTGGACCACACAAAGACTACTCATTAGTACTTGCAAAGTAAACAGTGACAGTGTCATAGCCCATGTAGTTGTTCTGTGCTTTTCTAGGATTATCCTCTAGAAAATCAGCAACCAGTAAGGATTCGTAAAGCCTTATAAACCAGCACAGCCTAGAATTTGTCTTTGTTCAAGACACATCAGCAGAAAAGTTTACCAATTAAAAAAAAGAAAAACAACACAACAACTTGGCAGGCCAAGAATTTATCTCCTTTATACAGTGGAGTTACACACACTGACACGGCCTCTTCAAAAGGTACCACGGCCAGCTTCGCACAGTCCACCCGCTCCGATAACAAATGCATGACAGCAGTAATAAAAAGGAGAAGTCGATCCCATGCAGCTGGCAGATCGCTAGCTCTTCCTGCTCCCCTCTGTTACTGCGGATAAGAGCACTGCAAGCCTTAGTTAATATTTTGACATTTCAAGAAAAAAAAAAAAGTGTTAAATATTTTACTTCTTAACCCTGTGGTACGAAGTCCCTTCCTTGCTCACTGTTACAGAGCAACCTGCTTCCAAACAGTGATTAAGACAGGCACAAAAAATACTTTTTCTCTGACACATACCCTTCTGCCCACCTTGCCTGACTAACAGGCTTTCTAAATATACAGACCATGCAAAACAGATGCCATGCAAAACACAAGAATCTCTGTTTCTGTTTAAAAAACATAATTGTGTGGTCAGTATTGATGGGTTTACTCCCTTTCTCACACAGTTGCTCAGCTGTGAAAGCACCAATTCAAAACATCGAGACCCAGTTGAACTCTCTCCCCTGTCCCTGGAGATTGAAATCAATCTTCCCTTCCTCCTAGGAGAAGGCTTTCCTGCTTTTTACTGTACAGCTGTTTCAGGAAACCCATGTGCAGCACTTGGAACAGTAACATCAACTCAAGACTTCAACCTCCTACACGAAATTCTCTACCATGAAGCCAGAGAGCCACAGGCCCCTCTCTGTCTATGCCCCTCCAGCTTGGATTCTTCTTTGCAAAGAAGAAATTCCGAAGGAGGGAATGAGAATCCCACTTCAGCAAGCTTACTATTTAAATCCCTGGCCCTTCTCCCAGGTGACGTGTACATGAACTTCCTCAGGAAAAGATGGGAATTGAACCCAGCTCTGCCCCACCCTGGGAAAATACATTTACTGACCTGATCCCAGACACAAACAGGCATCACCATCTCTGCTTGCTTTGAGCAAAAAGGGAAAGAAAAAAAAGAAAAAAGCAGAAAAAGCAGAGCGTAGGTTATTTATAAGATTTTATTTTTTTTAAAGGCTCTGAGCTTCTGTCTTCAAGCAGGAACTCCGGGCGGCATCTCATAACCTTTCCAGAGCCGAGCAAATATACTTGCTCCTGAATGGGCGGTAACTTAAAATACACTCTTTTCGCTTCCTACTTTCTAATTTACATGACTCTCCACTCCATATGCTGTTTTTCCTTGATCCTGTTTGAAGACACATCAGTTCTCACATCTAATTATTCGCAAGCATTGTACAAGAGCCCTAAGATGCTATTCCATGAGGGCCACACACCTTGAAACCTGCAGTTCTCAACCTCCACACTGCGACTCCTAATTTATGTCAATGGGGACTTGGGCAAAACAGAAATCTTTGATGAGATTTCTCTTCGTTATTTTCTCACTTCAACCATGACTGGAAATATTCAGGACATGTTACTTATTAACTTGTCCATTTGAAATCTTGCCGCCTTAGAGGAAATGATGAGCCCCCTCGTGCCCTGCCATCGGAAGCACAAGCAAAATCTGCCTCCTAAGAGAGCAAAAAACGGACAGCAGAATTCTTATGTTATCTTCTCCTTATGATGCAAGAGCTGCTACTTAACTGGTTGCTTGGCTTTCAGTCACTGATAATGGTGCGAAATATACAGAACATCTAATGGACTGCTATAGCTAAGCATAAAACAAAAGACACAGAGTAAGCAGGCAGTCTTCTCTGCTTGGCAGAGAACAACCTTTCACTATTCGTGAAAGCTGGGCAGGTGCACAAAACCATAGCAGGCTTAACTTCTCAAAATTGAATGAGATGACAAGCGGAGAGGAGACAGGCCACAGGAGGCCTGCAAAGCAAAGAAAGGTAGTTTATCTTGGATGAAACAAAAAAACAGGGAAGCCCCGTGGGAGAGAAAGCAAAGCTCAGCATCAGGCAGTCAAAGCAAGAAGAATAAGCTAGACAGCATTATTTCAGATGGGTAACGGACAGGTAAAAATGCGCTCCCCAAAGCAAGACAGAAGAGCACGGATGCGATGGAGGTGCAAGGGGTCCCAGGCAGCCAGGCAGGGCAGCCACCACACCTTGCACCACCCCAGCTGCAGCCTGCTGCTTCGGACCCTGCTCTCAGCCCCAAGTCCCATCCGCGCCCAGAACAGGCCTTCAAAGCACCCAGATGAAGTCTGGCCTCTTAACCCTGAACACGGAGCTCTACAGCATGCAGTAATAATGTTTTGACCGTTACAAATGAATTTCACGAACTTGGGGAATCAGTTATCCCCTGAGTTAGACACACGTCTCAATGTCGTGTAAAGTCCCTACGAGCAAAAGGACATCTTTCTAAAGACACTTGTTCTACCTTAAGAAACTCATAACATCATGACGACACTAAGAGTGCCGTGGAAAAGGGGTTTAGGTTTTGATTAGTACAACTATCGACCTTGGAAAGTTAAGACTAAAAGTGTTATTTAAATCTTCTCTGATTTTTGATAAATTTATTAGCATGGCCATAATAGGTCATTTTTTCGCATTCCAATTGTAGTATTTTTAGAAACAAAGCAGAGTGACTCCCATTTCCTGTTCTTCCCTTACTTCATGTGTACTTTGTTGAATCACTAACTGCAGATATCATGCTACAGCATTTCACAAGCTCCACTTGCATCAGCCTTGAAAATTTTCACTGGAACTGTTCACTCAGAATTATTATCTGCTACTCCTGAAGCTGAAGCAACAACATCCCGCAGCAAAACGTCTCAAGTCAAACTGGCTGCTCTCAGAATTGCTGTTCCAAAGAAGCTGTGACTGATCTGGATCAACCATGTTTTTTCAGCTATCTGTAACTGTAAAAACATTTAAAAATAGTTCTCAGGTAATTGTCCTCTATTAGGTAATTCCAATGTGTTGTGCTGCTACTGTCATCATGTTACATCATTTGAATTTCATGTGGTGTTCTGAAAATAAGACTTACACAACATTGTGCTCGTCTATATACTAATGTTCAATCCATTACTTTAACTGTAGAATCCAAGTAACCGATCGGGCCAGGCTGCGTTCCTATACTGACAAAGGCTTAAAAACTCTGAATGTGAAGAAAAATGAAATCTCATCAGCTCCACTTTTACTTTATGATTTTTGTGTGACTTAATCCTCACCTTTTGAACATTTTGTGCTAATGGCACAACAGTACCAGAAAAACAAGTTACTACACTCTCTGGATAATCTTACAATGGGCAATAACACAAAGTATGCGTGGATGTAAGACGAGTCAAAGACTCCACATGAAATAAACTCACCTGTCTCGTGAAGAGAAAGACTTATCCTTAAATAAAGCTGAGGATAAAAAAAATAAATAAAATCCTGATAAACAAGTTAAGCAATGAAAGGAGTTACATGCTAGTAACCAAGTACTCAGCATGCTTAAATTCTTAGCTTCGCTTTCTAAGGGTATGAGACATGAGTAGTTGACATGAACTTTGATGAAACCCATCATCCAACATGAACAAAACTTAACAGAAGGGTGGACTTTGCAAAGATCTTAACTGTCTACAAGATTCATGAAAACAGGCAACCAGACAGAGAAGACACTACCAAATTTGGCGTCCCCCTTTATTGAGAAAGACTGCTGTATGTTTGCTCACCAATATTAGACACCAGAGAATCCACATGGCTGAAAGAGCTTCTGAACATACTGACCACGAGAAAAACTTCAACACAAGCTTACATCTGATTAGATTCAGACAGCCAATGACGCAGGAAATAAGGCTTCACCAGTGGCAATGCTCACAGATGGCTTACAATTTCAGCTCACGTTGGTCCATCACTGGAAAGAACTGGAGCTCACATGTAGAGGTAAGCCTCCCAGTTCTGTACTGATCGGGATTCAAAAACAGATTTCCAGAGGCGATTCAGGCACCCGCAGCATTTGCAACTAAGCATTTGAAAATATCAGGGTCACTTAAAACAGCTGCCTAGCGCTTTCAAAAATCCAACCAGGCACTCTAATGAGAGTGCTTCCCCGCAAAATACTGTGCTGCATTGTCTGTCACCAACCAGGGCACACAAGGAAAAAACAGCTTTAAAAGGTGGAGTTTAAGGGTGGTAACATGTTTTTAAAACCCAAAAGAATACAGTAACTACCCCATTTCACCCTACACCTAGGGTCAACCTCTAAACCTCAAAGTATACTTTAAGTGTTTTACTGACAAGTGATAGTACTTGAAATAGGTCAGTCAGTCATAAAAAAGAATTCTCTAATTAGCTTTCTGTTATCTTTGTTATCTTTATAATCACCAATCATCGCCTAAGACAAGAAAGGCAAAGAAAAGTCACTGACTTTCCCACATCACTCAGCCACGTGAAATGAGCCCTCCCATCTAAAAGCAACACCGCAAATTCAAAGTCAACAACCTACTGCTTTCACAGTATTTACTTTCTTTTCACAAAAAGATGATGTTTATGTCAACCTTCCCCCCAAAACTTAAAAACACGGCAGAATCCATAGCATCATAGAACCACAGAACAGTTTGGGTGAAGGGACCTTACAGATGACCTCATTCCAACCCCCTGCCATGAGCAGGGACACCTTCCACCAGACCAGGTTGCTCAGAGCTCCATCCAGCCTGGCCTTGAACACTGCCAGGGAGGGGGCAGCCACAGCTTCTCTGGGCAACCTGGGCCAGGGCCTCACCAGCCTCTCAGCAAAGAATTTATTTCTTACGACTAATCTAAATCTACCCTCTTTCAATTTAAAGCCACTACACCTTGTCCTATCATGACATGTCCTTATAAGAAGTACGTCTCCAGCTTTCTTGTAGGTCTCTTCACGTACTGGAAGGCCACAATAAGGTCTCCTCAGAGCCTTCTCTTCTCCCGGCTGAACAGTCCCAACCCTCCCAGCCTTTCATCTAATACACCTTGCCAAGCAATGTGACATTCCACTGAACTGAAAGCAGCTTTCAGAAGTCAAAATAAAGTAACTTGAAAACAAGGAAATATAGCAGCTGCATACATATATGTGGAACAAATCACAGCAGCAGTGCTGTCAGGAACACTGGCTGATACCACTACAAGACCAAGCTCTACAATTCTTGGAAGGTCTTGGTGACTGGTCAAGGATCCTGATGACTGGAAAAAGGCAAACATCACACCCATCTTCTGAAAGGGCAAGATGGGCAGTTCGACAATACAAAAGTCTGCTAAGTCTGAATTCAGTCCCTGGAAAGTTTATGGAGCAAATCCTACTGGGAGCCACCTACAGAGGCTCAAAGAACAAGAAGGCGATGGGAAACTGCCAGCATGCATCTATCCAGGACAAACCATGCCTGACACGTCTCATAGCTTTCTGTATTGAGATGACTGGCTCTGTGCATGAGGGCAGAGCAGCCTGTTTTGACTTTACAAAGGCTTTCAACAAGGTCTCCCACAGTGTCCTTAGAGCAAAACTGGTAAACTACAGTTTGAACAGGTTGGCTGTAAACTGGGTGGAAAACTAGCCAACCACTAGACTCAAAGGGCAGTGATGAGTCGTCCAAAATCTACCTGGTTGGAACTAACAATGTTGCTCAGGGGCCGATACCATGGCCACAACCGTTCAGTGTCTTCACTGACGATCTGGGCAATGGGATGAGATGCACTCTGAGCAAGTTTGGATACCAAAGTGGAGAGGGCTGCCCAGTGAGGTTGTGGGATCTCCATCCTTGGAGGCAGCCCAAACACAACCAGACATGGCTCCGAGCAACCTGATCTGAGCTGGCCGGACTTTTAGTGAGGGTTGGACCAGATGATCGCCAGAAGTGCCTTCAAAATGATATAATTCTATGATGACATTTTAGGTAAGTAAAAGCAAATAGAAGCAGTTAAAAGCTATTTTAAAAACCGAGATACTGGAGTTCTTTACTTCTAATGTTCGTTCCTGGCCTATTTTCACTTGAAAGGAAATACGTCCAACTTTTGAACCAGTTTTAACAAGGCAAAGAGAACAGCTCCGGACTTTAGAAAAAAATCTCGTGATAAGCTGTTTTCACAAACTTTACATGCTGATCAAACTACATCTTTTGAGGTGAAAGCAGAGACTTTACTTTTAAACTGTTAATTAACAGGTTATCTCTCAGACCAGAGACCTCTGTCTCAATTTGCAACAGGTACTAGTGACCTGGACTGCCCTGCTCTCCAGGAACTAATCACAAGGTCTTTTCCTGACCGTCACCTGCTCTCCAGGGGTGTGAAGCTTTCTGATAATGCCCCAAGCGAAGCATGTACATCACCTTTCCCTTTTCAAATGCTGTCCCACTTTCCCCACCAGCTCCAGACGAGCAGCTCAGGGAGGAATTAACATCACCTACAGAACTTCGCTTCATTTTTCATAGCTGCTACTTTGCTATGGCATGAAATTAATTCACTTTTCGGTATTAAAGACCACAACAGAAATATTTGTAAAAAACCCTACTGTAAGAGCTGCTGTGGTCTGAATGACTGTAGTACCTGCATGTCAATAAATACAGCCTTCTCAACAACACATTTCAAAATCACCCACGGGTCACTTCTGCCTTCACCTATCTCACTCTGCCCACAAGAAGAATCGTGAAAAAAATAAGCAGCCATAAAGCTCTGACAGCAGAACACCACCTACGGCAGACAAGCCCATACGGCGATTAGCAGAAAGAAACCACAGGTACAGCGTTTTTGTGACTGTTAGTGCTGCAGCAGCATACTCCTTGTTTATACTGCAGTGGCAGCTAACGACTCCGTCAGGGACACATCCCATACCCTACATCTTGTACAGACAGAAGAGAAAAAAAGTAAACGCAATTCCTTCAGGATAGTAATTAAAAAGAGAAGCATATTCACTTGATCTAATTTGGGTACATCAGTTCAGATGCTCATCTGACCACAATTTCTGTATAACAGAAAGCGTGGAGCAGCTGAAATCCCTGTTTGCAGGGACGCATGCAATTCTGTCAACATCATACGGAGCCTAACATCCGAACTCAGGTTTTTCTAAACATCCAGAGGTACGGTGGTGTGAATTCCCCTCCCAGCTTAGTCAGTAAAAGAATACAGACAAACCAAACAGGGAAGGTAAAGTGGAAATAAGAGAACAAAAGTGACCAAAGTTCAGTAGAAGAATGAAGCCCAGCTAGCTATTCATCCAATTAGCTCCTAAGGCTCGTTACTTCCAAACATCACCATCGCATCAGTGGCCACAGATGTTTGGTACAGCTACAGTCTTTGAACTACAACCACGTTTCAGATGAACCATTTAAAATTCTTGAAAGCCAGCTGCGCTTTGTGTACTCTGATGTTACCCCCACCGTGGCGAAGCCGTGTTGCTCCGCACGCTCTGTATGCTTTCCTGTGCACACACAGGCGTGGGAGCTGCTGCCGCCACAGGCAAGCGCGAACAAAAACAAGTTTAAAAAACATCACACTCTGAAAAGAGCAACGCGTACAACAGAACCATGGTTTGGGTTGGAAGGGGCCTTAAAGGTCATCTCGTTCCAACCCCCCCGCCATGGGCAGGGACACCCTCCGCTAGACCAGGGTGCTCACAGCCCCATCCAGGGCAGCCTGAACACCAGGGCTAGCAGCTGGTCACTTCTCATTCCACCGCTTTAAATGGGGAATTTCCAACTGGTGTTGAAGTGAACCGCTATGCGCGTACGATAAAGATCACAGGCACCATATAAAGCACCATCTGCTTTCAAGCTCTGCTGCGTGACAGGTGCCAAAGTGTTAACTGCTATGAAAAACAGGTATTCAGAACACCATTTCCTCGCTCAGGGGACCAAACCAAGTCTCTCCTCCTCGTCCTATCTCCTGCCAGGCTCCAGACCTCGGCACGCAGCCGGGATGGAGCAGAGCCAGCCAACCGCCCGACGCTGGACTGGATGGCCCACAGAGGTCCCTTCCAACCCCGGACATTCTCTGAAACCAGCTCGCACGCTTCACCTGCAGGAGCCAGCTCCGTTCCTCCCAACTCTCGGTTTTTACAGCGGCTACAAGCAAGAAAACCACTCCCGCCACCGCAAGCCGGTGTCCCTTCGCCCGCCGGGGTCACCCCATCCCGCCGGGGCTCTCATTTCGGTGCTTCCTCCCGCTCCCGGGAGGGACCGAGGCCGGAGCGGGGGACGGGAGCGCGGGGGAGCCGCTGCCCGGCCCGGCCGCCTGACAGGCGCTTCCCCGCAGCGAGGCCCCGGGCTGACAGCCGCCCCCCCTATCCCGCACCTCCCCTCCCCCGGCCGCCCCGCGGGTCGGGCCCGGGCCCCCCCGCTCCTCCGGGCCCGAGGAGCCGCAGGCCGCCCCGCCGCCTGTACCTGTTGCGCTGCCCGTCAGCGCCTGCTCCGCTCGGGCCGCTACTGCGGCCGCCTCCTCCGCCTCCCGCGGCGGCGCGTCAGCCCCACAACATGGCGGCGGGGGCGGGGGCCGCCCGGGAAGGAAGAGGGAGGGAGCCGGGGCCGGCGGGCCGAGCGGCTCCGCGGCCGCGGGGCTGGCGGGGTCTCGCCACGTCCCGAGCGGCGGGCGGGCAGCCTCGAGCGAGGGGGGTGTCGGTGCTTGGGCTGCGAGGCCGGAGGCTCCGTGAAGGGTCTCCTCGCCCCGGGCTGCAGCCCCCCGGGTCCGGCCCAGGCTGCCGCCGCGGTGCCGCCGGGGTCCGGAGGCGGGAGGGGCGGGCCCGCCGCCACCGCCCGGCCCCCGCTGCGGCACCGACCCGGGGACCCGGCGCGGGGAGTGGGCTCGGTCCGAGGGGGGTCCCCGCACCGCCGTGAGCCGGCGTTCAGAGACCCGAGCTGCCGGGAAACCGACCGCCTCCTCAGTAACGTTGTTCTCGCTGTTGATTGCCACCACTGCCTCCCCTTCCGCCCCACAAACTACTTTTCCTTTAGTTTTCTAGCTGCGTATCTGTGTTGAGAATAAAAGGGCAGCCAACATCATCTCAGTCTTACGGCCGAGAGGCTGGTGAAGACGTCTCAATGTAATGAAAGTTTACCACCTCATCTGAATCACAATTTCAAATGGAGTTATTTCTCAATGTAATTTATTTTCATCTAGCAGTACCAATCAGGGGACATCTGTGAACTGACAGAGGTGTCAAAAGGGAAAGGGAACTTTCAGACACCCTTGTTAGTCAAACACAAATCTCCAAATATCCCACCAGGAAACTTCATACAGTTCAATGAGACTAGGAAGACTATGAGAACGATCAAAGCTACTGACTGTATTCAATTAAAATATTCAGTTGAATAACACAAAGTTTAAAGTTTACATCGAGTTTAATCAAACAAAATCCTACTAAGCTCACATTTTCTCTCACTGCAAATACTCAGATCAAACTCCAATCTGACAGCAATAAGCTGGGGACAGTCGCCACACAGCTCAAAAAATATGATGCTGAAATATAAATTTATCAGAAGTTTATTAACTCTGACGTACTACAGTGCTTCTACACCACCAGGTCTTCTCAAGAACAGCCTCCAAGCTCTGTAGTGAGGCGGGTGTTAGTCTCTTCTCCCAAGTAACTAGCGATAGGACGAGAGGCAATGGCCTCAACTTGCGTCAGGGGAGGTTCAGACTGGATATCAGCAAAAATTTCTTTCCTGAAAGAGTGGTCAGACATTGGAACAGGCTGCCCAGGGAGGTGGTTGAGTCACCGTCCCTGGAGGTGTTCAAAAAACGTGTAGATGTGGCACTTCGCAACATGGTTTAGTAGGCTTGGTGGTATTGGGTTGATGGTTGGACTTGATGATCTTAGAGGTCTTTTCCAACCTTAATGATTCTATGATTCTATGATTATCTGGACTGTTAGTTTCTCATGGAACCTGAAAAGCTGAGGCCTCCGGTTCATCACTCCACACAGGCAGGACTCCCAGATTCAGCTGATATTTCCACGCTGTGCATCCGCGGTAGGGATGCGACAGTGCCTGTGGGAGCGCCGGCCTTGCTCCGCGCCGGGAAGCGTGTCCCACCAGGTCACCGGCTCCGGGGAGGAGGCTGGTGCCAGGCACTGCTCAGCCTGCTGAAATACGCAGGGCTTCAGGGATTTATCTTTTAAAAATTCAAAGAATCCGCTAGAAAGGAGACTTGGGGAAAATGCCATCAATTTTAAACATTAAATATTTTCCTTCTTCAGCAAGAGGGTCTTGCTATGTACGGGAGCTTACAGTGCCTTTCTGCTATGTTTTTTGCTCTGTAGATAACTAGATATCACCTTTATATGGAGCAGATTTTTCCGCTGACTCATTCTTCTGGGCCTCAGTGAGCCTTTCCCGTTTGTTACACCTTTTATCATTCATCGTGATTCCAGAATAGTCATGTTATTGTGCCCTGGAATGGTCCTAGCCACATACTACTCTTCAGTATTTTTGCTGAGACGTCTAATGTTTGCGCTTGCTGTTACAGTTGCATTGGCAGCTTGCAATCATGTGTTTACCCCTCATGACCTTCTCAGCCCTCATCTGATTTGGTGCTGTCGAAGATATGGTATTGTCCTTCCTTCCTTCCTCCCAGCCCAAAAGCACGCTCTGTATTTTCATTCCTATGCACAGCCAGCAACATCGTCTTTCATGCGTAGATATTTGCCACGTAGGTGGACTAAAACACATCTTGTTCAAGGGGCACTTGCCGACTTGGTGATTTAAATCATTCGGTGGCCACCAGCCTTGGTGGCCTTCAACTGTTTGGAAGTCATCTGCAGATCTGACAAGCCGTGCTTCATTTAATTCCAGTACCGAGTGAATAGAGCAGCCCTGGGTCAAGAACAGACTCCTCTGGAGCCCAGTTAAAAAGTCTCTCATCTGACATTTTTCATTTGAATTACTTTCTAATATCTCTTAAAATGCAGCCTTTAATCTGTTTAGTGCACATTAGAGCAACGCGGCATAGTTCTAAACGTGACTGTTGTGTAGGCAACACCTACAGCCTGCTTTGGATTGAAGAGAGCTGCTTGCATCAGACAGCAGTCTACAGCTTCATAAAGGCTGTTGTAGAGAGGATTAAGATAACAATAAACCAGATAAACATGTTTCTTCCTATAGGAAGAAAAAGACCAGATTACCGATTACAGTAGTTAAGTATTGGGAAGGGCAGTGGCAAAAATCTGTCAACACAAATCTCTAAGAACAGGTTAGACATCTGTGAGGAGTGTGATGAATACAGTTGATCCTGCCTTGGACATTGACCTATGTGTCTTTTCAAGGAAAAAAAAAAACCTCCTGAACTGCTTCTCTAATCTTGCCTGAAAACATACTGCCACCTGAAGGCAAGTTATTAAACTTATTTTAAAAAAACAACAACCAAACATAGCGCTTAACCGTTGCCTTTGAGGTGACAAGGTGCACAACGCAGGGAGCGTGTAAAGGACGTTGGGATTCTTCGTTCTGTAAATATGACAGAAGGGGAAGGAGCCAGGAGTGTTATTAACATTACGCGAGATCCCCGTAGAAAAGCAGCAATGTAGCTGATTTTGAGATAACTGCAGGTGTTGCCTAATACCTCCTCTGACACAAAGCTGAGGCCAGGAAATCCTGCAACACTGTGAGCTTTTTTGCCTGGGAAGGGAGAAGTCGGAGAGAATGCAAAATTCAGCTGACTCTCTTCAGAGAAAACCTTGTGTAAGTAATTAGCATATCAAAGCTTTATGTGTTCTTATTCTAGACAAGCTGAATGCTGTTTCATCTGCATTACCACAAACAACCAGAGCTAATCAGAGGGATCAGAACAATAAATATCTCTTAGATTAATTAATTAGCAGGAAGAGGAGCAGGACTCACGGGCTGCTGTGAAGACACATTTGAGCGCAGCAGCCCCTCAGTCACTCTTCCTTGTAACTGGAGCATGCAGACATCCCAAGTTTAGTGTGAGCTATTAAAAAGGCATCCTTGAAGCGAAGCTGAACTAATGCTTACCCAGCCTGAGAAGACTCTAACAGAGATGGCTTTTTAGTGACATCTGAGGCACAAACCGGTATAACATCTACTTTGTCTAATTGTTTTGGTTTAATTAGCATTACCATTTTATTTTAAAATGAAGAATTTTGTCCTCTGGTTTGCTAGAATGAAATTTGTTTCCATTCAGAGTTTGACTACTGCTGAAAGTATGTTCAAAGGAAAAACGCTCTACTTTTATGAGGGCAGAGTTTCTAAAGGCACTGTTGCAGATGCTGTCTTTGGGCATCTCAGGGTTTGGGGAGAGTGCTTTTTGCAAGCTTCAACATGCAGTTTTGGGGGCTGATGCCAAGTACCAGGTGAAATAAAAGTCTTTTCTGGTGGCAGTTAGTAGCCTTCTAGCAAGGAGTAAACAGTGGCAAAGCAACTTAAAACTGCAGGAATGAATTTGTTTGTCTCAGAGAGCCATCAAGGTAAGGGAAATTACTTAACAGTAACTGATGAGTAATAGAAAAGACAGCTGAAAGGAGAAGAAACCGATGGTATGATAGCATAGAGACTTGTTCCAGATATAGGGCCAGGGTTGCAGCACAGCAGCTACCCAGAAGAGACCAATTAAGATGAAATGTGTGGGAGAAGCAGAAAAGAAGTAGGATTTACTATAAGCAGTGTCTCATTCTCTAGTATTACTGTGTTATCCAAGTCCTTGTCACATCGGAGCCAAAACCAACATACAACAGCAAAAGCTAACAAGATAAGATGGAGAAATATTAAAAGCAACTCAGTTTTCACATTCTTTACTTTTTAATCATTATCTGTCTTCAATTTCCTGTTACAAGCAATTTTGTGATCTTTAGAGTAATAAGGGAAGATCTCCACTGATAGCAAAAGAGATCACAAACAAAGTGCCTCAGCCAGAACTGAACGGTGGTAGGTAATACGACTTCTTCCCTGCTCTTAGTTTACTCCATGATACTGCTTATTTGCTCAGCTGTGCTACAGGAAGACACACCAGAAGTGAATGTTTCAGTCTCCCCGTCCAAGCCTTCTGACCAGGCAGTGTCTAAGCCTGTTGACAGACCTGTTTGTGCAAGCGTGTGCTTAAAACATTTAAAGTTAAGCAAGAACACAAATGAACACCAGAAATCAGTTACTGCTAAGAATACGCCATGTTTCGTGGACAGTTTCTGATGAGGGATCAAGGAATGTGGAGCAACAACTATTTCTGCGTGGTCAAAGAGCAGTAATTGCAGCATAGTGATCTGCATAGGTTCCTCGTGTGGTGTCCTGTTTAATTTTTCTTGCTAATGAGAGGCATTTCCTCATCTGGAGAGTCCAGCTTGTTGTCCCAGCTATAAGGAACTACTTAGACACAGCCACACCTACCTGATGAGTGACAGCTCTGACCCCTTTATTAGATTCAACTCTTATTATTCATGCTAAATTTCTTCTGGTGCCTCCTTGTTTTCCCCTCAGCTAATACAGAAGCAATGAGCCCTCGCTTAATGACACTGCCGGGTTTCATTTTCACATCAGTGTTCAATGGTTTTCTTCCTTTTAAGCAAATGCTCGATACTGTCTTTAGCCTAGGTCTTTATTTTAACCTAAAACGCAATGGGATAAACAAAAGGGCAAGTTAGTATTTACTTTCCACACCTAACACAACAGGGGTGGTGCCTTTCTGCTGTTGATTCTGAATAATAATTTATCAAAAAGGTATAGAAGGCACAAAGCACACACAACATCAAAAACAATACTTCTAGAGATGCTGGCTTGGATTCTAAACCAGAAACCCACTCAGTTCTTAAAACGGCAAATGGTACATGCTACTGTATTCATTTGCAGGATTTTCTGCTACTTAATAGCTGTATAAAATAAAATATTCATGTCCCAACTTTGTTCCCTGCCAAGCGCTGATATTATTTTGTAGCAGGTGGAGAGCTGGACTGTATTTTTTGAAGAGTGGCAAAGGCTCCTTCGGCCAACCACCCTGAAATTATTCTGAGATTTATAGAACATCTATGTAAGCATAGAGAAAGCAAATTTCCAGACAGGCCAGAATGTGTTGTGAAGAAGGCAGCGCTGACTCATGCAGACTGAATTACGGCAAATAAAGTTTTGCCAACTGCTGAGCAGACACAGAGTTTTTACTGGCAAAACCCAGCTGCAATTCAGGCGTTCAGAAACATTCAAGTACACATGAATTTCATAAGTGCTGGCAATAACATATTAGTGGCATTAAGCAAGGTTATTTGTTGCAATTTGCAATTCTTATGCTGTAATTAGTAAATGATACCTTGGTAAGCCAGAGCTTCAAGTCCATTTCAGATGCATTTGTTTCTCTACAGTCATGTTTTAATGCAAGCCAAGAAGCCAGTCTAACCCCAATAGGCTGGTATCGCTACTACATTTGCTGTAAATTATTTT
The DNA here is from genome assembly GCF_030867145.1 of Opisthocomus hoazin. Classification (NCBI taxonomy): domain Eukaryota; kingdom Metazoa; phylum Chordata; class Aves; order Opisthocomiformes; family Opisthocomidae; genus Opisthocomus; species Opisthocomus hoazin. The sequence goes on from NC_134415.1 coordinate 124,477,910, forward strand.
TTTTTTTCCCCAAAGCTTTCAGTTTTAGCTACTAGGAACATGTCATTGGGTACATATTGATCAGTTATGTGATAAAAGCTCATGTACGTGCCCATAGGCAGACAACGCTGGGGAACACCAGATAATACCCAGTCCTGTTACTCCTCACAGGGGCCATCAGCCCATCAAAGACCCGTCTCCACAAGCCCCGAGGAACACAGGGGCACAACTGCAGCAGAAAACCCAAGTTACAGACTCCAGAGGAGTGAACACTTTGTCTGGGCCTTTCCCAGGGCTGTCCCGGCAGAGCCATCAGCGCTGGTGTCCAGGTGTGAAACTCTTCTGGGTGAAGCTGGGGAGCAGCTCCCCAGGACTAGGGGGGGGTCACTGCCTTGGGAGTGTGCTGCACATTGTGGGATGCAGGGGAAGAAGGTTTGAGGATTGCACAGGACTTGTTATGGAATGTTTAGGGGAGGAACCAATGGTGGAGAAAGGGAGGGATTTGGGGAGGAACAAATGTGGGAAATAGAGGGGCCTTGGGGATTGTATGTTCCGGTGCCAGCAACTGGGGAGACTGGAATCTAGGGACCAGTACTAATCCTAACTAGTGGACCTCATGGTGTACCTCTTACCTCAATTTTGTGAGGTTCTCTGGAATTACATGTTGCTTTTCAAGGTTGAATGATAGAAGAATAAACGTTGCAATAAATCTTCTCAGATCTTTCAGAACGTTTTGTGAGTTGCTGTGAAAGGGAAGTTTTCCAGATTCACAGATTTCTGGAAAGATGCAGGCTTGCTATAGAGGAAGTAAGTACTAGGATAAGGACTGGCAAAACAGTGTAAGAGAGTAAAGTAAATGTATGATTAATAACATCATTAATAGAATCGGGGATTCGTTGACAGGGCAAATGGATCACTCTGGTTTTAAGCCGGCTTAGGGAAATCTACGCAAAAGTTCTGTGTTGATGAAACACAGAAGTTCTTCCTGACGGTGACTCTTGCTTGCCAGATGTAACGCTGACAGTTTGAGGCGCTACTGCCCTCCTCTGCCTGACATTCTGCTGGACTTTTCCATGGCAGGCAACAGAAGCAAATACAAACTCTTTCCCCCACCTGCTACAAATGACGACATTGTGCTGTATCTCCAATCACTGGCTTAAAGTTGCTGTATTCTGAGGGTTTGGTCTAATTTTGCCATCTTTCGCCAAAACCAAGCTGACCTTTTAGATTTAGGGTTTTTCTGCACTTCAAAATTGTTTTTGAAGAGCGCCAAGTCTTTCAGAGCAAGCCACTTTGTAACTCACATTGACATTAAAGTTTAACAGAGGGCAAGGCAGAGCTGAAATCAATGGGGTGTGAAAAGGGACCATACTATCAGCTATTAATGCTTCACTTGAATTTTCATGCAAGGTTTGTCTTGCTTTTGTGCAGCTTCTTGCTTTAGTACGGGAAATCTATAACAATTTGCTGATCTATTTCACTGATCTCCTCAGAACCTTTCTTAAAATTCGTTTGCCTGAAGAATGTTGTAACTGTTAGACTGCTGCAGAGTCACTAGAACAGCATCAGTTGTCTAATAACTAATGATTCTAATATATGTGTCCAATAATCCTCACCTGTCTCTTACCTTTAACCTTCAACTCTGAATAGTTTAAGGCAAAATTGTCTTTTTGTCCTATGTCAGCAGTGTCAGGAAAAGGGCTTTTACTGCCAAATGAAATAAATTCAACGCTTGGCACTGGCAGTCTCTCCAATGAGATACTATTCTGCATAGCCGCAGCTGAATTTGCTTTTCCTCTTCTGCACTGGGGTCATCTTGATTGGATGCCACTGCCTAGGTTCATGGCTTGGCACTTAGCACGCATATTAACTGGAGTGACAACTGCAAATGTGGCAGCTTCAACTTGCTAGAAATACCAAGTATACAACAGTTGTGTCCCATGCTTCTGCCATGCTGAAGTCCTGGACCATTTTGCCTTGTGAGGAGCCAGCTCAGTCCTGCCGAAGTAGCGCTCATTTAGATTGAGAGGATTTACAATCAGATGATTCCACAGCTTTGAATCAGAGCTCGCAGAAAGTCAATTTTAGGCACAAATACATAGAAAAGCTTAGTTCCAGTGCTTGCAGAACTACTTTATTTTTTCACGAGACCCCCAACCTTTTCCAGTGCAGAAGATTATTAATGCTTGCAGGATGAATGGTGCTTACTGAATTGTTACTTTAAGGTTTTTGTAATCCTCACTGTTCATTGTATAGCCTTGGACTTTATTTAAGAAATACCACTGAGAACCAATGCTGACTGGAAATATATTTTAGTTATTTTTCTCTTGGGTTTTTATGTTGTTCTTGCTGTAATGGGCGCTTCACAAATGCAGCTTTTTCTTCACAAGATTCCCAAGGCAAGTTAATATTAGTATCTTCATCTTACAGATGAAGGACAGAAAGGTGGAGCAATTCAAGCACAAACATTTCAAACATCTGCTATTTTGGGGTATTTCTCTTGAGACACAGAGGCCTTACATGAAGGACTGGCTCTGCGCAGCCACCACGGTTTCATCTGAAGCTGGATGTGCTTTCTCTCCACACCGCCCATCACACACAGCTCAAGTCAGCACCGCAGAAACGAAAGGCTGGTACAAGCTACGGCGCCAACTCCTCGCCAAGCCAACCCAGCTCAGTCATCGCTCGCCACAGTCCCACCTTCCCTCTGTTCCCAGCCACGGGCTCCGCTCCCTCGCCCCAGCGCTGGCCCCTGCCCCACGCCTTCGGCGAGCCAGACCAGGAGAGAGGAGTAAAGACGTGAGATTCGCTCTTGACAAAATAAGCTTCATATTTGTAGGTATGTATTATTAGAAAGTATATTATTATTAGTTTGTATTATTCATAGTTCTGAAATAGCTACTTTATTTACAAATCATTATGCATTAGCAATTATATTTATTCACATAACTTTATTTATGGACACTCATTATTATATTGTTATTATTGACGTTATTTATGACAGAAATTACTTATAAATTAATACAAATTATACTTCTAACACCAAACCGTGGTAAGTATCCTAGCAACAAGCTGCAGAGCCGGGGAAGCACCCGCCACGGCAGCCCCTGCCGGGAACAGGCCCACGGCCCCTCGAACAGATTTCATTTTGCGCACCCACGACCAGTTAATCGCCACAACGAGCAGTTAATCGCCAGCACAACGAGCGGTTAATCGCCAGCACAACGCCTTCTCCCTCCTACCAGGCGCTGCTCGCCATCTTCCCCTCAGCACAAGCCCCGCCCCGCGCCGCGCTCCCTCACGGCTCCCCCTCCCGCCCGTCCTCCGGCTCCCCAGCGGTGACACGGGGCACGCCCCCTCCCTCTCATTGGACAGCCTTTCTTCGCGCCCCGCCCACCTCCCGGTGGGACCAGGCGAGGAGAGGCGAGCCTGCGCCGCGGGGCGGGGTTTGTGAAGGGCGCAGGTGGAGCTTTGCGGGGCATCGCGCATGCGCGCTGGGCGGGCGGTGCGCGCCAGGCTGCGCGGCCCTGCGGCGGGCGGGATGTTCCGGCGTCCCCCGCGGAATTTCCGCGGCCGGCGGCGCGCGGCCTCCAGCGGCACCAGCGACGAGGAACCGGAGCAGGAGCCGCTCCCCGGCCCTGCCCCTGGTTCCGAGCAGGAAGGCGAGGGGGAGCCCGGCCCGCACCCCCCCGAGGAGCCGGCGGGCAGCCCCGGCGGCCGGGCGGAGAGGGGAAGGGCGGCTGCGGGCCGAGGGCCGCGCATCGCCGGAGCCGGGACCGGGCCGGCGCGGGAGGGGAAGGTGCAGCTGAGCTTCGGTGGGGAGGAGGAGCGGGAAGGTGAGGGCTCGGCGGCGTCCCCTGCTCCGGAGGGCCCTCGCCCGCCCCGGGCAGGCCCCGGAGGCCCGGGGAGGAGCGGGCGGGGAGCTCGGGCGGGCCGGCTGTGCCTCCACAGACGGGGCACGGGGTTCCTGCCCGGCTTAGGCCCCGGCTGGTGGTCCGGGGAGGCCCTCGGCGGGACCCAGACGAGGGCGGCTGTGTCGTGGATAGGGCTGCTGGGGGGGGTTGTGAGAGAAATGCATGGAGAAGCACCTCGAAGATGATAAACGGCCGTGTACTTCGGGCTAGGAGGCTTCTGAAAGCTTCCTATTGCTGGAGAAAAGCAGAGGGAACAAGAAGGTAGTATGTGATTCTGTGACTAGCATCGTGAATGGTGAACAAGCTTAAATATCTGAAACGTAAATGCTTAATTGACTCTTTGGGCTGTTGCTTTTGTGGCTGCTGACACAAGAGGGGTCAGGGCAGCTCACAGGAGTCACTTTGCAATGGGTGCAGACTGCAAAGAAACAGCCTGTTTCACAGCGTGCAGTGTGGCTGTGCTGAGGGGGCTGAGCTGCACAGTGTTCAGGTGAGAGGTGATGGTTCTTGAGTGGTAAAACCATGGAACTTAAAGCAGCGAGAACTTCAGAAAATATGTTGTGTGCATATGGAGATTACATGTGTATGTAATGTATGTGGGCACTGACACCGCTCTCTTTGTTAGTGTTACTCAGAACCGTTTTGTTTTATCTGGACAGGTGAGGAACAATTTTTTAAAATCAAAAAACCATCTTTCAGTGAAGTAACCTTTAGAATTCAAAAGAAGGAAACCCTCCTGCCTGCACAGTCGGGAACTGTAGAAGACAAAAGTAAGTACTTTTTTCAGATAAATATTTTATGGAGTACTTACATGAAAATATATTACAAAGTCAGAAGATGAAGAGTGACGTACAGATGCTGCTGTTAGATGTTTTTCACATGCCAATTGAAACCAGGATTATACTTATAATGTTACTTTACGGGTTTATAGTTTTAATCTGTTTGTGCTGAAGTAATTTTCCATATCATGGAATCATTAGGGTTGGAAAAGACCTCTAAGATCATCAAGTCCAACTGTCCACCCAACACCACCATGCCTGCTAAACCATATCCTGAAGTGCCACACACATTTTCTGAACACCTCCGAGGACGGTGACTCCACCACCTCCCTGGGCAGCCTGTTCCAATGTCTGACCACTCTTTCAGGAAAGAAATTTTTGCTGATATCCAGTCTGAACCTCCCCTGACGCAAGTTGAGGTCATTGCCTCTCGTCCTATCGCTAGTTACTTGGGAGAAGAGACCAACACCCGCCTCACTACAGAGCTTGGAGGTTGTTCTTGAGAAGACCTGGTGGTGTAGAAGCACTGTAGTATGTCAGAGTTAATAAACTTCTGATAAATTTATATTTCAGCATCATATTTTTTGAGCTGTGTGGCGACTGTCCCCAGCTTATTGCTGTCAGATTGGAGTTTGATCTGAGTATTTGCAGTGAGAGAAAATGTGAGCTTAGTAGGATTTTGTTTGATTAAACTCGATGTAAACTTTAAACTTTGTGTTATTCAACTGAATATTTTAACTGAATACAGTCAGTAGCTTTGATCGTTCTCATAGTCTTCCTAGTCTCATTGAACTGTATGAAGTTTCCTGGTGGGATATTTAGAGATTTGTGTTTGACTAACAAGGGTGTCTGAAAGTTCCCTTTCCCTTTTGACACCTCTGTCAGTTCACAGATGTCCCCTGATTGGTACTGCTAGATGAAAATAAATTACATTGAGAAATAACTCCATTTGAAATTGTGATTCAGATGAGGTGGTAAACTTTCGTAGTAACTTCTTATAAAAGTATATCTCTTATGAAACGTGGTGCATTCTGTTGTTCAGTAATCTGATGACTTACTGAAGATACAGAGGCAGATGAAGCTAAATCAATTTTTTTAAAGAATTCAAAGATAGTCAGAGACAAGACAGATGCACATAAACATTTATAGTTTTAATAAGGACTCCCTCATAGTTAATGCTAAAAAAAAAAAGGCGCTTTCTAAGTATAGTTTATAAAGTCAAGGGAGATGAATCCAAAGATGCTGTGAGCTATCAGGATATTAATCAGTTGTCTGGGAGCTGATACCGTTGCTTCTGTGCATGTAAATGTGTTCTGTGTCCCAGGGGGACATACTAGTTTAGGGCTATCACGGATACTTTGAGACAAGAACTGGCCTGTAAATTGCTGTCTTGGAGTGTCAGAAGGTTTGTCGTGTTTTGATGAGGACAGGTGGAGATAGGTAAGCGACCAGTCTTTTCTGCAGCAAGGTGTAAATAGTTACTGGTAACCACTTATGGCGCATGAGCTTCCAGCAGCTGAAATAGAAATCATGAATCTTACTTTACTCCCCTCTAAAACAGAAATCTGTCAATTGGAGCCTAGAACTGGCAACACCAAAGGCATTTGTGAAGAAGACAAGGAGAAGGAGGATGAAAGTTACTCTTCACTGAGTGAAGACTACAATGGCTCAGACTCTGAAAATGAATCCAGCTCTCCACAGAGAAGGAAGGATTTATCACCAGGTTAAGTTTCCTATTTTTTTGTGTTCTTTAAAGGAAGTTCTTTTACAACATTCTTTGTTTGAAGTACGTGACAAGATAGGTGAGATGAATCCCTCTCAAATCATGTAAGGTGTAGGCATCTTGTACGTGCTGAGTCAGGGCTACCCTTGTGAAAGAGGAGTGACAGTTCCCCGTTATTTTTTCGTTGCAGATGTTTATTGTATTTCTGTGTTGATTTTGGAAATGCATCAGAAATTCTGACCATTTGCTTTGAAAGAAAGGTAGCAAAAAAATTTGTGTGTGATGCATAATTGTCCTCATGAGATTAAAATTTAAGCTCATTTGTGCTGTGTGATTTGCAAACTTTTAATTCCTTTGTTAAACTCAGTAAGTTTAGTAACCTATATCTTTTGGGGAGACAGAAAAAAACAGGACAGGCTAATGGCAACTTATTAAAAGAAAAAGGTCTGAACTTTGTTTTTAGACTGAGAGCCACTTTTTAAGAATGCTTTTCCATCTTATATTCAGCATGGTGAGCTTAATAGAAAAATATCCTGTATTCAGCATTGTGCAGTGATCCTGACCACTGTGGTGGTTATTGACATCATGAGCGATACGGACTGTTGGTTTTAGTCTCTTGCTTAGATTTTCTTTCTCTTCAATGCAGGTAAAATCCCCAGTGCAGCTTGCATTGATGCTGCTCGGAGGAAGCGTCACTTAGCCAGGGCACAGGCCGATTATCTTCCTCTGGATGTTTCAAACAGTGATCAGGTCTCTCGGAGAAGAGAAAGCAGTGATTTAGAGAGTGAAGATGAGTCTGATATGAAGAATCTCAGTTTTGTTCCTAAAATGAGAACTCTTAGGCAGAGGATGACTGAACACATGGGTGAGTTTGTGCCATTTCTCCCAGTGCTTGTGGCTTTGTTTTACTGATGTCTGGAAGAATGTGGGACTGGCCCAGTAATGAGCGAGTGCAGGGCAAGGCTTTGCTCCTTGGGGATCTTGGCAAAAGGCTGTACAGCTGGCTCTTGATGGGACATTAATCTGGTTTAGGTCTTGCTAATGTGGTGGTGCGGGGTACTTTGAGAAACACGTAAAGTGATCTTTGGCCTTGTTGACTGCAGAAAAATTGCCTTGTAGGAGACACAGCATTTAATATGCATAAAGTTGCTGTGGTGTAAGACACACTGTCCCACTGCAGCTTGCTAAATCCTGCCTTCTGCTTCTGGTCCAGTCTTCCCAGTGCTCTCCCTGCATTGATGTTATGGACTTTCTTGAAACAAGGCAAAAAACACAAGACCCAACAACCCACTCAGAGCATGCGTGGGTTTTCCATTGCATTTTTTTCCTCTTGTAGCTGCTTACGGTTTTGTTTATGAAGCACTGGTTTACCAGAGTTGTAGACTGGTTTTCTTTGTTATTTGAATAAGGATTGTAAGGACTATGCTAACTGTGAGCTGATTCTGCAATTCTAATTAATGCTAGAGAGATATTTTTGTATCTATAGTAGAGCATACATTTTAGAGCACTTGAGGTTTTGCTGTGTAGAATGTCGCTACCTTATAGTCTAACTGCACTTATATGTATTGTACACAGCTTTGCTTTGAGACATAAAAATGAGATATTTGTGCTCCTCATACTGCAGTAGTAGTTGTCTGAGAAACAGTATATTGGGGTGAATTCTACAAATCACACTAGTCATTTCCAAACCTTCTGTGCCTTATGGTTTGGAAGTCCTCCATCTACATTTTTTTTTTAATCTGCTGATTTCTGTGTGTATCACTTCCCAGTAATCCTTGAGAGAACCATTGTTGCTTTAGAACGAGGAGAACATGGGAGGGGGAAAATATGTGAAGGATGTAATTACATCTAATAATGATTGTTTTCACTTCCAGTGTCTGGGAGGAGTGATGAATCAAGTGAAGATGAAGCACAAATTAAGTGGGAAGAACAGCAAATAAAGAAAGCCATTAAACTCTCTCAGGTGATGCATGCTTTCCTAACCATTGGAAGATGGTTTTTAGTGATTGGCAAGAGAGCTTGTTCTGGACTATTGTCATACCTCCTACCTGCACTCTCATTAGGGATGTTTTTAGGAAGTTACACCCTAATTCTTCAGAGAAAAGGCGATTAGAAATAGGGGAAGGTGATAATGAAACCTCTGTCTAGCTGTTCAGAACCAGGGTATTATTGTCTTCCTGTATGTGATGGAAGATGATGAAAAGCAGAGAATTTCTTTTTTGGCTGCTGTGCAAAGAATTGTGAAAGCAAGAGTATGCAAATACTACAAATGTCAAAAAGTTGCAAAGCAAAAATTATTCTTTTGTTATGCTAAATTTCTGCTGGGTGGCAATCTGAGAGCTCTTTTAACAGTTTAGCAGAATTCTGTCTCTCTTTTTTTCTGGTAAATAATTCGCAAAAATCAACTGTGAATCTTCTGATGAGCCAGAAGTTTTTGTTTCTGGCTTGAATCACCTTCTCTGGATCAGACTAGGAGAGTCTGAATAACCAGTTCTTTATTTCAGAGTAGACATTTTTAAAAGTTTCTGCCTTGTTAAGTGGGAGTAGTTAGAGGACTGGGAGAAAGTTACATCTTTCTGCTGCTGACTTTCAAATCCAGTATGACTGGTGTTCTTAGGTCCTCATATGCTAGTTGTTTCCGGATATCTGTTAATTTCTGCTGTTCAGGAAATTGCTGCAATTTTTAGTAGCAGACCTTGTTAGTCATGGACTTGATTGTTTCAAGTGATTGTGTTCTGGCTAGATTTTAATATACAAACTTTCACTGGTTTAGAATGCAAAATGTCTTTTAATTCAGAGGCTAAAATTCAGTGGAATCCTTTTTTAGTTATAATCACAGTTAAGCTGAGTTGTCAGGATGAAAAATGTGTCTTTTGGCCACTGGCTTTGTGAGAAGGCAGCATTTATATTTATTGGGGGGGAGGAAATCAGAAAGTTTACTGTGAGAAAATAGAATGTTAAATGACCAAGATGGCAAATAATTTATTATAAATATATTCAGATAGTTTTCAAAAAGCAAGATATGAGTAAAATCAGATATTATCATCACAGCTTGCCTGTAGTTTATTTCTACGCTTTATATTTAGAATCTTGTTACTGGTGAAGTCTCAGCTGTCAGTACAGAAGTGTTATGTGTTATTGAAAGCTATTCATATTTTCAGATGCAGACAGCAACTTCAGTGTACCCTAATTTAAGGATTACTGTGTGCTCTTTATATGTGTATGCACTATATGGTTATGTGCAACATACATATGCATTTTTGTATACTTTCAGTTTTCCTTGTTTTTGTGTTGTACTTCTCTGTACAACATTTTCTGTACTGAATCTGATGATTGAAATAGATAACTGTATATCGTATGCCTTGTGTATTTGAATAATATGTCATGTTGATCTACAGAGCTGCAAAGCGAAAACTTGTGTAACTGGTGTATTAAATATTAACACTTAAAATTCTTGTAGGAAACTTATGATGATGCTTCCGTACATAAATCTCAACCAGCTAAACCAAAGTTTGATCCCTCTGTTTCTCTACCACCTGTGAACCTGGAAATTGTGAAGAAGCGGCTGACTGGAAGGTACATCCTGCTCTTAGGAACTTAACTTTTGAGTTGTCTGAGTTTTTGTCACAGAGTGAGAGATGATAGCTTTGAAGTCGTCGTCTTTTTCCAGACTACTGGAGGATTTTTGGGTTGGTATTTTATGTGTAATAGGCCTGTTATGATGTCCAGTAGAGTACGACAAATCTTTAACTTTACCTGGCAATGCTTTGTTGTTAGGGGAGCATTTAGACTTTTGAAGAGTTTTTGATCAACTAGGACTTCAGAGAGTAAATTCATTTAAACGGCAGCAGCTTTTCATGCTTGCTAGTAGGTTTTGAGAGGAGTGTTTGTTCAATGTTATGTTTGCCCTGCTTCAGCCAGGGCAGATGGGGCTGGCAGTCATAGCCCTCTTATAGCGGTTCTTATACTGGCTGAAAAAATATCTCAGTATTTCCTAAAGCAGCAGTAGATTCTCTACAGCCTGTTTAGGCGAACTAGAACCTGCCTTGATTTTTTTTCCTTAGTCACGTGCCCTGTGGTGACTTTTCTTTAGCGGTTCAGCTGCTGTATGGGCAGCTGGGGTGGAGGTGGGAGCCTCCAAGAGGGTGTGTGAGAAGGACAGCTGGGGCCAGGCATCCTAAGGTAAGCCATCCCCTGTCATCTCTCAGAGCGCTGGGAATCAGCTGTTCAGATAAGTTTAGACAAGTAACATTATACAGCTGAAACATAAATATGTGCTATGCACTTGCACCGAGCTTGCTCCGTATATGCTTTGCTTTCTACAGACCATTATTGACCTGCTTGTTTAAAGAATTGCAACTGAATTGGACTAAATATTTTTGTGGAGTTGTATGCTTTCTTTGCATAATCACCTGAAAGGAAGGAGTTAAGTGAAGTAGGAATTTATGTACAGAATCAAAGAAGAAAAATGAGAGTAAAGCTATCAAGAGTGGGAAACCTATCTGGAAAATAGCAAGAAGGGGAGGGCGAACCTGTTTGATGTAAACTTTGTAGATGTGTTTAACATGCTAAATGCTGAAACAGCTCTTAACTTCTGGCACAGTAAAGAGCAACATCTTAGTTCAATTCTTTTCATTGAAAAGTGTTTCCTGCTTCAGGGAAGTGAAATAAGTCGGTTTCTTGGTTCTGTTACAGGCTTGCTCAAGCTGAGCAATCACTTGGGATATGTAAGGCGGGGGGTGGGGGAACAAAAAAGAAGCAGAGTTGTAGTATATGTAAATGTTCTTGTGCTACCTACCTAATAGTTAATGATGGCTGTGGACATAGGATCCTAGATTTTATCACCTGCTAGCAGCAGGAGTCCTCAGTTGGTTTGTCTTCAGCAGTGAGCGCATGGTGAATGCTTACAGGTACTGCTGTCCGTGCAGCCTGCATTACACTGGTGTGGACATGCTGATGTGAGCTGTAGTTTTCCCCAGATTATGTTGGGTAGAATCCATTTAATGTGATACCAGAAAACTTGGCACTTTATGGTTTTGGGAAGCATGGTGTATTGAAGGATCTAGATAAAATGTCCGTGGTGCTTTCAAAACTAGCACCACATGAGTGGCATTTGAGTCTCCAAAACATGCTTGTCCACAGTCCGTGCTTCTGCAAACTTTGGCATAGATAAATTTTTCAATGCTACTTAGCTCAAATGCAAGTACTATAATTAGCACAGGCAAAGATTTTTGTATATGATTACAATGGTTTTGGAATGTATCAACTGTTAACTTGGCGATAGCTTTAGTTTGTCTGGGTTTCTCTTTTTTTTTTTTTTTAGGATAACATCGTTACAGGATGTGCACCGTGCCCACCAGAGGGAGTATGAAAAATATATGGAGGACATTGAGAGCTCAAAGATGACAGTCCAGGAGTTAGAGAAGTCTTCGGATGCAGCTCTGAATTACAAATTCTATAGGGCCATGAAAACTTATGTAGAAAACTTGATAAACTGTTTGAATGAAAAAGTATGTATATTTTCCTTTTTTTTTTTTTTTTTTTTTGATGATGATAAAGGTGCATTCTGTCAATGAAAGATGAGGGTTTTTTGTTTGGAAAAGAGGAGGGATACCGCACAGTTGAAAATAAGTTCTGTCAGAAATTTTAACAAAACAGGAAACAAAATATAGGGAAAACAAATCAAGCCTCACCTGACGTGATGGTGAAGCTAGGTATAGGTATACTGCCGCGAGCTGTAGTCTCGCCTAGATTCTGTTGGATGAGAACAAAATGCTATTGGTGGGAGTGTTCTGCAGGTCTGGCAACCAGAGTGCACTGAAGTTGTGTGAGAGGCCATGCTTAGGTTCACTTTTGGGACCTCTCGCGATGTCTTTACTCAGGGATACATAGCAGAGGTAGTAAGGATTTTGTGTTTCGTTCGAGTTGGTATTGAGCTAGCAGAGCTGTGTGAGAACTTGTCTGTGTTATCGGCTGCGTCTGTTTCCTGAACTGCAAACCTTGTGTATTTAAAAAGATGGGAGAAGGGGAGGAGCTACCTGAAGTTTGGCCTCAGTGAAAGTAAACTGCTCTTATCCTCTACAGATAGTGCAATCAAATCTAACTTAGGTCACTTAAAGAAATTCACAATTGCAATGCAATTATGTAACTTTAAAGAGAAAAAATGTTAGTTAATGAATACATTTTCTTTAATGGCTGGTGGCTGTGTTCTTCGGCCTCACGAAAAAGCATGAAAAACTCCAATGCTCAGGAGCTTAGGCTTCAGTCTGATACTTTGGTTCTAATTTCACAGCTGTACTGAGAACCCATGCAAACTGGTTTTTGTTCATTCTTTTGGGATTTTAATTAATTGAAAACCTGATTACTGTTCACTATATTTCAGCTGAAATACATTAATGAGCTAGAGTTGGCTGTACATGCACTTCTTCAGCAACGAGCCAGGAGAGTATTGAAACGAAGGCATGATGAGCTGAAAAATGAATCTGCATATATTCAGCATCTGACAAGTTAGTATGAAGTTAGATGTTATTTTCTTATTGAAACATTCACTCTAAGCAGAAACAGACTTTCACGCTTTGGATGAAGTTTTTAATTTTCGCCTTTGATCTCTTTTCCCCTTCCTGTTGTCAGTAGGCGTGTTCTACTACACATTAACCAAAATCCTTAGCTCAGTAATGCCCATGATACTGTTTTTCACTGGTTTAATAGTGAACATAACATGACGAAGTACTTTGTCAATTTTTAGTTATTCAGGTCAGCAATTTCCCATCAATGTTTAAAAAAAAAGAGTCAGTTTTCCAGTAGGTCTTAAGTTGGAGAAAGCATGCTTATTATGCAGTTCTGTGAATACATGAAAAAGCATGGTGTTTATTTGGTAACATCACTTTTACATGTGAGTATCGTTAGGGCTGCGTGTGTGCTCAGAATGGAGATTTCGAACTAGGTGACACTTATGTGAAGGGAAGGACACGAAGGGAGAGGCCACTTTGTGTAAGGGTTTTATCTAAAGCAAATCAATGTTTTTTCAGTTACTGTAGGAAAAATTACTACAGTTTTCTCATCTAGTATTTTCTTTCAACACTGATGTATTGTTTGTATGCCATGTGAATCTTTAGCTGCTGCTATTTAAAGAAACCAAACCTCCAAAACCAAACCCTTTAAAACTGCTTAGGCAAAGCTAAGAGCAATATGCTTGGAGCTGCTGGGAACAGATGGAGGCCAGATGCACCGGTTTCTGGTAACTACTGATCATATGCGTTCAGTCGTCTCGCTACACAGGATAAGCTGCTGATTAAACGAACCTAGCAGCCTGTATGATTTTGAAAAATGATGTAGCAAACTGACAGCAGGTGTTAAGAAGAAAAGGGTAGTGGCTTGATAATAGCTTTCATTAAAATGATTTTACTTCCAGCTCACTACAAATGAGACTGTACTTGTATGTTTAACAGCGATTTTAATGTTTTTTTGGTCCCTAGTTGCATTTAATATAGTGGAAAGGCTATTTTTTCTTATATGATAACATTTCAGTAGTAGTACACTGTTTTTTTGGCATATCATGCGCATACAAGCCAGCTGATAGTAATACAAATGAATGGCCCAACTAGAAAATGTTTCTAATCTCTAATTTTGTGTTGGACTGAAGGATCAGAGTAGGGGTAACTGGGGTTGTGCAGGCAGCGATCACTCAGATAACAGGAAACAGTGGGGAGCCAACGAGTCTTGAAATCTAAATGCAAGAGTTATGAATAGTGTAAACCAAGGATTTAACTTCTGTTACAATGTTGGAACCAAACCTCGACAGTTATTCTAATGTATTGCATGGTTTTATTTTAGATGTGCATATGAAAGTAGATCTCTACGCTTGCCTTTCACCCTGCCTAGAACCGATTGTGGAAGTGCTTTTCAGGGTTGGGAAGTGGTGAATGTTGACTGGAGTGTCATCAAACTCACCTTGTCATCAGCTGCTACAAGGGAACAACCACATCTGACTAGATGTGGTTCTTAAGTAATATTTACCGTGTGTTATTCTGGAGACTGTTAAAATTTTGATTAGGAGGTTTGATTTTTCTTTGGCTATTTTCCAAATGAAGAACGATAGAAAGAGAATCTGTGTTTCCTTACTGAGAAAATAGGAACTTAGAAATCATACTATTTTATTTTTGGCCATTTCTGTCTTCCAACAGGTAGGAACGACAAAGCAACTAATGGCGGATTGGAAGGTGCTGAGAAGACAGAGCTTCTGGAAACGTGTGAACATCGAAGGTAGGTATTATGTATGTGTATGCTTAACTCTGATAAATGTACTATACACTGGCTTGCTGTCATTTATGCAGTGATGAATGTAAACCTGTAGCATTATGAAGTGAGATTACACAAAAAATATAGGTATTTGCTTTCCAAAACTCAAAGTACTTGGAAACCGTCTATTTTTTAATGACATTCTCTTCATGTTGATTTGAATCTGAATGCTGATAGATCTTGTTATTTTAAATTAAGAAGTCTCAAGTAAGGCTATTTACAAAACTATATGACAGAAGCTTTTTCTGTCCTTTTGTAATAAATTATGACCTTACACAGAAATAGGTTTTTGTATTATTGTATAGACAGCAAAAAAGTCAGGCAGTATTGTTGCTGCTGGGGGTGGTGGTGGCAGCAGCAAATGAAGCAAAGCAGTTCCTAACCCCTCCCCTGCTATCAGTGTAGGCTAGATACTACGTTTTGGATATTGTAGTGTTCAGAGACTGCTACTGATTTTTTTTATTTCTAAAGTTACTGGGAGCTTTGAAAGTTTTTCAGTTGCATTGGTGCTTCCACTCATAACTGTACTTTCAAGCAGCAAGAACATTGGAATTTTAGTGGATGAAAAATGGTTTAATAAAAACTTCCACTTGAAGCAGTTAAGCTTTAATGCCAATTAGTGTAAATAACCTTATAGAAGTATTTATGCAGTATCAGTTTCATATCATGTCATTTTCCTGTGGCAGAGATGCAAGCTATTGAATTTGCAGCCTGTGATGATTCTTGGTGTCGTGGCAGTAGTTTTTTTGAGCTCAACTGGCACTGGGGTGCTATCACAATATTTGCATGGGTTGTTGCACAAGTGATCTGGGATTGAAATGTCAAAGACTGAGAGCTCAGTAGTTTCCTGTACACTAAAACTGTTTAAGATGGTGTCCAGTACCATGCTAGATGTTCAGTGTTCAGGTGGGGTGAGTTATTAGCCTCATCAGCAGGCATGAGGTGAAACGGAGGTGGTTATATGGTTCATAGGGGCGATCAGAGACGTGGCTCTAACCTCTGATGTCAGTTCCCAAAGCCCCTCCTTCTTCCACGGTTTGTACGTCCTTATGGTTTTGTGATTACTGTCGGTCCCTGATTGTGTTTCCTTAGACTGTTGCCTTAGGCTGTTGCTCTTGCAACTTGCTTTTAGTACATTTTTTGAAGTTGGGATTGTTTTTCATTAAGTTTCTATCTGCATACCTGGGGAGGATAACTCATGTGAGTTCATTACAAAATACAGGACTTGCAGACGGCAAGTTAGAGAGTCTTCAGGAGAAGCTGATCACCATGAAGGCATGTCGAGTGATGAGGAGCTGATGCCGACAGAGGTGACTGAGTTCCAAAGGAGCAAAGGTTGGTCACAGTCTTCTTGTGATGTCCTAGAACAGAATCTTTCTGATACTTTTTTAATTGATTTTTTTTTTTTTTCTAGGAAAGGTGAAGAAATACTTTGGGTTACGTATTCTTGGGTACACACTGTAGAAAAGAAATACATTCAGACAGTTCTGACTAATGACTTGGGAACAATAGGCGCATAGTTACAGATTTCTTTTGGTATGAGTTATGTGGTGGTGGCATTACACATGACTAGAAGTAAGCTCTTTTAGATTATGCTAAAGCTGATCTGACAGTACTCAATGCAGTGCTGCAATGTGTTTTGTATAATCAACTAGTTTTCTGAAAGTAGAGTGAATTAAAGATTAGTGTTTTCATTATCTTGAATGAATGGATGAAGAGGAGCAGGGAAAGGCATAATACCTTTTCTCCAGCTAACAGCAGAAGGGTTTTCATGTCTGAAATTGTATCACTGTGATACGGAGTTTGAAACATAGTGGTTGTATAAAACTGTGGAATAGATCATGAAGAAGGTTGCCTTTTTTTGGTCTTCTGACAGTTTTTTTTTTTCTGAAACGGGGTTTTCCAGGGAGCTGGTTTTAAAACCCATTTCAGTGTTAGGTGTGTTAAAGACATATGACAAATGTAATTATTGTACAGATATTTCTTATGTCCTGTAGATGCATGAACTCTTCAGCTTATGCCTCAATAAGTTCTGTGATTGTTTCTTTTTATTCCCAATGAATATTATCCATAGATAACCTTTTAGAGGATAGTAGGAAAGTCTTTGAAGATGTACATGCAGATTTTTGTGACATCAGAAAAATCCTGTTGAAATTCCAGGAATGGAAAGAGAAGTTTCCTGACTCTTACTGTGATGCTTATATCAGTTTCTGCCTCCCTAAGCTATTAAGTCCATTGATCAGAATTCAGTTAATAAATTGGAATCCTCTTGAGGTAGGTGCATCAGATGACTTTGTTTTCTTCAAAAATTGCATGTGTGTTTGTGTTACGTATTAATAGGAAAAATGAGATGTTTTTATAGCACAATGCATTAGAAATGAATAGAAGATAGTGTGTTGGTCTCAGAAATTGAAGCATGTGGTTGGAATCTTCTTAACTTTCTCCTTTCCCCTTATCTCCAGCCTCTTTTGCAACACCCCCTCTAAAAAGAATTCCTCCCCTTGGAGTTCTTTGAAGACACTTTAACAATCCCACCCTTTAAATTCTAGCTGTAAATCTAGTTTTCCTGATTCTCTGTTTTGGCCCATTCAGTGGTGAGGGTGGATGTGAAATTCAGTGGGAATCCCTGGTGTCATTGGATGAAGCTTTTGTTTTAATCCTGACCAGCTGAACAACTAACAGGAATGATCTTTCAGCAGAATTTTACAGAGCTGGAAGAGATGCCCTGGTTCAGAGCTATAGAAGAATTCGGTGATGCCAAAACCGTATCTGAATCAAAAAGGGATGATGATTCTGATCAAGAAGTTTTGCATAGAGTGATTGAAAAAACTATTCTTCCAAAAATTACAGGTATAGTAAGATTACCTTGAAAATAAATGTTCACTGCAGCTAGGAAATCAAACCCTAAATAAAAGTGACAGCTATCAAATAATGTTAGTTATATAATGGTGCTCCAAGATGCAGTGATTACGTAATTTCACTGAGTGAGGCTAAGGTAGCCTCTTTTAAAGATTATTGTGAGAGGATTTGTTTTTTATGTATTTACTTCTGTTACACAGTAATGCCTTGAAACTAGAGCGGATAACTACTTGCATATTGTGAATGAAAGAAATTCTTTTTTCAGCATTTGTAAAGAGTGTGTGGGATCCTCTATCTACTTCACAGACGAAGAACCTTGTACAACTTTGCAATAACATCTTTGAAAAACAAGTCCTTTCCAAAAATGAATGCAGTCGAGCAAAAGAGGTAAAACTCTGGTGGTACTGGGGAAGGGAGAACTTCATCCACGGTGTGAGCTTTCTGTGGGTGCTCCTGCGGGCACTTAGAATGTTGTCCTGAAATTGTTTGGATCTGTTTGTTTTGTGACTTTATATTAAGAAGATCTAAAACTTCCAACTTTCTGATGTTCTCCTTATTGAAGATGATGGGAGATAGGACACTCTTGAGGTGGAAATTAGCTCCCGTTCCTAGAAAAACTCTGAGTGTACCTATCAAGAATCTGATCGTAGATCTAGTCTTGCTTCACTGCAATAACAGTGGTTAGAATTTAGATTTGCATTTAACTGCCTTTCAAAATTTGAGCTTTAAATGCTGAAAATGCTCTAGTGGTCAACTCATTAAGCTTTTATTTATAAAGTAGATACAGAACTTTAAAATTTGAAAATGCCCAAAGGTTAATTAATTGGCTAGGAGAAAGACTACTTTGTAATCCTAGCAATCTTTTAATAATTATTTTTATATGCAAAGTTACTTTAGTATGCCCTTCAGCGTGATTCTGGTTTTATTCTGATGTAAATCCGGAGGTTTATCTAGTACAAAACTGGTGAAATGGGATGGATGTTTAGGCCCTGAATATGAAAAGAAATATTTTTAAGAAAATGTTTGAACCTTCCAAAGGCTGCTGGTTTGAAGCCATGACTTGAAGTCAGGTGGTACAATTGACCTTAGCCAAGATACCGTTTGTACAGAAAGCAAATTAAACTGGAACTTTAAGAAACAAATAAAAAGGCTTTAAAAAAGGTAGGTGGCAATCTATGGCACATAAAAGCATGTTGCTTAAAAACATATATTATCCCAGCTATGATGATTTTTTTTTTTTACATAGAATTTTACATCTTTTTCTGGAGATCCTGTGTGCATAACTTATTTTGTTGTTAATCCATGCAGTTTTTCTGCTGCCTTGCAAATCAACATGCAAAAAAGGCCTCACTTATGGAAATAACTTCATTTTAGAAAAAAAAAAATCTTCTAGGTTAACCCGATAGATAATTACAGCTGTGATATGTCTACTTTTTTTAATAGTTTCATGTTCTCAGTGTGTATTATATACTAGTGGCAGCTGTACTTATCTCTAATTAATATATTACACTTCTAGATGAACAAAATAACCACTGACGTTACAAATGGAAGATGAATTATTTCTTGTGAGGACATATTAATAATTCTTTTTTTAATAGGATTTGATTAACATGGTTGTCCTAAGAATGAAGAAGTCTGTAGAGGAAGATGTCTTTATTCCTCTGTATCCTAAAAGGTAAGCTGACTCTGGCACTCTTTTAAACTTTAATATTTTTTTAATTCCTCTACCCTTCACCGCACAGATGTAGACAAAATATTGTAGGAAGTATTGTAGACATCTGTTAACAACTAATGGAGCAAACGAGCCTTTTACTGTTTTATTATATGAAAAGTTACGAAGCCTTATTCCTGTTCATGAGCTCTTTCTAATAAGGGTCACTTCATGGACGTAATGCTTTTATTGCTCTTATAACCAAAAGCTTTTCAATATATGAGGCCCACAGTTTGGTTTTAGCGTAGCAACTTCTGTCTGAGGGCCTCTGCTAGTTTAGGTGGTCTGCTGTCGCGTGCGTGTGTCCCCTGATTCTTCATGCAATTCCTAAAATTGGGTTTTTATTGTTGATGCTTACTACTGGACACTGTTTGAAAGATGGGAGACGGTAGGGGTCTGGGAGATGTGGGGTTAAGATACAGCTAGGAGAGAAGCCTTGCTAAAGTTGGCATAGGATATTTGGTTCTAAGCAATGCTGTTTTGATCTGAATCCATGAAATGTAGACACAGCTGTTTCCAATCAGTAATTTTATTGGAAATTATTTCATAGTGGTTGTATTATAATGGGTTCAAATTGACAGCTGTTTCTCTAGTCTGGTTGTGACTGTCACTGCTGAAGAGTTAAGTATCTAAGAGAGTCAGTATCTAAGAGATCATTTGTCTGTTTATCTTCTTATAAAAACAAACAAACAAACAAAAAAATCCTTACTTTAACTTTTTTTCATCTTTCCATCATCAGCACTGTGGAAGACAAGTCATCACTGTGTTCGAAATTTCAAGAAAGACGGTTTTGGTCAGCTGTTAAGGTAGAGAAAATACAGCTGTTTTTCTTTGATATTCAGTTTAGTGAAAAAATATTTTGCAGTCAGGCAGGTCCGATTCCTGGGAGATTAATACATTTTTATTAGGATGGATAAGTGTTTTTCTCAGTGAAGGATGTGTTCTCTGTGCAACCTGCTTGTGATGATTTAAGAATGAACTATAAATGAACACCTTATTTCTGCCAAGAAAGCTAA
The DNA here is from genome assembly GCF_030867145.1 of Opisthocomus hoazin. Classification (NCBI taxonomy): domain Eukaryota; kingdom Metazoa; phylum Chordata; class Aves; order Opisthocomiformes; family Opisthocomidae; genus Opisthocomus; species Opisthocomus hoazin. The sequence goes on from NC_134415.1 coordinate 124,498,189, forward strand.
CGGCATCCTGGGGTGCATTAGGAGGAGTGTAGCCACCAGGTCGAGGGAGGTTCTCCTCCCCCTCTACTCTGCCCTAGTGAGGCCCCCATCTGGAGTACCGTGTCCAGTTCTGGGCTCCCCAGTTCAAGAAAGATGAGGAGCTACTGGAGAGAGTCCAGCAGAGGGCTACGAGGATGGTGAGGGGATGGGAGCATCTCTGCTACGAGGAGAGGCTGAGGGAGCTGGGATTGTTCAGCCTGAAGAAGAGAAGGGTGCGAGGGGACCTAATATATACTTCCAAATATCTGAAGGGTGGGTGTCAGGAGGATGGGGCCAGACTCTTTTCAGTGGTGCCCTGCGACAGGACAAGGGGCAACGGGCACAAACTGAAGCACAGGAATCTTCAGCTGAACATGAGGAAGAACTTCTTCCCTCTGAGGGTGACGGAGCACTGAAACAAGCTGCCCAGGGAGGTTGTGGAGTCTCCTTCTCTGGAGATATTCAAGACCCACCTGGACAAGGTCCTGTGCAGCCTGCTGTAGGTGACCCTGCTTTGGCAGGAGGGTTGGACTAGATGACCCACAGAGGTCCCTTCCAACCCCTGCCATTCTGTGTGATTCTGTGTGATTTCTGCTTACCCAGCTGGTACGTCTTCTGCAGGAGACTTTGATCTGACCGTCTGTTCCTGCGGGTTCATTTTTTCTCCTTGAGTGGGTCAGCCAGGTCTGTTGGCCTCACACCATACTGGTTAGTCATTGCCACTCTGCTAGCAGGTTGTCACCCAGTGCTATGGGGACAGACAGGTTCTTTTGGGGACCTGGGCAGAATGATGACGACAGTAGGTTGTAGGTACAATTAAAGCTTTATTTTTTTTTTAAGCAGAGTTTTATTGTCAGAATAGCACAGGATTTTTATAATCAGACTCAGTGTAGCCCAGTTTTATAAGTAGTGTAGCACAGAATTTATAGCACAGCTTAGCTTATGGCTCCTGATCACCTGGACCCTCTGCAGATGGAGTCAAATCTTATCGATACTGCAAACTAAATGCTAATAAAACCGTCATAATTTAGACTATCTAGACTCAATACCCATAAAAGAATACGAGTCACTTGGTCCTCAGAGGAAGCAGAGGACAGTGGAGGTGTCCCTGGCCACCGGGGGGGCTCGGGGGTCTCACTGCCCAGCAGCAGTTCTGGTGCGAGCTCCTCTTAGAACTCGTAACTGCTTGATTTGATGGACAGTGCTCTGTGTGCTGTTACAGTTCCCTGCTCTGTGATGGGGTCATCACCACCACCAGGCTGGCTGTGTGCCTGGGGCCTTCAAGGTTGGTAGGGGGGGGAGTAGTGAGCCTGGCACCCAGGAATCATGAGGCTGACGTGGAGGGGAAGAAGAAAAATCGTAGACTGGTTTGGGTTGGAAGGGACGTTATAGATCATCCAGTTCTAACCCCCTGCCATGGGCAGGGACACCTTCCACCAGACCAGGTTGCTCAGAGCTCCATCCAACCTGGCCTTTAACACTGCCAGGGAGGGGGCAGCCACAGCTTCTCTGGGCAACCTGTGCCAGCGTCTCACCATCCTCACAGTAAAGAATTTCTTCCTGATGTCTAATCTAAATCTCCCCTCTTTTGGCTTGAAGCCATTACCCCATGTCCTATCACTATACGGCCTTCTAAAAAGTCCCTCTGCAGCTTTCTTGTATACCCTCTTTAACTACTGAAAGGCCGCAGTAAGGTCTTCCTGGAGCCTTACTTCTCCAGGCTGAACAGCCCCAGCTCTCCCAGCCTCTCCTCCCAGCAGAGGGGTACCAGCCCTCAGATCATTGCTGGGGCCTCCTCTGGCCCTGCTCCAAACGCTCCAGGTCTGTACTGTGCTGAGGGCTCTAAGCTGGACGAAGGACTCCCGGGGTGGGTCTCATCAGAGCGGAGCAGAGGGGCAGAATCCCCTCCCTTGCCCTGCTGCCCACACTGCTGGGGATGCAGCCTGGGGTACAGCTGATCTTCTGGGCTGTGAGCACACATTGCCAGGTCATGTTGAGCTTCTCATCAGCCAGCACCCCCAAGTCCTTCTCCTCAGGGCTGCTCTCAATCCATTCTCTGCCCAGCCTGTATCTGTGCTTGGGATTGCCCTGACTCAGGTGCAGGGCCTTGCACTTGGCCTTGTTGAACTTCCTAAGGCTCACACAGGCCCACCTCTCAAGCCTGTCCAGGTCCTTCTGGGTGACATCCCTTCCCTCCAGCATGTTGACCACACCACACAGCTTGGTGTCCGCTGCAAACTTGCTGGGGGTGCGCTGAATCCCACTGTCCACGTCGCCGACAAAGATGTTCAACAGCGCTGGTCCTAACACCGACCCCTGAGGAACACCGCTGGTCACTGGTCTTCACTTGCACATCAAGCCATTGACCGCAATTGTTTGAGTGTGACCATCCAGCAGTTCCTCATCCACCGAGTGGTCCATCCATCAGATCCACGTCTCTACAATTTAGAGACAAGGATGTTGTGCGGGACAGCACGAATAAAGCAGAGTCATCTTCTGTACTTGGGCCCTAGCAAATTGTTAACCTATTAGAAGGGTAAAATGCTGATTCTAACCTTGGGCGCTCATATATCTATATACACATACTAGGGTATGGTTCATATGGAGATACAATATTAGTGATACTACTTGATAATCTTATTTACTATATGCAGCTTATTAGTGGCTAACTCACGGTAAGTTTGGAGAGTGTGAATCCTGGGTTTTGAGTACTTAAATTGGATGGACATATTATCGTTTTATCTTATATAAAACTTGTAATGTGTTTTAGCACACTTGCAGCCACCAGTTATGCATATTCTTTCTTCATTCCTGCAGCTGCTCTCCAATGTTCTTCTTTGGGATGGGATTGTACAAGAAGATAGAGTCCGTGATTTGGGACTGAGCAAGTTGCTGAATCGTTACCTTCTTCTGAACCTCTTAAACACACCACCAGGGCCGGATAATATAGAAAAGTGTAATAAGGTAAAAGATAACGTGCATTGGAAAAAGGTGTATGCTAAAAGGTAACCCCCCCACACCCCCCATGAAGAGGTGTCTAAACTGAAGATGGAATATTTAAAAAAAATTAAAGAACATTCAGAATTTTTTAAAAAATTTAATTTTTTATGACCTTTGCATAAAAGTATTTTAGAGCAAATATTGGTCCATAGGTTCTTCATAACAACTCCTTGTAGGGATAATCAGTCTTGGTTTCAAAGAAAAATCATGCTACTAATAATGACTGAAGTTGCCAAAAAGAAAACGCCCTGTCAGAAGTGATGTGACTCGGTGATATTGAAAAACTTTTCTTTTTAAACTGTTCCACACATTCTTTGGGTGAACAGGTGGTTGCGTGCCTCCCAGGAAGATGGTTCCAAGATCTTAAAAGCGGATCAACCCTCCCTGAGTTACTGAACTTCTGCCAGCACTTGCTGCAGTGTGCGCGCACGCTACACAAGAATAACCACAGGTAACAGAGAAGGCTTTCCTTGGGATTCAAGCACTTCCTCATCTACGTTGTGTTAAATATTTCTTAAATTCCTTAAGTGTCACATACTTGATGCTTTCAAGGATGTTCTCATCACATATATACATGAAACAAAAGATGGAGTCCATAACGTAAGGCAGTGCTGCTGCAGTTCTCGTTTGATGTGGCACTGTGAGGGGGTAGGTGTTGGGTGCTGCTTCTGATCAGTGTAGCCAGTGTCACTTGATGTCAGGTGGCCAAGGAGAGATACCTGGCTCTTTTTAAAATTAATAAGCATAAAGTCTACTGAAGTCAGGTACGTAATTGTGGTGCTATATAAAATTTTTTATGTTGTAGTAATGAAACAAAAGAAGTTCTTCTCCTGCTGGTGAAAGTCAAAGCTCTGCGTATTGTTGAAGACTTCATTGAAGAGTACAAACTCGAACACCTTAAATCAATGATCGGGAAATAGGAATTTTTGAAGCAACATTTGTATTACTGATATAAGCCTGATAACACCAAAACAGTTCTGGTACGTAACTGAATTAGTGGATCCTGCCAACTCAAAGATGTAGCAGTAATCACTGTCGTCTTGTTAAATACTTGAGGGTTTTTTTCCAAATGTCTTCTACTGCCATCTACTCCTAAGTTAAGAAGACTTTTTAGAAGTTACAGTTGCCAAAGTAAAGCGATGGTTCAGGCATTTAAAACGTATGACAATGCTTTACCCTTGTTGGAAGGATTCCTGGAAAGACAGGCAGTGCCTGTGAAGCTGTTTCACTATGAATTGCTAAATATTGCTGACTCAGGTGTCATTGGGCCCTTCTAACTTGTGGTCCCCGGTGATTTTTTTGGTAGCGCTATTGTTAAGCCATTCCTAGTGAAAAATAATTTGTAACGTTGCAGGGGTTTTGACCCTGGTGTAGAAACAAGGGAAGGCGGTGTGCAGATGCGGAGTTTGGCTGCTGAATGTTTAGTGATGGTAAAGGGGGGTTCAGGGAGGGAAGAAGTTGCACAAGAGAGCGTCTGGGGAGGAGCAAATGTGTAGCAAAGGCAGCGTCTGCTGCACGTTGGAGTTTTGTACGTGAGTGGTACAGATGGAGCTCGGCTGCGCGGAGCTGGGGTTGTCACACGTCTTAATTTATCAGACTCTTAGTAACAGACGGCCTGGTGATGAGCAGCACAAGAACAAGTTCAGTTACTTTCATAGAATCATAGAATGGTTTGGGTTGGAAGGGACCTTAAAGATCATCTGGTTCCAACCCCCCTGCCATGAGCAGGGACATCTTCCACCAGACCAGGTTGTTCAGAGCTCTAGGGAAGTTTTCCTTTTGCTTCCCAGTAAGATCCACTGAACCTTACTTCATCATATCCTCATTAGATTTCTAATATTTTATAACTTTGTATATTTGCAATAAATATTGTTACAGAATAACAAGGATGCTTTATTGTGGGACCTGTAGTGCATCACAGACTCTGTATGCTTACTTGTGACTCTGTTTCTCCGGAATCTTCTGGGACTAGAATTTTGACTCTTGCAGACTTAATCCCTATGATTTCTTTTATATTTTTTAAGTTAAAAATATATTTTTGTAAAATATTTTAATTGTAAATATCTTTGATCAGTGTTACAGATAAAAGGACTTTAACATAATTATTTTGAAAGAACATTAAAAATATTTTCCTGTGTTAATGACTCCTACAGTTCAGTTCTTTAACGTGTGGTAAGAATGTTATTAGAAGAACTTGGAAATAATGAGCCTTCATCACCTTCAGACGTTATGAGTTATATTGCAAATCCTGATTTCTAATAATGATAAATTTCTGTTGCTTTTCCTCTTGGAATGCCACCAAATGTGACAGCTGATCAGCAGTTGCCAAAAGCTCATAATCTCATTGCTTCTCTCTCTCCTCATCCCAGCCTTGTGCTACTAAAAAAATGTGATAGGTGTTCTACGACAATTTAGCTGTGTAGATCTTTCTTTCTGGAAGAAAGATTTCTTTTAATGACATGGAAGCTTGGGAAGACAGTGAACAGCTGAGCTCAGAACCCTGGTGTGCTTCTACCATGGAAATACAGCTTTTTGAAGCCAGCTGTCCCAGTACGGAGCACTGACACTCTGTGGGCACTTCATCGTAAACCTTGCACAATTCATGGGATTTGGCTTAAACAAACTGGCTCAGTTCTACAGAATGGATTGCAGAGCATTTGTATTTGCTGCTCTATTGGCAGGTTACTATGAGTGCTCTATCAGAGACCTAAGTTTTTCTTTAATGGGAAAACTAAACGGCAGTTACTCTGAGAGGGCATGGTTGGCTCAGACATGTCTGCTTCCCCTCCACAGCCCATTTCTGAAGTTACAAGTCAAAGCCGTTCTACAGCTGGCCACTGCCTGCTCTGGAAAGAGGGAAGTTACAGACATGCTCAAAAATGACAATGCTACCTTGGCTGGGCAATACAAACCCCTCTTCTTAATTTAAAAAAAGGCAGCTTCTCATTTCTGGAGAAGTGGTGAACGCAGCATGACACTCCTCAAAGGAGGGGCTATTTTCAGGCAAGAAAGTCAGTGTGCAGCCACAAAAGTTTGTACGCTTCAGAATCTTCTGAAAAGGTTAACTTTATTTTGCCTATGTATATACAAAACTTGACAACTGATAATCCAAATCTAGAGTAAACATAAATCTTCTGGCAAAAACCATTATTATTTTTTAAGCTCTTCACTCACTTCCTTCCAAATTTTTTCCTCTATTTTTGAGGTGTCATATTCTCGCAGCATGTCAAACTCCAGCCACGGCTGGCTCCACTTCTGTGCTTCTTTCATTTTTTTTTCAGGTAGCTCAAACTTTATTCCTTTTATATTGTATTTTGGCCTTTCCCACCGTTTTGACCATGGCTTAGGTTTCATTCGGACTTGCAGCTAGGATGAAAGATTAAAATTAAAAAAGAAAAAAATGTATGAAGCAATCAGAATTTTGATTGTGAGCTTAGCAAAAGGCGAGACAACTGCTGCTCTAAGAAAGTAAGAAAACTTTTGTCAGCATGTTACAGAACTACTCCTTTACACTGTTAGGAGAAAAGGAATTTGTTGTGTCTACATGACTGTTGTCACAGTATCTTGTGAAACAGGTTAATTAGCACAGAATCACAGAATGGTAGGGGTTGGAAGGGACCTTTGTGGGTCATCTAGTCCAGCCTCCTGCGGAAGCAGGGTCACCTACAGCAGGCTGCACAGGACCTTGTCCAGGCGGGTCTTGAATATCTCCACAACCTCCCTGGGCAGCCTGTGCCAGTGCTCCATCACCCTCAGAGGGAAGAAGTTCTTCCTCGGGTTCAGCTGGAGCTTCCTGTGCTTCAGTTTGTGCCCGTTGCCCCTTGTCCTGTCGCAGGGCACCACTGAAAAGAGTCTGGCCCCATCCTCCTGACACCCACCCTTCAGATATTTATAGGCATTTATAAGGTCCCCTCTCAGCCTTCTCTTCTCCAGGCTAAACAAGCCCAGCTCCCTCAGCCTTTCCTCATAGGAGAGATGCTCCAGTCCCCTCATCATCCTCGTAGCCATCCGCTGGACTCTGTTGATTTATTACACAGTCCTTACATTGACACATAAAGTGAAATTAACTCATCTTTTGTAGTTCTACTCCTGTGCCTTCTCAAGGAAAAGCAGCGTGACAGGGAAAGGGAGGAATGATCTCTAAGTTAGTGGGTTACTAGACAACGCTCTTTGACAGGGTCTGCTCGTTTCTGGATGTTCTCTGAGACGCAGATTTTAGCTGACTCTTCTAATCTTACCTTCCTTCCTGACACCTACTGCTCCCAAATCAGTAATAGTAACAACAACGCTTCTCAAAGAAAAGCTTTCCTCTCTGCACAGTGTTATGTGAAGGCTGCTACTCCTTGCATGTCTTCTAAATTAACTACCAAGGATGGCAGATATTTACATTCTCACCATTATTTCACTCTAGAAATGGCATAAAGACTTGACCTTATTTCGTATACTTTTGTCACCCTAGTAACTGATGTAGCAAAGAGCTGTTCAGCAGCTCTCCAGGGTACCAGTCAGATATGGAAGTTACCCACGTGATGCGCTTTCCCTCCAAAACATGTGGCTCCTACCTTGTTCAAAGGAATTTCTTCATGGTCTAAACGAGACACAGGTTTCATATTCACATCAAAAGTGCTATATTCGGGGAGGGCGTCTCGCAGGTACATCAGGTTGTCATCCAGCCTCTTTTCTAACTTCAGAACCTCGATCGCCTGGATTCGAGGACTGTACAGTTCATAGCATACTTCAACACCTTGGAGAGAGAAAGTCTGGTTTAATGAACCAAATTCATTAGAAATACTAACACCAAACTAGTGTTCCTTCAGTGTTAAACATCTCTGTACTATTCAAGAACTGGTTTTTACTTACGCAGGGAACTACAACACGCAGCGCAGTGTGCTGGTGTGATCGTACACGTGCACTGTGCCTGCACAGGCAAATGCAGATTTATAAGTCAGGTCTTTGATAACAGAATGGCTTGAGAGACGCTGGATGGCTGGAGTTTGAGGTAGGCAAGCACAGGTTTTAAACTTTACTCCCTTTCGGTCACAACGGCTGTCACCACCTATCCACTGTATGTATAGTGTATGTACACAGACACCCACCCCTTTCCTATCTGCTTTCAGAATATCAGTATTTGCATCACCCCCCGCTTTGTCATAAAACAGAAAATGAATTTATTATAAAACTCTGCTAATCTGTTGCTTGTTAAACAGTGGATGCACACAGCCCCAGTTCATGCACACGCATCGCACTCAAACTGGGCAGCAGACTGCCCGGGCTCAAACACAAGCACAACCGTAGCGGATCACACTCAGTCTCCTCAGAATACAGATCTAAAAATCACCAAGTATACAGATGGGAAATTACTAAGCTGTTCCATGCCTTCAGATATATGGCACACCAGCACCTCTGTGTACATGGTTTTAAACCTGCAGTATCCCCTAGCAGGCAGACTCACAATGTCACTTTCGTCTACTGTCATCCTCTCCCCAGACTTCATTTCTACACCAGATATCCCTTTGCATACAACTTCAATGCTTTTTGCTTACCATTTCCAGCATAATTGCCACAGTTAAAAACCCACCTTGGTCTTCGATAACATTCCGAAGGACAAAGGTAGCGCCAAGTCCTTTTCCTCCTCTTTGAATGCAGATGCCTACGAACCGGTTGGTTTTCTCACTGGCGTATGGGTCTGCAGTGGTAACGGCGAGTACACTGCCTGCCAAGAAAAAAATAAAGTAAATAGACTGTTCAAGTAAATATGTAGCAAAATGTGGGAAGAGAGTCAGACAAAGTGCATGCGTTGAGGTACATTTTGAAAATGTTTTATTTTCCATGCCAGAAATGGAATAAACTTCTAATGCGCCCTTAATTAACATACGTTAAAGTGATTCTGCAGGTTAACTATGAAGCTTCTTCACTTCTACCTTTTACTCTTCGTTATGCAAACTGAATACAAATAATCTAATGCATTCTCCTTTCTCGGCCTTTACTGGTAAACCATACGCTAAAGTGGCAGGATTTAAAAACCACAGAAGAAACACATTAGCATTATACTTTTAATGAAAACTGGATGTAAAAATGAAATTAAAATACAAAGTAGTATGTACAGAAACACATACTAGCTGATCTGCCATACCTGATACTGTGATGCTCTATGATATTCTTCAACATGAAACCACACCTTTCACCATCCCACCCAACAAAAAATGTCGATGAAATGCTGAAAGCTCTAGTGCTGTTACTGACCAACATAGAACTCCGGGATGTTGAAGACTTTCCGTCTCTGTATCATATCCTTTCTTTCTATATAGAATTTCAGAGGATCTGTTCTCCCTCTGGGAGGTATAAATTCAGGGCTCAAGAACCTGTAAGAAAACCCAAACTTTTGTAAGTGTAAACCAAAACCATTGTGCAGCTCCATTCCACAAACAGTAAGGTATGTGCTCACGGCTGATCTCAAGGCCCAAGGCAAGGGCAGACGCTGGACCCCTCACACACCAACCATAAATTTGCAAAACTCTTTTACTCCCACACATTTTTTCTCCCGTTTCACTGCTTTCAGGAACTCTAGAACACAGTATTCTAAGGTAGTTTTTTTAAAGACTATTTCAACATCAGTTCTCTCTGGTAGAACTTAGTAGATACTTTTTGCGCAGTGATGCCCTGGAGCTTCGCACAGCTCAGCGCTCGGCGGCAGACCCGAGCTGGGCCCACTGGGACGAGCGCCGGGACACCCCACCTCCTCTCCTCTCTCTGCTGCTGCCTGTCGATGATGACGGGCTTTGGAGGCGGCTGGAATGTTGCCGGCTTTCCGTCGCTGCTCATCCGATGGCTCGAGGAAGAAAAGCACCCTGTAAAAAAGGAAAAAAAAACCCCATAATTAACCCCACCGTGTTTTCACGCCGAACAGCTCGAGCTCCCGCCCCGGGGAAGCAGGCCCGGGCACCCCCCCGAGGCGGGGCGCGCCGAGGGGCCGCGAGTAGGAAGAGGACGCCAGGCGGGGGGGGGTTGAGGGGCTCGGGCGGTCCTCACTGCCGAGCAGGGCGGGCCGGGTGGCGGCGAGGCCCAGCACCCAGGCGGCGGCACCGCTCCGCGGCAACAGCCTCCCGCTGGCCGCCGCCATGGCGACTGCCGCCGCTTCCGGCCCGCCGGCGCATGCGCGTCCGCCGCTACGGCGAGCGCAGCGGGCCAAGGGGGCTCCAAGCGCGAAGAGGCTTGCGGGGAGGGGCTAGGCCTGCCTCGGCTGCTGCGGGACTTTCCCGCCCCAGCGCCTGTGGGGCAGCTCGGTTTGGAGCTGAGGAAAGGGTCCGGCCCTGCTCGGTCCCCGCCTGAGGAAAGGGCCCGGCCCCGAGCGGGCACCCGCGGTGGCAGCGCGGGTGGCGATGGCGCTGGAGACAGGGGCCCCTCACGGGCGGGAGGGAACGGAGTGGCTCCCCTCACCGCGTCCCTCGAGGCTCCGTCCCTGACTGAGATAACCTGAGGTCCCAGGGGTTCCACCATGCCTAGCTGAGAAATTACTGTGCACGTTAGTGACACTGAGCTGCTTTTAATGTGTTTGTTTCAGTCCGATTTCCTCAGGTGTCCATAGCAGCCTGAGTTCATGGAATCATAAAATCGTAGAATCATGGAATGGTTTGGGTTGGAAGGGACCTTAAAGCTCACCTGGTTCCAACCCCCCTGCCGTGAGCAGGGACATCTTCCACCAGACTAGGTTGCTCAGAGCTCCATCCAACCTGGCCTTGAACACTGCCAGGGAGGGGGCAGCCACAGCTTCTCTGGGCAACCTGGGCCAGGGCCTCACCACCCTCATGGGGAAGAATTTCTTCCTAATATCTAATCTAAATCTGCCCTCTTTTAGTTTAGAGCCATTCCCCCTTGTCCTATCAGTACACACCCTTGTGAAAGGTCCCTCTCCATCCTTCTTGTAGGCCCCTGCAGGCACTGGAAGGCTGCTCTAAGGTCACCCCGCAGCCTTCTCTTCTCCAGGCTGAACAGCCCCAACTCCCTCATCCTTTCCTTGTAGGATAGGTACTCCATCCTCGGATCATCTTCGTGGCCTCCTCTGGACCCGGTCCAACACATCCTTGTGCTTCTTATCTTCAGGTTCAGTCAGCGGCTATCCGGGCAGCAGAGAGGCGAAGCTGCAACGCGGCGTGTGGCCCTGGCAAACAACACCCTGCTGCTCAGATTTCGCAGGGGTTCACCTCAGAACACGCCTGACCTCACCGGCTGATTAGATGGATCACGGTGCGTGTGATGTTCCCCCAGCCCCTTGTACTGGTGGCCGCTGGCTTCATAGCCTGCCTGAGCCCCACAATTACATAATTTGTTTGCTAGTTTGTGATCAGCTGTTCAGCTGCTGAACTGTGGTTTAGCAGCTGGTAGGGTGGGCAGAAGACAAGTCACAGTATGTCTCGATAATCTGCTGATCTGACGCTGGAGTCAGTTAATAATCAGGACGCGGATGGGGCAGAAGAGGGCACTCTGGCCCTTAAAATACAGAAAAATCACCACCAACAGAGTGCACCCCTTGAAGCAGAGGTCCCTTCCCAAGAGTTTTGTTTTTTTAGTTCTTGTCGCTGCCTAAGCACTACGAAAAAGGCAGAAGAATGTATCTCAGGGGGGTGGGGAACCGAGCATATAGGGGTAATTCCAGTAACGTGAAGTGTGTAAGCATCTTGGGGCGGGGGGGCTGTCTTTTCAGGGACAGCTTTCTTGAGTCGAAAGTACAGATCCAAGGGTGTCATCTTCAGCTGCTTTGCTGAGCAGGTTCAGATATAGGAATGGCATAGCTGCCTTCCTACTTTTCTTACCTATATAACAAAATCTATGAAAATGCAGATCGCTTTACAACCACACGAGTTAATCACTACTGTAAAATAATTCTTTATGGTGAGATCCATAGATTAAAGGCATCACTATGTTCAGGTGATCTGACAAAGATTAGACAGACTTCAGGACTTCTCTGAATTAATTCTTTTCGAAAGGAGCGTATTTCTAGTCCCTCCTATCCGGTGCTGGGAAAGCTCACTATGGTTCCTTACCGCTCCTATTCAAAATTTATTCGTGACTGTTTGCCTAGCTGGAGTTACGGCCCCATATTGCAAAGTGGGTGTCTTTCTCTCAGGTAGTCATGGTCAAGTCACTCTTTCAGTTCTTTTTGGTTAGAACTTTCAGCTGAATCTACCCTGGAGGAGGAGGGATGTCCCGTCGAGCACCCTGTAGGTGTATTTTCACAGTGCCGAGGCAGCTATGATTCAATCTAGAGATGCTGTACCCGGCAGCTCTTTTTTATTCCCACCAAAATGCAACGTGATTCCCTGTCTGAGCATCTGAGTTTCCCTGGGAAGAAAACTGAGACAGGTAGAAAATAGGGCTTAGCCTGATCCCCTCTCGTGTATGGAAGTAGAATGGGACCGAGGTCTTCCATTAAATGTCATCCTTCATGTTACTGTCTTTGAAGTCTCTTCCAGTATTTCAATATCCTTCCTGAACTGTTTGTTTCAAAACTGAGCACAGCAGTTCAGTAGTGCTCACAGTCATCCCAAATATGGAGATAACAATAGCTCACAGCTCTCAGCTGCATTTATATCCAGTACTCACGCAGGCCTTTTGGCTACAACGTTGTGTTGAGAGGTTGAGTTCAGTCAAATCAACTCACTTCATTAGGAGAAGGACCTGGGGGTGCTGGTTGATGAGAAGCTCAACATGACCCGACAACGTGCGCTCGCAGCCCAGAAGGCCAACCGTACCCTGGGCTGCATCCCCAGCAGCATGGGCAGCAGGGCAAGGGAGGGGATTCTGCCCCTCTGCCCCGCTCTGCTGAGACTCCCCCAGGAGTCCTGCGTCCAGCTCTGGAGCCCTCAGCGAAGGACAGAGCTGGAGCTGTTGGAGCAGGGCCAGAGGAGACCCCAGCAATGATCCGAGGGCTGGAACCCCTCTGCTGGGAGGAAAGGCTGGGAGAGCTGGGGCTGCTCAGCGTGGAGGAGAGAAGGCTGCGGGGAGACCTTACTACGGCCTTTCAGTAATTAAAGCAGCTTATAAAAAAGATGGGGACAAACTTTTTTGGCAGGGCATGTTGTGATAGGACAAGGGGTAATAGTTTTTAACTAAAAGAGGGTAGATTTAGACTGGATATAAGCAGGAAATTCTTTACAACGAGGGTGGTGAAACACTGGAACAGGTTGCCCCGAGAGGTAGTAGATGCCCCATCCCTGGAAATATTCAACACCAGGTTGGACGGGGCTCTGAGCAACCTGGTCTGGTGGAAGATGTCCCTGCCCATGGCAGGGGAGTTGGAATTAGATGGCCTTGAAAGGTCGCTTCCAACAAAAACCATTCTGTGATTTTGTGATTCTGTGAATTATCTGGACAGGCTCCCACCTCCATCCTGTGTCAAAACCAAGTCTCATTTGGTATGGGCATTTCAGTGACCTGTCTTTGTCCGCTGATGTTTTTGTGCTTGCAGATGTATCAACAAAGACAATGTATTCTCTCTCAGGTCACAAGTATAGCTAATCCCTCTTGGAAGTGTGTAGGAACACACTTCCTTGCAAAAGATTTTACTGAATGATGGTTCTATTCATTAGAGGAAAAAAGGCTGATATTTAGGGATTACCCTGGGATGAAGGAGACCTTCATTGTGTTTTGCTCCACCTATTCTTTGAGAATCTGAGACATTTTCATTTCTGTGGTTTTGCTCATCTTTATTGTAAGCATGAAAGCACGAACAACTGACCTTCTCAGACCATGTCCTGCTTTTGGCCATATAGGGAAGGGTTGTACGTTTCTGAAGTGGAAGCGCCCGGCAGGCTGTACCAGTGTTGGCTCAGAATGAGTTCAGAGTCAGCTACTTGAGGTCTAGGACACTTCTGGGTTTATATGACACTGAATGTGAATGAAGAAACCCCAAAACTCATTACAAGGATTGGGGCCAGGCTCTTACTCTGAGTTTTGTGAACACGGGCAGGCTGCTTCGTGGCTCGAGCTGACCTGCCTACCTGCATCTAACACATGCTGCCTGCATTCAACCCTCTCGTGTCCCCGTGAGGCCAGGAACAAGGTGTTTCAGTGCCAGCACAGATATGTGCATCAACCTCTGCAGCACCGGGATAAGGGCTGTTGATATCACCTTCTGAAACGGGCTGTGATGCTGTCTGAAATCACAGAGATTTCTTCTAAACACCTGAGGCCACGTTGCAGCGGCCCCGACACAGCTGCCTGTGGAGTGTCAGAGGGCGTAAAGCAGGGACTGAATTTTCGTGTTGCCCGAGCTTGGATCTCTTTTTAGAGGAAACACAGCAAAATCTGGTTAACACCTGCTGTTATTGTTATTATGTCTCTGAACAGAAAGAGGTTTCTACAAGGGGCTGAGCTGCTCTGGAGGTGTGGTCTGTTGTGTATTCAGGGTTGAGAAGACCGAAACCTTCAAAGCTATGTCAGAGGAGTTTCAGACTGGACATGAGGAAGCATTTCTTTACTGAGAAGGTGGTCCAACACTGGCACAGGCTTGCTAGAGAGGTGGCCGATGCCCCAAGCCTCTCAGTGTTTGAGAGACATTTGGTCAATGCCCTTAATAACATGGTTGAACTTTTGGTCAGCCCTGAAGTGATCAGGCAGTTGGACTAGGTGATCATCACAGGTCCCTTCCAAGCGAAATAGTATTCTGTTCTATGCTATTCTAGTGAAGAGGTAGTCAGATGTCCTCAAATTCCAAAAGAAATGGGGCTGCCTCCTGGAGGGCCTTCCCCACCTCATCGTCTCTGGGTGTGCAGAAAACACCCGTGGTCATCTCCTTCACAAATGGGAATGAGCACTGGCTCAGTACAGACCTCAGGACTTGGCGCGGCTTGGTTTCAGTTGGATTTGAAAGTGAAAACGTTGCTTTTGATAATTCATTTTTAAAACCTTGTTCTGGCATTTGTTACCTTGGAAGTGAAGCTCCTTGCCCTGATGTTTATGCAACAGCATGGCACAAATGTGTCTCCTGCCCTCTCCTCTGTGTTTTGCTGGTTTGTACACCAGGTATGGAGCCTGGAAGAGATCCCTGCTCACAGAATGTCAGAGTGGGAGGAAGAAAGGTTAAAGGGTGAATCCCCTCAAGCATTAAATATGCCTTTGTTGCTAGGAGATGCTGGGCTGTTATCTGGCACTTCTGAGGGCCTCCTGAGCTGCTTTTCCCATGGAGAAATGGAGGCCCAAGGAAGCTAACTGGAAGGGCAAGGACAGGCTCCGTGGTGTGGAGTAGCTCCACTGCTCTGTGGCTTATATGGTGACTTCTTCCTCAGAAAAGCAGCCCAGAGTCTGCTTTTGTCCTAACTCAACCCTGCCCTTACAGAGCAACTGTCAAGTCATTCGTAGTTGCTGTAGCCTTACCAGTGGCTGATGGAGCAGACATAGCTCCCAACAGACTGCAGGGCCACGTATATCACAGAGTCCAGGAGTGTCGGAGTCCTTCAGGCACGCTTGTAAAACCATGTCAGCGTGGACACAAGGCAATGCCTGGATTCTGCTGTATCCTGTTTAGCCCAGGTATCAAAACAGCTCTATAAACTACTCTAGAAGGGTCTGAGTGCAGCGGATTTTATTAGATTATTTGAAAAATCTGATGGCAGCTCCAGTTTTTGTGGAAGTTTCCTTTTAATGAGACATGACTTGTTAGCTTAGGGGAAGCAGACCTTGCTAAAACTTAATAATCAGAGATATCCCAAAATCTGGCTTAAAATAACCTAAGGTGCCAGACCCTTCTGGCTAGAACAGCTGTTCATTAAGGTGGCCATCAAGCATCCACAATTACATTTTTTACCTCACTGTAGAGCAAGTGAAGAGGAGAGGGAGGACTGTTCTTCAGACACAGCATCCTAGCACTGAGCTTGGAGAAGAAATGGACTGGAAAATCTTCAGCTCCTTCTGTCAAAACACCCACAGGCCTCGGCTGTTTTGGAGCATACATCCTGTGGAGCCATGCGTGGTTAGCCCTGCCAGACCAACTGCGTCTTCTCCCCTTCTTGTGCAGTTGCTGATGAAGTGATCACGTCTGCTTCCCTGAGCCCGAGGCTCCTGGAAGGCCTCTGGCAACAGGCATGGCTTTCATGGCACATCACCAATGTGTTCATGCACAGCTGTTTTCTTCTGCTTCCTTTTCCCTTTGTTGTGTTCCAGCCCTGAAGGATAAATTGTTATTGTATAACCTTTATGGAAGACGGAAGAAAACAGGTGCCAATGATTTCTATCAGTGTGCAGGTGACACATCAAACATGAACTGGTCTATTGGCAGCTTTGACAGTGCCTTGGTGGATACTGGTCGTGTGTTCAGAGTCAGAAGAGTCTTTAAACTCATCTAGTAGTCAGTGTTGTCTTCGGATCGTTGAGAATTTAAGATACGACTGGCTTTGCAGCTTCTCTTGTGGTTTTTGCTCTTGGTTGTGTCCCCTCTCAGTATGGAGTTCTCTATGGGATGTCCGGCACCCTTGCAGGTTGCAGAAGGGACAGCAACACTGGCTTATCTCAGCATTCGTGAAACACTCAATTTTCCTAATTTTCTCATTCAGTAAGACATTTTTAAGAGGCATACAATCTAATGTGGAAGCCAATGTTGGAATGAATCTAAAGTAGACTCCAGTAGTCTGTGTAGAAGACAGGTATAGCATTGCTTCCGAGGTTAAATGAGTGAGACATTATGAGTTTGGAGGAGATGAAGAGTGTGTGACAAAGTAAGATTAAGCTCAGTAATGGTGCCAGAGGCCTTTCCCTTGGACAGTAGATTCTTGGGTCCTCTTGAGACCTGTATGGGTCCAGATGCCAAGGGGTGTCTGGGTCCCTAAGCTACCATAGTGTAAGTGATGGAGGGTGAGACTCTGGAGCCATCTTACAGAACGCTGCACCAGAAACACCATCCAACAAATAACTAATTGACCAGTCCAGGCAGCTCCTTCAGTGCTTATGTCAAACTGAAAGACAGCTTTTGGGTTGGGAGCATCTACCTCATTCCAGAAATCAGAGGTACTGTCCTTGAGAAACAGTCTGGAACATCTTGAAAACCTAAAGAGAGCACCGTGTTGAATGTCCCCATCCTGTTTCCTGAGATGCTTAAAAAAATAATCGAAATGGATTGTGAAAGAAATACCATTCATCTTGAAAGGCAAGTGTAATCTAAAGACTGATGGGTGAACTCCCAGGTACCTTTACATTTCATAGAGTCAATATTTGTTCTTTCTCCATTTATAACCCCATTACTCTCTCTAGGTGAGCAGGAGATTTCAAAGGGAGGCCATTTGTTTTTCTTGATTAATGCATTAATGCTAGTGGTTTGTCATAGTAAATTATACCTACAATCACAACCAGCTCATGCAGGAGAAAAAGTGAGCCAAAAATTTATGATCAAATTGCTCAAAGTCACGACTTCTCATTATTTTAAACAAAGCAAGCCAACTTCTGCTCTTCATTACTGTGCGAACAGTGACTAAATGGAGGAGAAAATGTGATCCAAAATCCTTTGTTTTGCAAAAACCCTTTAGAAATCCAAGCATTATTTTCCACTACACTGGTTCAGCTGTGTGCAGTATTATTGCATGACGATAGGTGGGAGAGAGAAACTGCTGCTTCATTTTATGTCTCACTTAGCTTCCTCTGGATTCACAGCAGGCTTTCACCTGAGAACTGGGCTTTACAAGCTTTGTGTCTCTGTCTCCTCCTGCCCAGAAGCAGCAGCAGGTATGGACACTGGCTTCCTAAACCAGCTAGAGAAGCACTTAGCTCTCCTAGGTATTCATAACACTGTCTGTGGCAAACTTCTTTTGGTGAAAACCAAACTACCTGAATTCAGCACGTAGGATTTGGACTCCTTTTAAGGAACACAGCTGCTTTTCCTTTAATGTCAGAAGGTGCATATTTCAGAGGGAGGGTTATATGGAGGCTAGCTGATCAGGGGTAGATTTGGGGAGCTGAAAATCAATGATTTTGCCTGTCACTGCAGGAAGGGAGGAAGTGGTTTGGCTGGTTATGTATGTCCAAAATGGAGTTGCCAAGTGAAATAAGAAATCGGCAGTTCTAGTAATAAATAGAAAAGGTTCTTCATGGGGAACAGCATCTCAGGTTGAGAACAGCTAGGGCAGGGCTGTGCATGAAATAGCACCCAGGGGATAACTGCAGGACGGGGCAGAGAACAAGCATCAGCATGGCAGGGAGGGTAAGGCTGGCAGGGTGATGCTGGCTTGTTAGTCCATTGCAAAGGGCTGGTCCAGCAAAAATTGAAAAGAGGCTGGAAGCTGGGTGGGCTGCAGTCCCTTTTTACCTCAAATGAGACGTTTCTGAGGCAAGTTAGGTGCATATAAAAATGCTACCTTTTATATTAGTCTTATGCAGTTCTCCATTGCTTGCAACCACGAAACTAGTGGTTAGTGCACACACAGCTCTGCACCTACCATTGCTGTCAGTCCAAACAGTGCCTAGCCTGGTGAACTCAGACATTTGCAAATCTCTTGTAAGCCAGCCGTGTATTCTCCTTCCTTCCTTTGCATCCTTTGTAGCTGATCCAGCACGTAACGCTACTGCATTAGGTATCAGCAACGTGTCTTCCAGCCAGGTGCCCAGAGACAATGAATGTAGAAAAATTTCAGTGTGAACTTTGTGTGGTGGGAATTGTCTCTTGCCCTAGAAGCAAGCTAACTGGAGTTCCCTAATGCCAGTGTTGTGGCTACAGAGTGCAAAGGTTTGAATGGCTTGAATGTCAATGCCATTGTAAGTCCTTCGGCTGTTTTAGATGATATAGTCCAGCACTGTCTGCAATGCCCAGCACACCTGGACTTTGTCACTGGGAAGGCTCCTGAGACCATTATGAAACAAATAACTGGCAATATTATTGTCCTGAGTACTTAAATGCATGTGGAAGCATACAGTTACTCTTGAAACAGTCCTTTCAAATAGAAAAGATTAAGAAAGGAAAAAGAAAATATATTTTTAAGCACATGTGAAAGGAGAACATAAACCTGTTCTTCTTATTGCAAATGGCAGACCTAGCCCATTGCTGAATTTGCACTGGTGCCAGTAAAGTTACACTTGGGATTAATTTTACCCATTCAGCAGAAAGGCATTTCCTCTGAATCCCTTTGATTTCTTACCACTTTGTGATCTGTGAGCCAGAGGTTTTTTCTGTAATTTGCTGTCTGTAGAAAAACGAGGGAAACACCCTGTGCCCCCAGGCAATGATAAGCCTGAGGTGAAAGCTGATCTGTCCGAGTTATGCTGGAAGGAGCTTTGCTCGCTGTATGTTCCTCATGTTCTTCAGTTCTGCCTTCCATTAGACTTGTCCTTTAATAAAGAGATCATTAGAAAGTGTTAAGCTTCAGCGGAATTGCCTTCCTGCAATCTAGAATTGTTCAAATCCATCTGTGATCAAAGACATGAGGATATGAGGGACTTAGAGAGTGTGTTGTTTGTTCACTCTCACAGCAGAAGACGGTCCTGGCCCTGAACCAGACAAGCCAGTAAGATTTGTTTCATTGACTTCACCAGCTCAGACGCGAGCCCAGTCTATGCCAAATGCCTCTGTAGGAAAGGTCTGTCCTGCTAACAGCTGTAAATAGGTGGGAGCACAGCAGGTAGTAGCCTGGGCTATAGCTGTGCTGGAGTCTGGAGCTCTAATCAGGCCTGCCTAGCTAGGAAGATGAAGAAGATGCTGCAGCACTGGCAGACAGTACCGGTCTGCCCTGAGTCCAGGGTTGTTTATTCAGTTCTTAGCCTACGCCACTGTGTCTTCACCATGACTATTAGGAACTTCTGGAACAGTGGTGGGGCTTTTAGAACACATCATCTGGCAACATTCATGCTACCAAACTCCAAAGCAGGATTCCCTCCTGCCTCTTGGGAATTGCCAAAGCCCTTGCTGACTCCCATGCCATGCTCATGAATTGTCTGGATGCCAGGTGGCCTGGGTCAAAAACCTGCCAAGGACTGGTCGAGCAGGTAACTGTAACCAGATGAGTTTCGGTGCCTATGTCCAGACCCTTACCTAGAATCATAGAATCATACAACCATGGATTGGAAAAGACCTTTAAGATCATGAAGTCCAACCATCAATCCAACACCACCATGCCTGCAAACCATGTCCCTGCTTGGTTCAGCTTATTACTGTACATGTGGGTGTTATGCAAAGGCTTCATGGCCATACTTGGAAACAATCAGTTTTGTGGGGAATAAAAGGTCTCTGGTGGTGAAAATGGTTTTGCCAGTGTAAATGTCCATTGTAAGTTGTAACAGTCATTGCAATAAGGATGGGGTGTGGCTGTGTGTAGAGGGTGTGAGCCCATGAAGGACAGGAGGATCTGGGGGAGCGCTGAAGAGCTCTGTTGGTGTCCTTCATGCTACTGTATTTGCATGCCCTCAAGCTGGAGATATTCAAGACCCACCTGGACAAGGTCCTCTGCGGCCTGCTGTAGGTGACCCTGCTTCGGCGGGAGGATTGGACTAGATGACCCACAGAGGTCCCTTCCAAACACTACCATTCTGTGATTCTGTGATTCTGTGATTCAACAGTACTCGTGAGGTTTGGGATAGGTGCCTGTGGTATCATCTTAAATATCATTTTAAGGATGAACGTAGAGATGATTCCCAGTTTCTGTCAAATTGCATCATGGTGTGTTTCTCCCATGGGACAAAGAGAGAACTTCCGGATGGGTAAATCTGAGGAAGAATTCTGATTCCTGTAGAAACGAGTGACAATGTAAGTTATATGTGAGGGTTGGTAGTAAAACAGGACATAATAGGGAAAAAAATTGTGAGATCAAATTAATAGGGAGCTGTTGATAAAGAATGAGAAATACTGGGAACCATTGTAACCTGAAGTCACTCACGCCTCTGTAGCAGCAGGATGGAGCCAGTTCTCCCTTGGTTACCACAGATGAGATAGACAGTAGAAACAACATACTGCTGCTCACATTGAACCAGCTGGGATGCCTCTGCTCTTCAAAACAAAGGCCATCTAGGTCAGAGATAGATATCTTCAGGTGTAAAATTCAGCCTCTTACCTAACAAGCATTCCCAGAGAGCTATAGAATATACTAAAGGAAAGATAGCAGTGGCAAAAAAAGCACCAGTACATACATACCATCATCCAATTGATGGAGAAATCTTCCCAGGAAAACTGTTAGGAGATAACTAATGAGTCCGGTCAAGTGGGAGGACAGTTTCACATTAGAGGTGTAAGAAGACAGTGCAAGCCCTGAAGATCTGGGTGAGCTTCAGGGTCTCAGCTGAGTGCTATATGCCCACATAGCAAAAAATCTCAATAAGCAACATCCAAACAGGCAGGACAGATAAACACAGGGAAAACGAAGGATCCAATTCACAGCTGAGGAACTCTGATCCTTGAAGTTCTTGTCTCTTGAAATCCTTATGACACTCGCAGTGGAATACAAAGATGAAGTATGGAGGTGACTCCAACTCCCTGTAGTTCTAGTATGGTGATTAATCCAAGAACATCCTGTACACAAGGCACCAACTGAACTCAGTCGGATATGCTGGTCCCAGATGAAGGACCAGACTGTACAGTATCCTCTAACGTGGAACATGGCATCACTATACTAAGGAGAATGCTGACTGAGAGAGGTTTCAATATCAATTACTTGGTGCAGACATGAGGTGAAAGTTTTCAGCTTTGTTGTGGATCATTTTGTAGTCTCCAAATATTTTATTTTTGACATTTTTGTGCATTGGGGGATTTTGCACCACTCTGTATGGCATTTTCCAATGTTTTAGTGAGATAAGTGCATCACTTGGGGCCTTTCCTCTACACAGAATTATGTTAAAGCAACACCCTCACTCCAAACCTGTCCCACTATGCAGCAAATTCCCCCAGGTTTCATATTTATTTTGTAAACTGGGGCAATTGAATGACACAAAATTTGAAAACTTCAAAGGCTTATCAGTTTGAATATTCTGCACAGCTGTTGTTTAACATTGGATATGGAGACAGAGGAGGATTTTACTTGTGAGATACTTGGTGTTGTATTGCAAAACTGCATTATGCGAAGTCCTGTGCCTTCAAATTGATGAAAGCAAACAGTGCTTACTTCTGTGAGTAACCCCATCTGTTTCCATAAGAAACTCTTAGGGGAAAGATGAAAAAAAAAAACCCAACAAAGAGCTGTACTATGCTGGGAAGCTTAGATAGTTTGTCTGCCCACCCAGTGCAGATGTATTGCTACTATAGGTATAAATGCACATATACTTTGTCATTAATTTACATTCATTTGCAAGGAGGCAATGAGGCCAAGTAGAAAGAAATCTAACTGGACTTGAAGATTCAGAGCATTTGATCTTTTCTCATCTCTGACAGTTTCACCTGCCTGACCTTGAAAAAGGGGTGACCTCAAACACATGACTGTGCTTGCTGCACGTGTGAAACGATAGAATGCAGTGGTGGTCTTTTGAAGAGGGCTTGGAGAGCTGATGGAAGACATAGTAAGAAGTAAGTTGTCTTGTCAGGGTCCAGAAAGCAAGACTAGTCCTAGCATATTTGTGCAAATAAACCTGCTGTGACCGTGTAAACAAACATGGCTTCGAATCTGCATATGGTTCTCTAGCTGAAAGTTCATCCTGGTATGGCTCTTCTAGTGACCAGCCCTTCCTCAAGCTGTTAATGGTTTAGTCTGTGGGGTAGAGATTAGTGATGCAGGGTCAGTGAAATATAGGAAAGCATTGCCAAAAATCAGCCCTAGAAGGCAGCAAGATCAGCATGTACAGCATTAAATTGGGAATCACCCTAACTGGGTCCATTCCTGCTTACCATTTATAAACAGGGTGATGCTAAGATGGCAAAACTGGGTGGCAAATTACTTCACTTCTCAGTGCTTCAGTTTCCCCAGTTGCAGTTGTACTAAACTGCTTTTAAAGCACTTTGGGAATTTGCATGCATATTTGAGATATGACAGTTTAATTTGTAGCCGGAAAAGGAGAGGACCTGCAAGAGAGAGGAATATGGAAGGAGAAAGGACAATGCAGTGAAGTAGCATGGTCAAAAAGGAGGACTGAGGTACAGTTGTTAAGCATCCTGGACTAAAGCCATGCTGGGATTCAGGAGACTAACTCTTGGATTAGCTCTGGCTGGAGAAGTACCCCTGTCTCCTTAGAGGTGGGACTGGTTGGTGTGCCTGCTTCTCAGTGGTGGGTGGCCACAACACTGGTTACTGCAAGGGAAGCAGAGAAGTGCTGAGCTCAGGCTCAGGCTCTGTGTATGTAACTAGGTGCTATAGAAATCTTTCCTTCTTAAGCTGGGCACATAGACCCCATGAGCTTTTTGCCATGATCAGGAAGGTATTAAAAAACAGCTCAGGCACAATGCTCTGTTCTTCTGCAGGTTAGGAAGTGTGTTTAAGTATACCCAGATGTCGTATCTAAGAGCAGTCATTCTCCATAGTTACTCTGTGAAGAGAAAGAGAGCAAACAGTCATTCCTCCAAGCTAAGATGCAACGGTGAACTGCTCAGTACCGGCCTATTCCCACTTCTGGGTGGCTTTGTGGGCAAGGGATACAAGAGGTTGTGTATCATCATACGCATTATTACCTATTCCCAGGAGACGTATTTAAAGGCATGGCTGGATTTCAAGGGCTGTTATTCTGTTGTTGTCCTCTTGAGTCATGTTTACCCCACGAGACTGTCCACAACAGAGAGACCATCCTTTGTGCTGCGGTTGGGACAGGTGGCCTCTTGCCGTTTGAAACACACAGCTGATGTTCCCACATGCCCTAAGGAATAAGGGTGGTATGGAGATGGGCTTTAACTGAATTGTATGTTTCTCAAAGGCTGATATATCTTTTTTTTCTTCTTCTTTTTTTTTTTTTTTTCCCCACAAGAGCTGCTGTCTGCTTTCCTTTTGGAAGGCATCTTTACAAACTTGCTTAAAAACAAAGCCCTCACATGACACTGATGTAAACTTCCTGCCCTCCGGTTTGACTTTATTAACAATAACCTAAAGGGCTGCTCAAGCACACTTCCCATGTTTAGCCTTAAACCCTTTGTCACCAGTTTTTTTCTCCCCCCCCAGTATAGCGAGTCAGCCAAACCTAATTACCCTTTAATCAGTAAAATCAACACCTGCCAACAGGGTGGGCTTTTTTCAGTAAATAGTGCTTCACTTTTCCAAAGGGCTGATAAATTTCCAGGGGCCCTATTATTTCTTTGTCCTGCTGATTAGGAGCTTTGACAGATAATCTGGTAATGGGTATGGTTATCTCATGCCTATGAGGCAGTAGTGGTGAATCTTCCTCTTGGCAAGGGCAGCACAACTAGGTGAGACAGGAATTATACGTAGATGCTGGGAGCCAAATGTCCTGATCTTTTCTTTTTAAAACTTAGGTCAACCCTGGAAAGTGTGTGTCAGAGAGGTCTGGCACGTGGGATTAAAGTTTCAGGGGAAATAAAGAGTAAGGCAGCCCGTAGAAGTTCCTGATCTTTGATCTTGCTTAGGCAGCCCTCTGCAAAAAGGTAAGGTGGCAGGATTGTCTGCAGAGAGCAGGAACTGAGACTGGATTGTACAGAGCCTGCTGGACCTCAAGGGCATGTCTGTGCTGTCAGGTCAACCCAGAGCCACCACTGCCCGTGAGAGGTGACTCATCTGCACCTTCACTGCAGATCTGCAGTGTGAGAAGAGCTGTTTGTGGGAAGGAAGGTTGCTTAGGTGAAGTTCAGGCCAGGCCAGCATCTGGTTGACATGGGCTGGGTGGATGGAACATGGACAGGATTCAAGCTCAAACTCCTGATTTCCCACACTGCCCTCGTTCTCAGTGTGACTGGCTGAAACTTGAGCAAGCGGCAGCATGGACAGAAAGCAAACGGGGCTACAGGACTTACAGCTCCACTTGAGGTTTGCTTTTAGCACACAGATCATTCCAGGACAGATCTCTGGTGGAAACAATAACTGTGGTATTCATGGCAGCACTCTTGAAAATGTCTCACATATAATCTAACAGCCAGTCTGATGTTCATCTGAGAACAGATGAAACATTGTTCGAAATTTCAGCATACAAAACTCTTTACCAGTACACTCAGCTCTGAAAAAAAACCAGAGCCTTTTGGGCTGAAGTCTTTTACACTTGTTTTCAGCTCTAAAGTGAATGTTTTTGGAAAGTTTTGCTTAATTCCATGTGAATGAACAGGACTGAGGAGTGAAAACCTGTTGTGGTTTTGCTTGGATGTTCCCACTCGGGTTATTTTTGCTGGGTAGAAGCTGCAGTTTGTTCAGCAGCTGTGTGTGTGCCTGGCTCCGTCTCCCCTCCCCTAGCAGCCCCACACAGTGCTGCTCCATGGGTTTGTGTAGGTGAGTACACAGGCTCCTAAATGGCT
This sequence comes from Opisthocomus hoazin, assembly GCF_030867145.1. NCBI lineage: Eukaryota > Metazoa > Chordata > Aves > Opisthocomiformes > Opisthocomidae > Opisthocomus > Opisthocomus hoazin. The sequence continues at coordinate 124,523,543 of NC_134415.1, forward strand.
GGTGTTGGCTTTACCTATGAAAACTATCCCCCTGCCCTCTGCACCGTCATTCAGCCTCTGCTCCAGCCTAGGGATGCTGATTATGTTCATTATTTATATGCAGACCTATGCCTGAGATGCAGCTAATGCTGATGACCAAAGCCCAGGATCTCCTCCCTGTACCCAGGGAGAACCAGGGTCTGTCAGTCCAGTCTAATTCTGTGTCTCCAGAGCTCAGCTCTTCCAAGTTAGCGTGGTTGGGTTGATGTTGCCAGGGTATGGATGAAGATCAGGCAGGATCAAGTGCTGGATGTTCTTCCAGGTGAGGTGGAGCCTTCCTTTAACTCTGCAGGGTGAGCAGTGCTTGAGTTAGTAGCAAAGTCCCTGCTAGTTGGAGGTTAAAGCAGTTCCTATGGAACAAGAGAGGTCTCCTGTGTCTGAACACCTCAGGTCATGATCTCCACGAAAATCCTCTGCTGAGCTTGGTTGAGGGAACGGGGGTCCAGTGGGATAAGGGGGTCTGGCATGGCTGGCTGCTGTCAAAAGGAAGGAGGATTTTGGATATGTGGGCTGACACCAGTCCCAGTCCTGCAATGAGATCTGGGAGGATTGATCCCTGGGCCTGTGCAAACTCTCCTCCATTGTAGGATTGCTCTTGATGGTGGACATAGCTGAAGAATTGTCTTCACCAGTCTGGCAGGACACCACCACTCACACTGATTTCAGCAGCAGCTACAAATACCCATTGCTCCAAAAATCCGTGTGAATTCAGGTGCTTTGTTTTGGACTCCGTCCTCTGACAATTCTGCCCATCCTTCTGTCTGTCTGTCTGCACCGGAGGGACAGGATCCCTGGGTATCTTGCAAACAAGCTTCTCCAAACCAGCCCCCCAGGGCACCCCCCCCCAGCAGCTTGCAGTGCCGCTGCTGGACAGCTGCACAGGAGGAGCCTGCAGCAAAGCGGGGCGAAGCGATGGCGTTTAGGACCCTGGGCCCTCCGCCAAGGCGCAGGTAGGTCTGTCTCATTCGTCAGCGGGGTTCATTCACTCCCAGGGATGTGTGTGTGTGAGCCTGAGTGTGTGCCGAGAGCTTGTCCTTCCCCGCCGCGGGCTGAGGTCCCTCCGAGCAATGGGACCCACCCCGTTCTCCGGGCGGTGAGGAGTGCTGAACTGGGGCAGAAAGCGCTTTCCTTTTCTCTGGAAGAAAACAAGCCGTGAGGATACTTAAGGATGTGCAGCCCAGATGTGTCTCCCACCTCCACCTTCCTCATAGGACTCGTGTGCTTGACAGCTTTCAGCAACTTTGCGAAAACTTCTGCAGACTTCTCAGGTAGGGGGGAAGCGCTGATCCCGTCGTGTGCTGGGCGGCTGCGTACGGGTGGGAGCTCTTGTCGCAGCTCGGGGAAAGTGGATGGGAGCAGATCCGGGATAGTTATGCGGGGAGTCGCTTTAATCTTTTTAAAATAAGCTGATGAAATGGATCTTCGGTAAGAGGATTTTGAGTTTGTTTAAAGCCTTTCTCAACAACCCTTAGCAAAACTATTTCAGCAGAGTCAGTCGGAGTAACTTTGGGAACAAGGAAGGGAACAGTGTTAACTTGTCTAAGTTTGTAGCAGGTTTTGTGCTGTGTTTCTCTGACGAGTGAAAAGAGCTAACCTAGGAGACTGGGAAGGCCTAGGACATAAATTAAAGCTAACATAGCAAAACCCAGTTATTTTGTAATCAGCCAGATTCCCCTCCACTTAACATACAGCTCCTGATTCTTGCAACAGCACCCAGAGACATAAATGAGATGTTACATGCGCAGAATGAATTATACTCTGAGCCTATGTTTGCTTAAGCCAGGAGAAGTATCTCATTTCTAAATAATTTCTCAATCTAAAAATGTTCATAGCACTTGTTTTGAGTTGTGCACAACAGGCAAATACACAGCACTTTGGAGGTATGGAGTCCCAGAAAAGTTTTAGAACTATGTACAGCTGCATCTGTCACTTTAAAATTGTCTTTCTGCTCCTTTTTTTTTTTGTGGATGTGTGTGTGGGTCAAAGAAAATGTAACAGATCTCAATTTATAGTTAAGCAGGATTGATTAGTCTTCTTGGGAATGACTGGTGAGGGTAACTTTGCTTTGGGGATATTGGTTCTAATTTTGGGTCTTAGTGTGGAGACCTAGTTTGGCATATTCTTTTGGTATGTGTTGCAAACTCTTGTAGTGGATAAGAGCTGCCAATTATACTTTGCTGATGAAAAAGTGCCATTAGCAAGAGCTGAATCTCACAGAATCACAGAATCACAGAATAGTAGGGGTTGGAAGGGACCTCTGTGGGTCATCTAGTCCAACCCCCCCGCCGAAGCAGGGTCACCTACAGCAGGCAAATCTCACTGGACTCTGGTTTCAACACATCACAACACTGCTGCTCGCTTGCTGGGAGTGCGTGGCTCTTCGTGCTGTGAGAGATTTGTGTTAGAAAGGAGGAGCTTGTGGTGGAGGGGGGAGAATATATATGGTAGCTTGAAGCCTTAATGTGAATTGAAGGGGGCTGACTTGCTTGTGATTCAGTCTCCTTTGGAGGCAGATCAGTCCCGGGGGCTGCCATTCAAGGCAGATCTGCCTCTGAATGGAAAGGACTGAGGCATTTCCCTGTTTCTAGTGTGTTTTTATCTCTTTCTTGGCACTGAGCTTTCTCTGTGCTCCTCCTTCCAAGCAAATTCATGCAGAAGGGGTGCATGGAGTGGGCATGACAGGAATTAAAGCTGCAACAGGAAAAGTACTGGTCCTTCTAAAATGTAGGTTAAGTTTGCCTCAGCCAGGCCAGATTGCTAAGCATTAAAATGTGTGAAAGTGTCCTAGGGCGAGGGTACTTCATACTGTGTGTGTGCAACATAGCCAGAGCGATGGAAGCAAGTTCAATAGGCTTTGGTGATGCTGGCAGTGTGGGCAAAAGCTGTGCTTTTAAAAAGATGGAAAAGAAGGTTGCTGATAACAAAATGGTGTTTTCTGCAACAGCCAGCCATACTGTCACACTTTGGGAGAAGAGGGGTGGCTTAAAACCCTGTGTACGTGCGTGGCAGGGCTGTACTCTGGAGCAGGGTCTGTAATCCCAACAGCACAACTTCCCGTGTGTTTCCACAACTGTTGAAATCTTCTGTCAGATCCAAGCTATGTTTTCTGATAGCAGGCTTGGCAAATGTCCCCAGTCTTGTTGGACTGACTGTACCTTGCAGGACAGGAAACATGGTTTGCGACAGGAAAGGGCTGTGCCGAGGGTGTAGCAGTTTGAATATGGTTTTCTAAGTTCAGGACCTGGGTAGCCACAAGATGAAAGAGGGTGGGAAATGGTACAGCACTTCCCAAATCACACCTTATGCTTCCCCAATACTTTCTGCAAAGACCCCATTTGTCTCCCTCCGGTACTGGAGGGCACACACCTTGTGCCTCTGAGAAGGAGGAGCGGCCCAGATAGCTTCCTACCTGATGGAGCACCTTGTTTGTTGCTGTTACCACTCTATATGACTTGTCAGCTGGCATGAGGAATGCAAGGCAGGTAGCCTTTTTAACATAATTTGACTGTAATGGTTTCTGGCCACTTATCTACTTTTTGTATACTTCGGGATTTTCTGTGTTTTTCTCCAGCATGGCTGGAACTGAGCAGGTGAACGTCTTTGGGGAAGCCTGATAGCCTTATCGTATGCCATCCCAGCTACAGGTGGTGCATTCAACACATGAGTTGGCTGCATCCCAGGGAGGTAAATGGATTTGTATTGATTATTGCTGCTGAGGAATGCGAGGCTTGCTGTGATCCCATGAGAGGTTTCTGCAGCAGTTCGTCTGCTGCCCACATGCTGGAGGGAGATGACACAACTCATTGGAATGGTAGGGCTTTTCCAGGTTGCAAACAGCAGTACTGTTCAGAGAAAGCAGCTGATGCTCTTTGGAGAAGAACGTTTTTTTAAACTCAATCCTGTAGACCATGTTTAGCAACAAAGCTTCTCTGGCTTCTCAGCTTGGTTTGACCCAGAGCTGCCTTGGAAGTGCTGCTGTCAGTAATAGGCCATGGCCTTTTCATGATGGGCCAGACACAATGCATAGACCCAGATCTGGAAAGAAACAGCTTAGGGATGGCCAGTGGAGCTCTAAGCAGATCGCAAGGAGCACTGATCCAACTCACATACTGCAGCTATGCAACAGGACTGGCTGAAAGACTTAGCAAGAATTGCACACCCACCAACGTCCCACTGCTCCCACTGCTCTCCCACTGGCTGACTCTTCAAGGTGTGTGTCTCGTGGCTGCAGGAAGATTTCTTTTTTACATAGGTTGTGACAAGGCACCCTGAGAGGGTAAGCAGAGGTATGGTGAACTGGGTTGCTCATGGAAGGCACAGGTAGAGCTGGTGGGGATCTCCATCATCTCAGCTCCCAGGTTTCTGAGCGCATGGTTCTCACACTGTGGCTCCATCCCTCCTGTTCGAACAGCTTAAATGCCACAACGTGAACACGATGAGTGCCTGTCCTGCTGGAGACTGGTGCAATCTAGGATGTAAGAATTATAATTTCTTTTAAGTCAAATATTTGAACTATGTGAAGAGTTTTGAAGTTGTTTTCTTTAATAGTTCTTTAAACATTGATGTCTGCAGGAGGGTGTGGGTGTAGGAAGGAGGTCCTTGGGGAGGCAGTGGAGTTATCAGGCACTTTGCAGCCACTTCTTGAGAAAGCCTGGACTTTTTCTCTGGGGCTGCTTGTAGTATGGACTCTTGATCTAATCTTATTCTGTGATCAGTTCTTGTGCTCAGGACTGTTTGAAGGCTCAGGACCTAATGTCATGATGTGTCACATATCCCTTATGTTCAAGGTGACAGTTGAAGACCGTGATGAGGTGTGGGGTAAGAGACTGGTCTTTTGAGTCTCTGGGCTTTAACTATAAACTCTGAATCCTGATCTCAGTCCCAGCAAAGAACTCTCCAAAATCTCTCCCAGATGATAAAACTTCACCTTTGTTTTAGCACTTTTCTATATGTGGTGAGAGTCCAAGAAAAGCAACGTCTTGCGCTGGGTAGGCTCTGGGAGGCAGTGATTCATGTGCAGCGCACAGAGCTTGCTCCTTAGAGACACTAGGTTAATGAAAATGGGGCCAAAATTAGTCTTTGGTGCTAACTTAAAATGCAGGTGTTGAAAGCTTAGTCAAAATCTTGGTCAACAGCTATTGCTCATATCCTGTGTGCTGTCTTCTAGCTCCAGCCATGGGATTCCTGTCTCTGAAGTTAATTTGTGCAAACACAGATTGAATTCTGCTCTGCCCACTAAGGTGACCATTTAATTTCCAGCTGCCTACCTACAGAGAATTAGGCTTATGTGATTATGATGCTGTGCTCCAATTGTATCCCCTCCCTCAATAACTTTCCTATTTATTAGCTAATTTCAGGCATGTTGGACAGAAAAGTAGTGACATCAGTGGAACAGATCACTACTGCCACAGTACAGAAAAGGCTGTCTGTAAACTCAACCATTTGCAGACATCAGAGAATCCACTGCAGGGACCTAAGCCAAAAACTTAGATTTCTAGGCTTGGAAATAGCTTTGATGGGAGCTTATGCTTTTTCTGACGCAGAAGAACCCAGCCGCAGGACATAAAGCCATAGGAACAACAGCCCCCTTAGTGCTGCTCCCCCCGGGCCTGCTTTAGTATTTATGTTCTTTGCACTAGATTTGGCACAAGCTGGATGTCAGCAGCGCTTTGCTTAAGGGAGCTGATCCAGCACTCGGCCAGATGAGCGCTGATAACTCCCATCCACACCCTGCAGGTGAGCCCTGGGTAGCTTTCGGGAGCTCTTCCCAGCTTTGAAAGCACAAAGATTTTTTTTGTTGTTGTTGTTTTGGGGTTTTCTTCCCCCCCCTCCCCAAGAATGGCAGGGTTCAAGTGAAAGCTGCTTTTGCCACCTCCCTGCTAATTGGCTCAGGGTGTTTGTTTGAGCTGATGAGGGCTGGAGTTGGGAGGGGAAAGGCACTTCTCCCTGATTGCATTTAATCAGTCCATAATAAAAGCAATTTGTTTGACAAGTCCATTCACCAAATTATCACCAAAATTTACATGCTAACAGCTTCTGAATGGCTTTAGTCAGACTTTGGTGCTGGTTTTGGTTTTCTGAATGGGTCGATGGTGTCAAGGGGATTCAGGATTTCAGTTTGTTGAAAGATGCAGGCTGCAAAAGGAGGATTTTCGAGAGAAAGGCAGATACGATTTATTTTCCAATGTGGTGGTGTAACTCAGTAATGAGGTTTGGGCTTTTGACCCCAGGAGTAAACAGACATGCTTGAGACTTCATTTAAAGACTGGGCTAAACCCAGGCTACCTCTGTACCTTCTCTAGGTGAAGGGCTCTGAGTGATGAGGTTGGATGGACCTCAGGCTGCTGCCGGAAGAGGTCGTTGCCCCAGGCAATTTTTTCCTCCTCAGCTGGAGGTCGTATGTGCCAACCCATCCATCACAGCTGCGTGGGCTGCAGTTTGGCTTTGTGAGGGGGGTCTGTGCTGGGGTGCAGAGGTGACAAAGCCCAAAATCTCATCAAAGACTGACTTTGGCCTTTTCTGGTAATGTTGAGAAGACGTGGCTGCATGGTGAGCTGTAGAGACTGCGTCTGGGGGACTGGAGGAGGATGGCTGGGTCTGGCAGCTATGGCTGGGTGATTCTTGAAAGAGGGGGGGCTTCCAGACTCCAGTTTTGTGTCATTTATCTCTATCTGTCAGTAGGCAGCAGTTTAAAGACCTCAGAGAGCTGAGAGGTGTTGGAGGAGGAAATCAAGCGCCAGTTCTGTTGCTGCTGGGAGAGGAAGAGAAGAAACACAGAAGCTGGGGCTATTTTGGTGCCTTAGAGAGTTTTTCTGGGTTTTCAGCTGGGATGCAGCTTTGTGGGCGTCAGTATATTGCACTAGGCAAAGATTCAGGTGTCTCTGAGCTCCTGTCCTGAGGGCTGCTTTGGAAAAAACTGGATTTCCCAGCAGTTATAATGGTAGTGCTGTGAGGGAGGACTCGGCGCTTGCTGACTCTGAAACATTCAGAGTTTACTTTTACTGACAGCTGAGGGGGCCAAAGTGAGCTTCAGGAAGAGAAACGCATGTTTCCAATTCTGTGTGTTCGTGGTTCTGTGCTGTGACCAGAGGTGCTGTTGCTGCGAAAAAGCAGCTGCGGGTCTGTGTTTGCGGTGCCAGAGAAAGGAGGCACTGGCAAGGAGGGACGGATGGGGTTGCTGTGGGTGCCAGGAGGTCTCGTGAGGGGTCTGTTTGAAGCCTTGTATAGGCAGTGACTTCAAGATCAGTGTGCCATACATATGCATCTGGTTCGCGTCATGTGGAAATCCTTCAGAGCTGTCAGCAACAGCCAAGAGACCCCAGGGATCCCAATGTCTGTGTGATGATTGGCGATGTTTATGTAGTATCTACTGATTGCTGTGGCCCAGAAACTGATCCACCGATGCAAACTTTTGATGGTACCAGGAACACTTTACTGAATTTGTGTTATTAATTAAAAAAAAAAATCCACTGTGGTAATTTCAATCATTTCAAGATATCCCAGGTTATCAGTACCCACTAGATGTGTTAGGGATACAAATGCTGCAGTATTAAAGAAAGCAACTGCTTGTGTCCTCAGGTAGAAATTGTCCCATGGTTTAAGACTTTGTGAAAGCAGATTTTATATAACATAAATAGTTTGGTCAATTAAAAAAAAACGGTGGAAATTTTAATGTATCCTTTCTCAACCGAGAGATGCTAAAATCATAATTTAAGTAGAGGTAGGGGAGAACAAGCTCTGCAGGGAAGGGGGAAACTATGTATTTACACTTGGCACTTTTCACAGAATCACACAGAGGGTAGGGGTTGGAAGGGACCTCTGTAGATCATCTAGTCCAACCCCCCTGCCCAAGCAGGGTCACCTACAGCAGGCTGCACAGGACTGCATCCAGCCAGGCTTTGAATATCTCCAGAGAAGGAGACTCTACAACCCCTCTGGGCAGCCTGTTCCATGGCTCCATCACCCTCAGAGGGAAGAAGTTCTTCCTCATGTTCAGACAGAACTTCCTGTGCTTCAGTTTGTGCCCATTGCCCCTTGTCCTGTCGCTGGGCACCACTGAAAAGAGTCTGGCCCCATCCTCCTGACACCCACCCTTCAGATATTTGTAGGCATTTATAAGGTCCCTTCTCAGCCTTTGCTTCTTCAGGCTAAAGAAGCCCAGCTCCCTCAGCTTTTGCTGGGTAGGAGAGATGCTCCAGTCACCTTTATCACCCTTTTGCTAATCCTTTGGTTGGTGCTAATTTAAACATGGCCTAATCTTCAAAAATGCTTGGTATTCAGAACTGGATATCAGACTATGCTACATTTTGGTGGGTGTGCAGTGGTTTAGGTGGCCAACACCAGGACTGTTTGCATGTCTTATGTGCTTGGCTCGTTTGTGTACTTGTATAGCTTGAACCTTCTGCTTTCTGTTCCAAGATAGCAATCGCAGTCCCTGTGGGGGACCATTTGAAGTAACTGCCCCTGGGCTTTTTTGTGCTCTTGTCATTCCTTTTTATCCAGATACCCCAGACCTTCACAGATTCAGTCTGTTTCTTTCCCTTAAAATTATGTAGTTGCCTGCAGGAACAGACCCAATGTGCTGCTCAAAGTAGTTCAGGGGATTTTCTGATCAGGTTGGACAAGGTTCCTTGTGTCCTTGCCAGTGCTGTGCCTCACTGATCTAGTACTGCTGTTGTCTGGAATTGTTAATCTCAGCTCATCTTCTTGATGATTAAATCTGATATAGAAGTAATAACTGTGAACATGTTTAAGAGAACTGCTTGGGTTACTTATTATTATTATTATTATTATTATTATTATTATTACTATTACTATTATTATTATTATTTACCTAGCTGCTCCTTTTGCCTGGGGAAAGATGATGAGCTGTGTTTCTCCTAGCCTGGGTTTGGGCTGATCCAAGTATGCCTGGCTCAGCTTACTAAGTGAGGATATGAGCTCATTCATAGTAATTCAAGTATGCATGTCTGCTCTTTTGAGGATGCCTGGAACCCAGTGCATGTCTTTTCATGTCAGGGAGACAACGATGGTTTGGCAGTTCTGAGTTGCATAGTAAAATAAGTCTTGGCTGAGCCTCTTCAAATATGCTGTGTGCGCTTGAACCACGTTGGTAGGTGCTGTCGTGTCACTGTTGATGGGACTTCTTTGGAATTTAAGGCTTGCTATACAGTAATTACTATTGGATCTATCTGGATCCTTGCATGAAGATGGAGTAGCATGTACAGGACCTGCTGTTTGGCACACTCTCCAAGTGGTCAGAGTTTTCGGAAGTGTACTTGTATTAACAGCTGGATGTAGCATACCGCAGAAGAATTTGGAGCAGACGTCCAAGCACTTTAGTTGTGGTGGGCAGGAGAGGCCACATCCACTGGCTGGCAAAGTATCCCACATCATTTACAACCTTGCCAGTGCTATGCCTGTGTGGAAGAAATAAAAGATTCTCTTTTTTATAAATATTCCCTTTTTTTAATGTTACATTAGTAGAAGAAGGCCTAGAGGGGTATAAGAAATATTGTCAGCCACCTACAGTCAAAGAACTTCACTATATACTTTTGTATGTCATCTTTTGACCCGGTATCAACACACTAGTTGCCAGCAGAGATGCTTGTCCATCCTCCAGCAGCCCATAAAAGCACCAGAATCATCACGGTGTGCGAGAGGGCTGTCTTCGGGTAAGTTATACCAGACCCTGAATAGCTTAGGTACCTGCTGGTGCTGCTTGCCAAAAAGGGACCATTCAGACCACCTACTCTGAGATGCCCTATGTGATTGTGTTGTTTTATTTTCATCTGCTATTGGATGCCTGTGGTTTTGCTGCTTGATATTATCAACATGTGTTGTATTAGCCTCAAGGGTTTAAAATGGGCTTTTATTCCAACAAGTAAATATAAAAACAAATACAGCAGTGGGGGGATTTTCTGCTAATTTTTCCTCTGTGATTTTTTTTGTATCATGCTGTGGGCTGGGGTGACCTGCATCCTGTGCTTAGGTCCTGTGGGCTCAGCTGTGATCCTTTATTGTTTGCTCCACTGCATTGATATTAAGGTTACTCTATGGTAGGTGCTTGATTCCTCATGTTTGCTGTATTTTGCATGGCTTTTGGCTCACATGTTGTCCCTTAAAGCTGTGTTGGGCCAATAGTGAAGACACTTGGTGCAACTAGGCTGATAGGTGGTAACTTGAGCTGCTGTAGCTGGATTATGTTCAATTTTGGGCCTCAGGTCTTTGGGAAATCTCTTACCTCTGTGGTCTGTGTGAGATATGTAAGTGCAGTGCTGCTGTGGCCCTGGCAATGCCCATAACATGCTGTCGGACTGAATTCTGCACTTCGGTTTTGAAAAAGTTTAGCTTTTGTGTGGAACATTTAAAGAACAGATTAATGTTGCAAATAAAATATTTGGAAGTTAAGAAATGTTACGATTAAGTTAAATGTTAGTTTTAACTAGCTGAATCCAGCCCTTTGGGTTTTAATGTTAAGAGTTACTCTTAAATGAAAACATACTACTTTTTCTCCACCTCCTTGGGACTCCTGTATTGTGAGGCAGCTGTCCTGTGCTCTGGACAATTGTGTTCTGCATGCTTCTGGTTCACTATGGCCTTATTTACCATGTGTTATTTAAACCCTGTTCTGCTTGTGGTGAGTGCCCTGCAAACAGGGATGTGCTTACCCTTCTGGAAGGAGTCTGGAGCATTACCTGCATTGCACAGATGAGGATCCAAGGTAGAGGGATTAGCATCAGGAGCTCTAACTGCCAAATATTTCAGAGGTTGTTCAGTATCTACCTTATTCTCCAGGAGCAGCCCCTTACCCATTCTCTCAAGCTATGATAGGCGGGAAGAAAGATGTGGTACTCGATACACAATTCCTTCTCCAGTACTGTAATGCATGTATGCAAATGGGCTGCATGGGTTAAAATGAGCATTACAGTTGCAAAGTCAAGTGCACGTAGTTACTTGTTGTGGCTTAAGCCCGGTAGGCAGCTAAGCACCACACAGCCGCTTGCTTGCCTCCCCTTCCCACCCCCAGTAGGACAGGGGAAGAGGAAAGGCAAGAAAACTTGTGGGTCGAGATAAAAGCAGTTTTATAAGTGAAGAAGTGGAAGAAAAAAGGAAGAAAACAAAATAAGTGATGCAAAGGCAACCACTCACCCCTCCCACAGGCAGACAGATGCTCAGCCAGTTCCCAGGCAGAAGATGGCTGATTTAGCTAAACTCCACTCCATTTGGTTGCTGAACATGACGTTATATGGCATGGAATATCTCTTTGGTTAGCTGGGGTCACCTGCCTGGTTGTGTCCCCTCCCAGCCTCTTGTGCCCCCTCCAATCTGTTCACTGGGGGTGCAGAGTGAGAAACAGAGGAAGCGCTGGTGCCGTGCAAACACTCTTCAGCAGCAGCTGAAATGTTGCTATGTCATCAATACTGCTTTGGTCACAGATCCAAAGCACTGCACTATACGAGCTGCTACCACGAAAATTAACTCCATCACAGCCAGACCCAGTACGCTGAGGAAAGGGTAACATTACACCGGCATTTTACAAGTAATAAAAGCTGGAGGTGGATGTGATAGCAGGCTTTCAGTTGGCAGATATGATCTGAACCCATAAAGTGCAGTTGTAAGAAGGGTCTGGTTTAGCATAACTTTTTTTCTTAGAGCAGGCATGCTTTGAGGGTTACTATATTTGGGACGAGATAAGAGTACTTAGAATTGGGTTACAAATTTGGGGTCAGTCCTTGAAATGTGTTCCAAGAGATCCTTAAAAATGAGTTTTGAAGGCATTCCCCACTTCCAATTTTTGTTTGTTTGTTTCTGTCTCTTCATAGGAGAAAAAAAATGCAAACATGTCTATTCAAAGGCACAAATAACGATCCTCTGGTGCAGGTGATATGGCTTAAAATAGAGCCCCTGGGATCTGCCCAGTTTAGTTTCTCTCTAGAATTTTTGTGTCTCTCTAGATTTTTGTTGTGTGGGCAACCCCTTGGAAACTGCGGTTGTTGAGCTGACTGTTTCCAAAGCACGTCCGTCTCTTCGTGCATCTTTTGTACAGGGGCCACTTCTGTTGTGTTAACACTGTTTGTGCCCTGGTTTATGTGCTCCAGCTGAATTCCAGCTCAAAGAGGTTAAAGCTTTATAAAAGTGAGTTGGGCAGGGAAGTGGCTCCACAGTTGATGATGAAGCGCACACATCTGTGACCCACGCTGTGCTCTCATGTTAGTTTATTGTCAGCCTCACAATAAAGGATAGCACTGGTTTTTGTTCAGCGAAACAACTGTGATGGAATGAATTGTATAGAAAAAAAGAACAGATGAAGCCTGGCTGTTATTTGCCAAAATGTTCTTTGTTTTAGCTGCGTTGTGTGGGACGCAGAACTCCCAGAAGAGGATAGTCTCTCTTCTGTAGCAGCCAAGGGGAGCTGATGGATTGAATAGGGAGGCAGAGACAGAGGTTCAGCAAGAAGGGGTGAAAAAATTTTCTGATTATTCCTGCCTGTTGGGTTTGTTTGTCTTTAGCTGACAGCCCCAGGCTTTTGCTTTGGCTGTACTGCAAGAGTAAAGGCTCTGCTATACCAATGAGTTGCACTGTAAATGTGGTTGGTGCCGTTTGGCTTGGATTTGGTTCAGAGTTAGCATGCACAGATAGTAGTTCATGCATTTTGGCAATAAGTGTAGCCAGTGGCTGGAGTGTAAAGGTCTATCAGCCGCTGCAGGATGCTGAATACTTGGTGTTAGATAATCCATTTTTCTTGCTGGATACATGAAAATAACTTTTTCTTTACCTCTTTTCTTCATCATTGTCCACATAATTGGAGGGCAGGGTTCAAGTTCAAACTGATAAGATTATTTTGCTTCCCTAAGCTGCATGACAATGGTCCCCTTGGCGAATTAAGCCATGGAACTCCTTTTGCTGTAATGAGAACCAATCTCATTAGAAACAGCTGGATTAGTGAAGAGTCCAACCTACCGTACAGATACACATTCTGACCCCAGCAGGCCTGAAGGGCCTTTTGTTCACTCCGGCATCCTCTGCATTTTCCCATCGCGTATACATCTGTGTGGTGGAGCTAGCTGGTGGTGATTATTTCTGCTCAAGACAAGCCTGCTGGGCGGGGGGAAGGAAGTTGATTGACCAGCTTGATATCACAATATGAATGATAAAGGGATTTTTAAATGTTTCCCTGTGTTTAAGTCATCAGAGTACAAGACTGATCAAGATGCCTGTTGCAGGGTATTGGAGATTAAGGGCCACTTTTCACTGGTATGACCTGTGAGAAAAGGTGATCCTTTTCTGCGTCTCAGCATTACTCTCTTCTGCAGATCAGGAAATCTGGACCTGTTTACACCAGCCTCTCCAATGTCTGGCTACACGAGTCTCTGTTGGGGAAAAGAAAGACAGAACTGTTCACCTGTGTTGTTTCTGTCTGTCCTTCTTGGTCATATTTATCAGCTCTTGAGGAGTTGTGCATAGACTGTCCAAGCTGCTTCATCAAGAGCCTTGAGCTGGCTCAGTGCACACCAGAGCCAGCAAGAGAGCAGCAAGGCTGTGCCTGCAGCAGGCTCTCAGGCAGATGTTGTGGTTTGGGAGCAGTGTTGAGCTGTGGAGATGCTGCTTCTGGAGATGCTCATGGTCATGCCTGTGTTGGCCCTAGCTTAGTGCTGGTGTTGTACATGCTGCTGTTGTCTGTGTTTACTTTCTTCCCTTTGCATCTTCACATTCTCCTTTTGGGATCCACCCTACCTATCTACCTACTTATGTGTATTATCTGCACTTTTTCCTCTTTCTGATGTCCCTCAGCTCTGGGAGATTAGAGGTACAGCCCTGGCTGATGCCAGCTGCTCCCGTGACATGGAGACATGCTAAAGATGCTGAAACAGGTGAATTCCACAGCTTCCCGGGCCAAGAGCCACTTTCTGATCCTTTAGGAAATCCTTGTGTCCTTGTATCTCTCCTATGCCCTACTTCTCTGACTTGAAGGTATTGCCTGGAGCTGGCTGGAAGTTCGTGCTTGAAGCAATCTGGCAGGAAGGACAGAATGGACAGTGTTTGAACGTGGCACCAAAGAAAGAATGAGCCTGGCCAGTTATTGTAGTAATTTGTTGCTATTGATTAGCCTAGAGGCGAATGCTTAAGTGGTGAGAAGTCCCAACTTGGGTAATTCAATTTAAAGCAGTGGGGCTCTTGACATGACCAAGAGTTGGCTTCCTTTATAGGTAGATGTCAAGTGGCTTTTTAAATGTCATTAGCAAGAACAAGGGTTAACCAGAGTAATTATTAACACTGCTAAGCTATAGTCTGTCACCAGCCAGGCTGCGAATAGGCAGCTGAAGAAACAGATCTGTTTTCTGTTCCTGTTACATTTCTGGATATTTTAAGGTTTCTCAGAAAGACCAGAACAATGAAACACCCTTTGACAATGGCAATCTCTTTTCTTCATGGTACAGCCTGAGCAAACATTCAGACTCTTTCCTTCTGGGATTGCTAATTTCCTCTTTTTTTTTTTTTTTTCTGAAATAAAAACAATACTCCCCCAAAAGCACAGTGTCTGCCAGTGCTGTGGCAGTGCCAGCCTCTCGCTCTGTCAGGCAGGCATCGGATGGGACATTGTCTTCTGTTTCTCGGGTGGGGGAAAAAAAAATAGAAAGCAACAAAGGAATCCTTTTCATATGTTATTTTAGTTCTGTCAAAAATAACTAGTGCCCATCCTGGATTTCTCTCAGTGCTTTTTCAGAGGCTTCCATCCGTTATACGCATGGGGGGAAAATGAGGCAAGCAGTAAAGAAATCCCATTCAGTGAAATAAAATATCGTCAAGCCAATTGGAGGTAAAACCCTTGGGTCTCCTGAAGTCTGGGGCTGTAGCCCCAGGCCTGGCATAAATGTGAAGGGAGCCAGTGATTAAAGAGACTGTCACAGACCTCCCGTGTGTCCCTGCCTACGCAGCCCCGAAGCTCACCATGAGAGCCTGGGGTCTGTGGGACTCATCCTCTGTTTCCCTGCCTGTGCCTTCTGATTACATATTTCCTGGGTGTCTCCATGTGTCTTTTACTGTAGGTTGATTTCTTGCTAGTTTTTTTGGAGCCCAGGTCCCATAGTTACTTGGATTGTGGTGACTTCTAAATAGTTTTGGGGCTGGAAGTTAAAGGGTATGTGTACCGCCTCATTAATAGTGCTGCCTCTCTGAAGACTTTCGGATGCAGAAAGGTCTCCTGAAGTAGATGGATAAGTCTGAGCAGGAGGTTAGATAGGTAGTCCTGTCTATCTGCTGCTTCAAATGAGTGGTTTTACTTGGTCCTGTCTGTGACTAGTTAGATGAAGTAAATCCTGGAAAGGATGCCTTTATTTGCACTTCAGCGGTCCAAAGCATTGGAGTAAGTTCAAAAGGAGTGTACAAAGGGTTTACCCACATCTGTGAAGTTTGCCAGCTAATGTTTTTGGTGAGACATGGCTTCAGCAAGTTTCTAACCTGCAAGACCTATAGTGGCTGCCTGCCAAGCCAGGCAGCAGATCTGGAGAAAGGTAAAGGTGCAGCTGCACCTGGTGGGAGTATTTTCTTTGCCAGATCCCCCTGACAACAGAGGGATCTGATACTGCCTCCTCCAGTGTCCCAGTGCCTCTCTTGCAGTGGTGGTAGAGAATGAGACACTTCTACTGCTTTCTTCACCACTGGGGCTGTGGTCTGGCTGAGCCCCCTCTGCTCCCCAGTGCAGTATCAAAATTCACTTGGTCCAAACTTTACACATCTGGCAAAGGGCAGAATTGGCCCGACCCACCTTAATCATAAGATATTTCAGAATTGTCTTTAAACTCAGACCTGTCCCTTTGTGCAAAAGTCTTCTGCTGGTTGAAAACTACTTTTCTGCTGTCGGGCTGGTGGGGGCTGCAGGATGCGCTTAGTACTCTGAGTGAGATATTACCCTAATATCCATGCCTGTTGGATGCAGAACTGCCTTTTAAAGTGCCTCTCAGCCTTGTCAGTGGTGGGGGATTAGTACAGAGCTGCAGTGCTGGGTTTGCTGGCCAAAGCAGCCCAAGCTACAAAATGCTGGATGGGGAGGGAGGCTGGCTAGATTCTTGATCCCTGGTTTCAGGGCCCTTCTGGCCCATTTCCTAGCATAGTTTTCTCAGGGAGATCAGAGCTGCCTCCATCCCAGCCCTATGCCACTGGCTTAATGTCAGTGCTGCTGGATGTGGAGGGAGATCAGGCTTTTCCCTGGACGCTTGGCCTGGTGGTGGTGGGGCGAGGGTGAGGTCAGTGCCCTTTTCTCATCATCTCGAAGGAGTGGCTATCAAGGGGCAATAACTTTTCATTTAAGGCTTTTTCAATTGGTGACAATGAGCTTGATTTGCATTGTAGAGAATCTGTCCTGTAAATGGTGCCTGGCTCATGCGATAACAGAGCTCAGCTGTGCTCCAGTCCCTGTGGGACATGCATTGAGGGTAAGAAGTTTTCTTAGACATTAGGCATGTGGAAGGCACACTTATCACAAAACTGTGGGGAGAGGCAGGGAAATGTCCATCTGTTGGTGTGTTTAGACAGAGAATGAGCATGCAGGAAACTGTTGGACAGAGGTGGAAATTTGCTCTCCCAGGTGGTTGTCCATCTGAGCCTTGCCTGGCCATGTGTGGGGATCATCCCACCCTCCTGATGTCCAGGCACAGGCAAAACTTGGTGTGTTTTGAGTGCTCTGGTGAAGGCTGTTTTATTCTCACTCTGATGGCTTGTTCATGTTCTTGCTTCAGTGATAAATCATTATTGGTGTTTCTAATGAGGCTTTTAGGACTGCTCTGGAAACTTTAAAACCTGTAGTACTAAGGTAGGGCTACAGGTAAACACCTTGGAGGCTTGGTTTCCTTCCAAAGAATGACAGGGCAGGTGCTTTTTGTTTGTGACAGCTCTGAATTTTCTAGCTATACTTGAAAACCGTAATGTTTCCTCCCTGTTCTCCCTCTAGTTCTGAATTTCCAACAGGTCTCCAAGTAACATGCTCAGGCACACTCAATAAATCTATCAAGAGTAATTCAAAGTTACGTGGTGTTGGTCATTCATGGCTGTACAGGCATTTCACCATAGAGAATAAACACTAAGAGCATTATTTTGCAGATGGAAAAACTGAGGCATGGTTTCATCAGGCATCGGATTCTATTTTCCTTAACTGTACCAAAGACACCTTCATCTCGCCTAAGCTGTTCCTTTGGACTTCTAGGGGATGCATCATCTGACTTTTTGATTACATCTACACCTAGAGTTCAGTGGCAATCCATGCTTGCTGGTTCCTCTCCATTGACCCAAAGAAGGTTCAGACAGCTAGCTTAGATTATACGGATCCTGCTCAGAATCACTGAAGTGGAGAACACTAAAGTTGACATCCTGACTTGCAGCCCATCTCCTGTGCCTTTTTTAGTTCTTGGCACTTTGCAGATATGCAATGGATATAAGGTGATTCTGTAACTCCTTCTTTCTGTCTTTTTAAGATACTTTTTTGCAGGAAACATCCTATTAGGGTGGTGAGGTATGGAACTGGAATACCACCCTCTGTTAGTGTCCTTGCAAGTAATGTCTGTGTAGCAGATTACTAGCCCTGCAGTTGCTCCCTTACTATGAGGAATGCTAGGGAATACTCCTTGCACTGCCCTGATAGAGCTAAACCAACCCAGGGAGCAAGGAGACTGGCTTCAGCGGTTTGAGATTAGTGCATTTGTTTTTGTGTTTTCTATTTTTCACTTTCCAGCCTAAGGGCATTCATTAGTTGTTTTGATGTATGTGCCATCTCCTATTCTTACAAATGCTGTGCTTGTTCGAAGAGCAGAATGACATTCATTCACTCTGAAAAAACCTGGGGATTTGTTTTCTTTGGCGTTGTAAAACAGACTAGGTATAAATGCTGCAATTAGGAGGTGATGGGCTAATCTCATTAGTCGATGGGAGGAAACACTGGGGTCAGTGGGTTGGATAATGAAATCTGAAGATATATTTTGATGTGCCAGATGGCCTGGCACAGAGATTCCACTAATTTGGAAGGAAGGAGAGCCAATAGTAGCTTTGAAGAACAAAAGCTGTAGCAAGAGGCGGCATGTGATTTCTCTGAGCTAAAAACCTGTTTGTGTGATGCCTCAGTTGAGTGCAGGCCAGTGGGATTCATCCAGGCCTGCTGTCTTTTTTTAGCTTTTTTGGCCAGTTTTGGGCAGTGAGAGACAGGCCTCCAGCAAAAGTTAACGAGGCCCTGGCAGTATATTGCTGTGCTTTTGTGATCAGTGGCTCAGCAAGAAGAAATAATCCTGACATCTCGTTGGTTTGGAAGGGATAATTGAAGTATCGTTGTTCTATAGGGAAGATATGTACAAAGTCTTACAAATATGTAAGAGTTAATATTCAGAAATCCTGATACTTGATTTTTGGGATGCGACTGTAGGCTCTTTCAGCATAATGCTCTGTTTGGGCTCAACTCTTAATTTTCTGGGATCAGTCCTTTCATCCCAACTGAAGTAGGCAGGAAATAGCATTTCTGGGGCTAAAAAAATAGGAAAAAAATAATCCAAGTTTTCAAGAGTGACGTCTGAGATGATAGGAACACCTCTGTTTTGACTTGGCCTAATGGAGAAGGTCTCACAAGAGTTTGATTTCACAGGGTCTCACCCAGCTCCTTTAGTTTCTGTTCATTTTTTGTGCGCTTGGCACCAGCACACACTAATGTGTCAGCACACACTGAGGCACTTCCCTTGCTGAGTCTCTCTGCAGGGCTGTGGCCCAAGAGACACCCCAGAAGTAAGTGGGAAGAAGCTGGATATGGTCCTCCTCCTTTCCGCTTTGCTCCGTGCTCGACACATTCACTCATTCCTTACCTCTCTCACCTACCCACATCAATATTTTTCCAGGACTCTAACAGTGAGCAGGGTTTGCCAAGCTTGGCTGTATTGCCTAAAACAAGAGCCCAGGAAATCCCTTTACCCACTCTGGCCACCTTACCTGGCAGCACCCTGGTGCTATTTTCTTTTAGTGAATATCTGGTGCATGCAAAGGCTTATCCTGGGCTCTGGGCCATCGCAGCAGCTCTGCTGTTGAGGGCCCAAGCTTGGAACAGTCTGATAAAATCTCTTCGTCTTTACAGCAGTGTCCAGAATAGTATCCAGACTTCATCTGGCTGTGAAATAATGAAAAGTGTATTTGCAATAAGAGGCCGTATTGTCAAATGTGCTTGTAACTGGACGCAGCCAGTCAGCGCTCTGTATCTCCTGGCAGAAGGGAAAGGAGGAGCTTTTCGGTAGTAGTATAGTGTGTTTAGTATCATGACAGCTCAATGGGCTGGATCTTCAGCGAGTGTATGATAACATAGGTCTGACAGCAGTGATGCTGCAGTGATGGTGGTCTGTATACAACCTGAGAGCAGCTCAGGTCAAACGCAGTGGGACCATTCTCCAGGGATCCTTTACCATCCCCACAGAGTAACATGGGCTGTAGTTTCTTAGCCTGCACCTTGAGTCCTATTTACGTTATCACGGGTCAAACACAACGCTATACATATGGCTCAGTCAATTCCAACCTAAGAGTGCACCATGTGCTGGAAGTAGAATTTAATGTGGAAAACATTAATCTGGCAAGTGTCCTCCTCCACCTGCAAAGGGTCTAGTTTCTGCTGCTGGAAGGGGACCCAACAGAGGCACTTAGCAGTAGCAGGGAAAGTCCCAGAGGAGACGCAGCTGTGGGGAGAGGCCCTTATAAATCACAGTGGCCCCAGCTGTCGGGGAGATTGATGTGGTGGGTGGGGGAGCTGAGGCAAGGAGAGTTCAAGCATCACCCTGACCCGGGAGAGGGGAAAATAGCCCCAACCCTCAGCAAGGTTTGATTGAAGCCTGCTGTTCTCCCGAAGGGGAAAGGTCAGGCTGTGCTTTGTCAGGCACCCTCAAACAAAAAAACCTGTTTATACAGGACCCACCCCTGTACCTGCTGAGGTAGAGGGTAAATGGGCTTGGAGACATTCAATGCTCCTCTCTCATAGCATTTGTGTTGATGAACAGTGGAAATTCAGACTGGGCAGGCAGTAAAAGCCTGGAAGCAAGCGGACAGGTTAAAACCCCACATAAACATTAACTGAGCTAGACTTTGTAAGCATTACGTTGGCGGTCCAGGGACGATACTCTCCTCCACCTTGGTTCCCATGCAGAAGTGATGGGATGTGTTGGAGGGTGCTGGCTGTTGCCAGCCTGCGTTTGAAGTTATGCCTGGAGCAGGCACCGCTGTAGATATCCCCACACCCTGGCAGCCTGAGCGTGGTGTGGGCTGCTGCTGGCACCTGCGCAGAGGAGGGTTTCCACACTTCATTGCCAGCTCTCTGCCGTGGGTACCCCAACAACCTGGAATAAGGTTTTGCCAAGCCCAATGGTGCAACTGGAAGCGAGATGTGAATATACTGTATGTCTGGGGACCCACAGACATGACAGTCATTTGAAGGTGTCTCAAATTCCCAGTGGTGGTCTCTGCCAGAAAAATTGACCTTCTCTGCTTCCAGGCATCCTCTTTCCTGAGTCCCCTCAACATGTGGGCAGGGAATAGCTTCTGGCTGTATGAACTGCTACGGTAACCTTCTCCCTGTCACAGGCTTTCAGAGAAACACTGTGGGTCCCATGTAACGTGATGGGTACTTGTCCAAGCATCCTGTCCTACAAACACAAATCACAGATCATAGAATCATATAGTTTGGGTTGGAAGGGACCTTTAAAGGTCATCTAGTCCAACCCCCCTGCAATAAGCAGGGCTGTCTGCAACTAGGTGAGGTTGCTCAGAGCCACTGCCAGAACGTCTATGTCACGTTTATATACATCACAGAAGCATGGATATTGGGAATCAGATATGACCTCCATGTCCTGTCCTGCATCTGGTTTATGCTCCTATTGTAAATAAAGCTCTTTGAAAGGAGAGGCCTGTGTGACTTGCCCTAGCCAACGGCTGAGGACCTTTTCAACTAACTGAAGTAAGAACTGGCAGTTCAGGAGCCAATTTCTGTGTGAATTGCATGTTGCCATCAAAGGAGAGGAGGAGGCATGAAACTGGCTTCAACCATCTGATTTTAATGTACCACCATACGTCTGTCGCAGCCCTCCCAGCCGTTTTCCAAACTCTCCCCTCCCTTTCTGCCCTTACACAGAGGAGAAGCTGAACCAAGCACAGCTCAGCCAAGCACAGGCAATCTGGCATCTCTGCTCTGGTCCTGCATGGCTTTTATCTGTTTGAAAATTACTGATATAGAATATGTTGATTAATGGCCCAGTAAATTAATTGGCAGCCTCTGTAGGTTGCTGCGCAGCTGACGGCTGCGGAGAGCTGTTGGGGTTGAAAAGCATAGCAAAGTGCCAACTTACTAGGCTGTGACGGTGCCCGCTGTTCGGCAGGAGTTCTTCTAACAGGAAAGGAAACAAAGGCATTTCACTGAGGAATGTTGCAGGCAGAGACTGACTCACAAGCAGGGTGAGGGCAAGGAATTTTAAAAAACAAAGGGGGAAGAACCCCAGATGTGTAGTTCAAACACAAAGCTGGCACTCTTCCGATAACGGAGTCTTTGCCACAGGATTGTATCTCAAAGCTGACTTTGATTTGATTTTACAGAGTTTGATTATATGATGTTTCATGTGTTGAATGGAAGATCAAATTCTGCCCAAATCTGAGGCTGTGAAGGTCTCTCTCCTGCTCTTTCTTTCCAGGGCAGCAGCACAGACGTAACTAAACAGGGAAGTACAGGCTGTGTCTGCCAGCTGCTGCCGAGGCACCAGCTTTTCCCCAGCTCTCCAGAGTCACTTTCTGATCAGTAAGCAGAGCAGCAACTGGGAAACAGGGCTTTAAAGTACTCTCTGTGTGTGCCAAATAACCTGCTGATATTAAATATCAAAAGCAAAAAGCTTCTGTTGTCTTGTAAGAAATCAAGATTGTGGTCTGTGCGTGGAGAAAACAGTCCCATCAAGAAGGAAAACAAATGAGAGTAGTTGATGACACACGAAATAAAAGCTATTACATCATTTTTAAATGTCATGAAGAGCATCTCCTCATCTGCCTGATGCATCCGTTCATCTCTTGTGTGTGAGCCCTGTAATTTTGTTTCTCCAATTTTGCAAAAGAAGCTATTGAGTCTTATTTGAGTTGTCTAGATATTACAGGAAAAAAAGCAAAATGCTTTGCTCTGCCCTGGTCTGGAGTAGTTGCTTGTGTGAAAAACCTGCTTTGCAATGAGCTTTCCTTGCCTGAGGGACTGGAATTTAGCTCCTTCTGCCTTCAGTGTTGTTACAATTCTCTTAATGGGCAACAAGGAGGGAGGTGCAGCTCCAGAAATCAGTTCCTCCGAATAGTCTTTGAAGCACTCCGACTTAAGTAGGATCTTAACAAAGTAGGACCTTAGCTCCTGTTCAGAATTCTGATTCTTGGTTGATTTTTGGTGGGAAGTAAGGATTTTAAGCAGGACACAAGAGCTAAATCTTGTGTTGAATCTGGGTCTGAGCCCATGTCACTTGAAGTTGCTGGGTCGTTTACCTTTGGAATAACCAAAACCTCGCAGTGGGAGTCTAATCTTACCAGAAAGGAAATCTGGCTTTAGAACTTCTGCAATCAAAGATGCTGCAGCGTCGTAATGCAAGAACTTCCTCTGCTCATTCAAAGTTGTTGAAACAGCTTGATGGGTTTAATTTTATATTCATTCAGAAGTGTGGTCTTGTTCTGCAGTCGGGATGGGGGAAAATGCGTACAGGAGTTGTGGAAGGGACTGTAGCAGAGAGCAGATTTCCAGCAGTTGTCTGGCACTGTGCCTTTTTCCCCAACACTAGCCTTGCTGTCCCTCTGCCTGCCATCTGAGAAGACCTGTGTATGGGGGTGTAAGAACAGGCTGACCAAAATAAAATAGAGCAGGTGGTTTGGAGGTGAGAGCTAGATATAGCGAGGCAAGTGTCTGCTGGCTTGATGGGTGCTAGGGGTTCTTCAAAGAGTAATGAAAGACTGGGAATATTCTACCTAAAAGACCTCACTGTGACTTTCTGCACATGTCATAGGTCCAAGATGGTTGATCAATAAGATTCGTTATAGGAAAATAGTGTTAACTTTACTGTTTTGTTTGGTCTGATTAGTAAGAGGCCACTGACCTGCTGCCAGGTCACTTGGCTGTCTGACCCCAAATGGCTTTGACTGGAAGAGTGGGCGTGTGTCTACTTGGAGATGGTGTGCATTGGCAGTGCTGGTTGTGTGCTTGGTATTGGCAGGTCTGATAAACGCTACCTTTTCTCCCCATGGGCAAGGAGAAGAGCACGTGAGTGCCTAACCCAGCAGATCTTTGCTTAAACACAGTCATGCCTCACACCAGTTTATGTGAAGACAGACTTGCAGCCCTCATGTTTTGCCTTGCCTTTGCATAATGAGACAACAAAGTATTGCTTGTCTTGGCTAAACAACAGAAATTGGCTGTGATGAATTGCATTTATGCCTGTTTCTGATCGGTTTAAGGTGCCTATTTCAAGTGGCCAGGAAGAAAGATGAGTGTTTACATTTTCTTTAAATGGCTGGTGTGGACGCTTTGCCCCCAAGTAGTCCGGATCAGCGCATAGCCAGGAGTTCTGGCACAGGGCCACAAGGACAGATTATTCACTGTACTTTGAAACCGTGTTGGGTTTCTGGATCTGACCTTTTGGGTGGATAAATGGGAGGATTAGCTACTAAGGAAGCAATTATCCACTCTCTATAATTAATATCTCCTTCTTATTCTCTGGTGTTATTTGACCTGGAACCAGAACCTGTTGGTGTTGCCAGTTTTGTGTAATTACCACCTTTAAAACGAGGGCTAGAGTCCCAGACCTTTCCAAGTCAGTGCAGTGGAAGCAGGGAGTAAGAATGCAAGGGTGAACTTCTCGAATCAAGCTCCAGTGTCCAAAACAATGAAGATTGGGATGATTAAAGACTAGTTTTGTCCCTGAGGTAACTCTCTACCCTTTAATGCCACTGTGTCTTTTGACACGAAGACTAAATATGCTTGCTATTCTTCTTAAACAAAGCCTGCCCTGTCAATAAAGCAAACAGATGCCTAATACTTCTGCACATGCCTTTTTAAAGGTTGCCTTTCCCATCAATTCTGCTCTGTTTTCAGCTGTCACCATTTAAAATGCCATCTTGATCAGGTGCAGCTAGAGATTTTTGTTCTGCACTATCATTTCCCATTTGCAAACCCAGGCAGGTGTAGCCAGATGTTGATAGCATCTGACAGTTCTGGGAGGAGGATATATTCTTTTTACTCTACTTTTAAAAGTAATCCTGGATTCCTTATGTATCTCTGAGATAAATATATAGTGTCCATTGCCATTGTAAAGGAGATTGAGACTCAGAAAATATTTGATGATTCTCTGGAAATGTCCAATTTTGATGTGTAGCTTGTTTTTTTGTTTTTTTTTTAAAGGACTGTCTTTTTAAGAAGAAAAGAGCAGTACCTCAGCCAAGTCAAACTGGATTCCCCTCTTTGAAAGCATTTCTTGTTAAACTTTCACATACAAACTTCACTTTTGGAACAAAAAGCCAAAGGAGAATAAACTTTTAAAACATGTGGATATAAAGTTAAATATTAACTTCTTTTTAAACTTCTAACAGGATGAAGTGGAGCTTTTAAAATGTACTTGTAAGTTAGAGATTTATTGCAGACTCTTATTTGATGCCATTGCTGAAGTAGCACCATAGGTGGGAGTTAGTTATTTTTCCCCTGCACTGTATTTTGAGATAAAGGGAAATCAGAGTTAATAAATTAAGGACAATTAAACCTTTTATACGATACATATTTTAGAATATGCTATCTGAACAGCATATCAAGGGGATTGTCTGCTGAGTAGAGTCACCAGAGAAATGCTGCTGGGTGTCAGGCAATGATGAGGTTTCAGCAGGCAAGGTGGGACTTTGTACAGCCCATAGGTAAATGGGGAAATCACAGAAATACGTAGTGTGATTATGCACTGGGAGCCAGCTGTGGGATTATCTTCCTGCCTACCGCACAGTGAAAGCAAAAACAAACAAAAAGGGTTAAGCATTTACAGTGCCGAACAGCAGCATTTTACTGAGAAGAGACCTCCTAAGTTGTCTCCTGGGGCCCAAATCTAAGGAAGAGCTAATTAATCAAATAGTCTTCTGCAGAGCACTAACTCCAGTAAAAGAGCACCCAATAATCTGTTTACCAGAGTTTGAGTGAATAGAAATTTTCACCGAATAGTCAAAATTAAAGCACAAATTTGCTATTTGTGAACAAAGATCTTTCTCTGATTGAGCAAGGGAGGCTGAATTCCTAGAGAAAATACCTTCCTTGGTTATTTCAGATACTAGAAAATGTTGTTTTCTTGACAGAAGAGGGTCTCACCTGCTACTAATACTACAGAGACATCCTTGGAGCTGTGGGTTACCCCCTGCCTTGGGAAGGATTGTTTGTCTGAGCTCGGTGGGAGACTGATTGAATTAGCCTGATTTAACCCTGTGCAGTGCGAGAACCTAGGGACTGTTATGTCACCCTTAAGGCAAATTGAACTTTGAGACAAACACTGACAGTGCAGATTCAGAAGAAGAAAAACTTGGGGAATGTGAAAGCTGAACATCCTGTATGCTCTTGCAGATTAGTGTGGTGCTGCCTTCTATTAAATCAAGGAGGTTGCTCTGTGTTGTTGCAAAAGATGTTTGTCCTGGTTTTCAGAATTCACAAAAACCAGCCTGCAGGGAAACTTCAGTTAGATCTCTGTTGTCTTCAGTTAAACTTAATAGTTCAATTCAAATAACAAATTAAAACAATAGAATAACAAAAATCATCTTCAATTAATGGATCATCACTAAGTAATAGTAGCGATAGTTTACAGTAGCCACCATTTCTCTGTTGCTGTGTAGGACTTGTATGTCCTGGGCCAATGCTTGCGTTTTTTTAATATCATGGCAACTCCAGGAGGTGCATCTACCTTGGTGTGTTCAGGTCAGGAGCATGCTGATTCTTCTGTGTCTCGCTTGATATCGTGTGCAGGTATCTTTGCAGGTCTTTTTGGCCAGAGGAGATTTCCATTGGCAAGGAGAACTTTGGACTTTTCCATGGTGACAGTTGATACTCGTTCTTCCAAAGTTACCAGCACAGCCAGTGGGAGCTCCCTTGGTGTCTGCGCCATTTCTGCTGGAGGTGACGGCCCAAACCACAAAACTCTTATGGCTATCTGTTTTCCTCTCAGCTCTAGGAGAAGGACTTCTCAGTTTCTTTTGATATTCTCGTTCTTTGCTTGTCTCAGAGATATCTCAGCGGTCTCCCTCCCTCCAAACATTCAACAGTTGCAATTCATGACACCTGCTATAACAATAATCATTAATTTTAATGAGAAATAAGTAAAGTTAGAGTTAGTTCAATCTCGCTTTGGTTGTACCCATACATCTGTTAGGGGTACTCAAGGCACTTCTAGATTTTTCCAAAGTGTTTAAAATGTACATTTAAAGTAAGTAAAGTAGGGATTCTCCTGTAATCACCTGTCTCCAGGAGATGGAGCTCCAAGAAAAACACTAATTACTGTTGAGTTTGTAATTTAAATTATGAAGGTTAGCAACATTAATTCTACGTCCCTGGCTGGGAAGACTTGTCAACAGCTCAATTACCATCAGCAAATCTCATTTTGTATTCCAGAAGTGTAGTGAAAGGAACTGAGAGGAGAAAAATACGTTCATTTACCTCAGCTAGAGAGACCCTGGGCCTGTATCCAGTTGTGAGTAATGCTTGCTGGAAACAAGACATGAGCGTTAACAAGGAGGGTAATTAGCTATTAATGTAGCTTATGAAGATATGCCACAGATTATTGCTTGCTTGGAGGTTTTCAGTGCGAAATGCAGGGGTTTACTCAGTGAATACTTCTTTTTGAAGTTATTGAGCTTTAGTGAAAGGTCTGTCGTGTGAACACCTAAGACCTGTGTTATGGTGGAGGTCTGGCTAAACAGGCTTAATAGCGCTGCTGGGCTTTGAAATCTCGGTAATTGGGTTGTGCACATGGATGTGAGGCTTGGATTTGGTCTTTCCTGATTAAGAAAATTTATACCAAAGAGACCCTGTGCATTTGGAACTTGAATAGACCGCTCTCTTTTGGCTCTGACAGCTTTCAAAAGAAAGTCCTGAAAGAGGTGAAAACCCCAATCCATCAGCAGCAGAGCCCTTGCACCCCACTGTTCCGCTGCCCGGGCTGCTTCTCCTCCCTCCCTGGCTGGCATGGACGTGCTCTCCTGCGGTGTTTGCGAAAGCAGGGCTTTCCCTGGAAAGTGCTCTCCTTCCTGAGGGAGAGCTGACTGTGCCTGTATGCAGTACAGCAGATGCTGGGCTGAGGTCTGAGGGGGAGAAATTCAGCCTATTCAGTGCTGGAATTCTTTCCAAATGGACTGATGAAAAATTTTGCTTCTTGAGAGGGACCATGACTTCATCTTGGCCTGAACAAGCTACCAGATAGTTCAAAGCTATTTAGCAAATGGCTAGTCAAAAGGCTCAATTAGTATGGTGGTGAAGGAAAAACACCTCACTTTAAAACAACACCAAGTAACTCTCACAGTTTTTATTTTAAATAAAAATGAAATCAAGTTTGACAAGTTCTTGTTTCTGTGAGATCTTTTTTTTCCTGGGTTTCGAACCTGAACATTCTAATTAAGATGAGAATTTTCAAAGAAAAAGACACAAAAACTTTTGCTCAAAAAGTCATTTTTTTTTTTAATTTGGGAACAAAAGTGGTAAGAGAAAAATCAATAGTGAAGTACACAGTTGCATTTTTTCATTTCTTTCATTTTTAATAATCCAAGACAGGTAGAGACCTTTGGTCACAGAAAATTTTCAAGTCTCTTAGGAGTTTTTTAACCAACACTAAAATCAATAGTGAAGATTATAAAAGGTGACACTTCAGCCTGAAAAATAACTGTAGCTTGTGTAGGCAGAAATGTTCACCTATACCCAGCTGGAACCCTGAAGTTGTTTTTATGAGTTTAGACCAAACATCTACCTCAATAATCATCCATCTATAGGATGAAATCAGATTAACACACAACTTCGTGCCATTGGAAATGCTCAAAGCCCTTTTCCTGAAAACAAGTAATACAGAAATCGAGATGTGCCTTCAGACGAAGAAACAGAGACCTGCTTTTGTGAGTGCCAATGTCACTGTTTTTTAATGTTATTTCCTGACATGTGGAAATGCTTTAGCATGCAGGTGATGCTTTGAAGTGTTGAGTTCTGTCTTTGTAAGCTGTAACTCTCCCTGGCTTTTATTATTCGCCATAGATTTTTGGGAATTATATACTCCATCACTTTTAGGCTCTGCGTAGAGTACGGTAACAACTGAAGAGTGTGCCTGAAAGATTCCTCCTGGGCCATAGTTTTTGGTATGGGCTGTATCCCTCTCTCTGGCTTCTTCTTCCTTGTGATTTATATAAGAAAAGGATTGTGAGCATAGTGCCAGAGTGTTTTGATAGTCTGTCATGTTGTCAGACCAGTCACTCAGCACTTTCTTAAACAGTTTAAGTGCAATTTCTGGAGTTAGGGATGGATATGTGAGGTTCAGCAGTTCTGGTTTGGAGACTACAAGGGATTAATTGTATAGCCAAGGCCAGACCATGACAGTTGCCTCAGGGCTTGAGAAGGGGACATGCCACTAGTTACTATTTTTGAGGGCATGCAAGAAAAGGGATGATCAGGGCATCCCTTGTTGTCCTATGATAAGAAGACCTGCACAGCCCGAGGAGGGCAGGAAATCATCTGGGTCACTTGAAGATGGCGGAGTCACAGGTATGGCCCATAGATAACCTGACCTGGCTGACTGCATAGTGTGGCATGTGGCATATATGTTTCTGTGGTTGGTGTGCTGAAATTGTGGTTGCTGTGGATCTCACCAGCTCTTGCAGGAGGCAGGGATAACTCCCTTTTAGGAAAGACTCCAGGCAGCATCAGTCGTATGGCATGATGTCAGAGGAAGATGGGTGGAAGGGCAGAAGTGAATAAGTTGTAAGTGTGGCCTTGAGCACAATTAAAATTTAGGATGCCATTGGGGCTGCCTCCAGCAGCACCAGCTCCCCTGGTACTGTATTGCAGAGTGTGAAGTTGTGTGGACAGCCTCAAATTTGGCCTCAGGCATAGCACCAGGGCTGCCCTTGTGTAACAGCGTGCACACGAACATTAATATCATATTAATGACCACGAAGATGTTATTCTCTTCAGGTGCTAAGGGCTTGGGTTAGCTTTATGTAGCCATCAGATCTGATGCGCTTGTCCCTTCTGGAAGGAAGAGTGGCTCCTCTGTCCCTTCTTGCATAAACCAAGGGCAGCCAAGGGCGGTCCTCTGGTAGTGTCACTCACAGTGCCAGGCTGCTCCAGACACAACTCAGTGCCACACCAGAGCTTGGAGGAGGTGTCTCCAGAGAATCAGAGGTCCTAGTAGCTGCTGTCCCTAGGCCAATGGTGCAAATGATTGTGAGTACCATCTTTTACTTCAGCTGTTTTCATGGTTGGCAAGAGGGTGGTTTGCTTTGCCCCTTCTAATTTAGCGTGCTAGTGCTTGACTGCTTGTGAATCACTGGTCCACATTGTTTATTATTGGGAAGAACTACCACAGGCTTGGGGGAGAACTGGAAAACGCGGTTGAAGTGCCTTGCCTTTCTCCCTGATGTCCCATGGCAAATTCGAAGTGAGCGTGCAGGTCCCTCCCTGCTTCTGAATGTGGAGTGAAGAGCTGGGCTTTCTGTGCACCTAGTGTTTCTTGGCAGCCTCCTTACGTGGGCTGACTATGCCTGCAGGAAACAGGAGATGTTTCTGCATGCAGATTTACCCAGGATATTTCAGGGGTGATACAATGAATCATGCAGAGGTTTAATTTCTCTCCCAGCCAGACCCTCTCCGCTGCTTCTCCCACCAAAGCGTCAGAGCTGCAGCTAATTGGCCTGACAAGTGGAACAGCTCCTTTCTGAGGGAACCCCATACTCTGTTGCGGAGAGGAATTTGCTTTGAAGTTGTCTCCCTGCCCTCTATTGTCTACACACCTTGCATTGCGTGAGTGTGATAAATGGAAATCAAACAGTCCCAGACCAAGGAAATGACTGCTAAGCCCTGCCTGTCATTCCGAAATGTTTGCCGTGTTTATTATAAAGCTGTCAGGGTTGTGCTGAGCAGCCAGATTCAAAGCAACCAAAATGCTGAGCAGTCAAATGCTGCTCTCCTCTCCCCCTCCCCCTATTCATTTTTTAGGGTAAGAACACATCAAAGCTAATGGAAGTGGGTTGAAGTGAGCTTGTTATTACTAATGTCCATGTGTGACACAGTGTCAGAAACACTGCGACCCAGCACAGCCATGCTGTTGCAGTGAGAAGCTCAAGACAAAGTTTGTAATTATGATACTCCAGTGCATGATTCCCACAGTGTCATTACTTCTTAGAGACCTCAGACTTTTCTCAGCTATGTAAAAAGGGTGATTTCGTGGTCTAATGGTTAGATGAGTAGAGCGGTATCGGTAGGGCACGGGGCTGGCCTTCAGTTCCCTGGAACTTTCACTGAATTGCAGTGTCACTCGGTAAGTGGTTTCATCTCTCCTCTTCCTCTCTTCCTTTGCTTTTGTCATCTGCTCCGAGACAGGTGGTGGAACTGAATTAGACCCTGTGCTTACAGGGGTAGTAAATCCCTCCATTTTGTTTATCTAATGCAACTGAATGGGGAAAAAGGAGGCTACTTTCCTTAAGGAAAAAATAGGGTGGGAAGCACTTTGAAAAAAAAAGGTGCGGGCTTTCAGCTGCTACTCAAAACAGCTAAAATGACTCCATGGCTTGAGAGGGAACCTGGAGCTGAAGGGGAAAGACACCATTTTTCAGAGAAATGGGCCTGGTTCGAGTTCCTCAGACCCTGGGGTTGAAGTGCCCATTGCCAGCTGTGTGGTGGGGTCAGTGAGTGGGCAGGTTAAGGGTCCTTTGCTTCTTGGGTCTACTCAGAGTTACTGGTTTACTGCCAAAGTGACTGGGGGGACAGATCCAGATGGATTCAGCAATGCTACAGTTTTCTAGCTTCATGTGAAAACTGCTTGCAAAGAAGCACTTGTGCCAGGATGACGTGCTTAGCATCTCAAAGATATAGGGGAGACAGAGATTTATTAGTCTTTTAAAAGTTGATTAGAGCAGCCTGAACCCATTGTTGCTGCTGTTGATTAACTCACGCGAAGGGTGCGATTGCCATGTTACTTCCTATGCAATGCGGTGTGTGGTGAGACGGAACTCCAGAATTACAGCAAAGTCCTAGGGTGGTGGTGTATCCCCTGTGGAAGCACCCCAGGGCTGACTGCGATGCAAGGGGACTCCGCACCTCCACAGAGTGGTTGGCAGCTGGGACATTCAGTGTGACAGCGGGGATATGCCAACAGAGAAGGGCTGTATTGACTTGGCAGAATATTATCTCCTCACCTAAGGGATTTGTCTTTCCCAGCACAGACATAAAAGATGTAAACTGGGCAGAGAGGCAAAGTATGTAGCTGTTCAGCCTGTCCCACTGCTCTGGACGTGGTGCTGGCTGGAGGATCTCTCCCTGCTGAAGATCTGAGCTGTGTGGGGAAGGGTGCAGTGGCTTTGAATGCCAGCAGGAATAGCTGTGTAATCCAAACTTTCTTGTTTCCTGAATAACCCAGCCTCGGGGCACAATTGGGCTTCAGTGATGTGGGGGGAATCTTATTAGGAGGTTGCAACATGGAAAGAAGACTGGCTTTTGTAAGTAGTAAATGAAGTAGTTATTAAAAAGGAAAGACAAAGCTACCAAAAGCCTCATTCATGTTGCAGGTTCGGGCATGGGACAGAAGAGAAATCCACAAAAATCTGCCTTTCAGCTCTTTCTATTGCCTGTGTTTGAATGGGAAACTGGATATCCCTAGGATCCTGGGAGACAGCACACATGAAAACAGCACCAAATTCCTTCAGGGGTATGCAAGGAGGAAGTGACATCTGTTTTGCATCCAAACATTACTTGAAATCTAGTTAAAACTGTTGTTGTGACAGTGTGGTGGAAAAACACGGACAAAATCCTCCTTCCCTTTCCGTTGGGAGCCAGTACAGCCAGGCAGGGGGAATACTAATGGAGGCCTCTGATCTTTCCTCCACTGACAAATCAATGCCATCCCACGTTCAAACAAGCCACTTAGTCACCCATGGTCGAGTCTTTGGTAAATGTGAAACGACTTGCTAGTGATAAATGGGGTCGTTCACAGTGGGCTATCCTGGCCTCTGTGTATGAGGAAAAGCGCAGTATCAGTCTCAGCTGGGGTTTATTCACTGTTCTTCAGTTAATTATCCTGACTTAATTTGATATATAGAAAACAGTTGCTCACGTAAGTTAAGGCTGGTATTTCAAGGGAAACATGGGGGATTTTGCGTATTGAGACCTTTTTGATGGGGCTGGACAGAAAACACAACTGTATGCCAAGAAATGTTATGAGGTATTTGACTTTGAAGATCCTTAGACATTTTTCATAATCAGAGACATCAACTCTTTCCCCTCACTCCGCCTTTTTCTAGAATACCCTTTCTGTACTCACCGGTGAGCTGAGACACCCACATTCGAGTCCCTGAAGACCCAATCTATAGAGTCCATTTCTCTTTGAATCTCCCCAGTTGAAGTTCTGCTGTCCTGTCGTATATTGTTTTGGCGAATGAGATGTTGGCCAGTCTCCACCGTAGGAGTGCAGTGGTTACAGCAAATGCCTGAGATAGGGAATGCATGGTTAAGTACTGGTTCCATATAGGACAGCCCCGGGACTTCCGTATCAGCTCATTTATTTCTTCTAAGGTTGTAGCTAGTCTAAAGTCTTGCTTTGGGAGTTGGGAAACATCCCCATCAGAACTAAATCAGAATGAAAATAATTTTGGAAGTGTGGAAATATTGCCTTTTTTGGGGGGGGGGGGGTTAGGGGTGGGGTGGGAAGGGGAGCTCCTTATGCACAGAAATAGCTTTTTTTCTTTTTAAATGTGTTCTAGGTCTTTCAGCCCCTAGCCAGGCAGGCAGGCAGGCCTGCCGTATAAAATATCCCCATGTTTTGCTTGTGCCCTACCCTGTGGCTGCCGTTGAGCCTACGTGGAAGACTATGGTGAAACAAGAGAATGGCTGGACTGCTATGTGTGAATGGCTCCCAGTTAGATTGCGGCAGAGCCCAGGCATTGTGGCAGGTAGGACAGCACATCTTTCACCCTGCGTGCGAGGGGGACTTGAGCTGCTGCTGTCTGAGCTGAGATGCTTTTAAGCACCCATGTACACAAGGCTGAAAGCTGAATTGTTTCTTTTTGTTAAGCAGAAGGATCAAGCAGGCAAGTTTGGGCTAAAGATTACTCTGCTTTATGAGACCACACAGCCAATCTCACCTGCTCTCTGCTAGACAAAACACAGAGCCTGGAGGTGGGAATAAATGCTGGAGGAGGCCAGTATGGGGAGGGACTGCTGAGATACAGTCAGGGAGATTTTAGCCGTGTGGTATGACAAGCAAGACAGCTGTGCTGGTTTTCCTCTCCTTCATACATGGAGATGAATAATCAAGCATATTAGCTGTCTGGCGTTTATCCTATTTCATAACCTGGTTTTGAATGCACTTCTGATTAGCACAAGACTGAAAAAAACAACCTCATGCTGTAAGTTTTGTCACGAGATGCATATTCCCTGTTGGTCTATGCTTAGGATAGTTTATGGATTTGTCTGATAAAATCCTACTGTTGTTTTCTCTTTTTTCTCCTTCTTGGTCCAGTTCCACAGCCTCTCTGAGTAGCCTTGAAGTCTTCACTGTGGAAGGCAGCGAGGGAAGATGGGGCACAGAGGTATCCTGGCATGTGTGGAACTGTGTGTGCCGTCAGTCAGACGAGCACGAAAGTTGCATGGAAGAAGATGCTGCAATGTGGTTGTTTTTGGCTATAGAAAACTTTGCCAACCTTGTAATAAAGTGGTGGAATTTTTTTGCTGAAGAGCAGGTTTTGGGATTGAGCTCCTAACCTTTTTTTGTTAGAAAATTGTGTGTAGAAATTAGTACTGAGGAGGTTGTTAGGTTAGACCTTTGCATGGTGGTGGTGGTTAGTTTCTCTGGCATGGAATTAAAATGCTGGTGTCGTGTGTGGCCATTCTTGCACTGACACAGGTAGCAGATACACCTGCATGGACCCCTCTTTGGGTAGCAGAAGCAGCAGTGCTCACCTTGCTTTGCATGGCAGCAATGGTAATTTAATGCCGCAGACCACTGCAGGTCTGCACAGATCAAGGCCCTAGTCTACTGAGACACATGAATGAATGCATGCTTAGTTTTTAAAAGTAGATTAATATTTGCATGTGTTTTGCCTGAGTTGAAGGTCAAATACATGAAATATTTGTCTGGATTGAGACCTGAATGACCTAATGGCACTAGGTCCTGACTGACGTAGAGTCCAGTGTTGGGAATGACAGCAGGTCTTGAACTTAACACTTGATCAATCTTTGAATGTCCCTTCAGTCCGGCAATTAGTATTTATAAGGCTCTGGGAGTGAATAGCTCTGTTAAGATTTAAGTCCTCAAAGTGCTCTGCTGTGGTTTTGTTCTCCCAGGGTGAGTCAGGGGGCCTGATGTGCTCCAGCAGCTGCTCTCGCAAAGAGCTGGATTGTAAAAGTCTCTTGATTCTTGCCTTGTTAGAAGCTTGTGGTTTATGAGGATAGAAACCTTTCTGGATGAAGCTTTCACTTTGTGATGATAAGCTGTTTTACAAGAGTGCAATGAATTTCTCTGAGGTTAATTGCAACTAAATGGGCCTTTTACACTGTATCTACAGGAGAAGAGACCATCTTTGGGTTTTGAAAAAAAGTCTTGCAAGTGAGCAAGTCAAAGGCAAACAGTGGGTAGCTGTACCAGCACAGAAAAGCAGGTTAAGTTTATTGAAACCAAGAGACTTCTTTGTTGGACTTGGGAATGGAACTAGGAATTTATTTTCTTTTCTGTGGCCTTAAGGCCTTAGTTAAGAAGGGACTGCCTGGCACAGCCTTCCTGCGAAGAGTGGATGGATAGTGAGATTGCTGGGTGGCTCCCCTAGCTCATGTATTCTCTAAAACCTGCCTGACAGCTTTCAGTATCAAAGTGTTGGTCTTCATGTAGTTGTGTTCTTTGTCCCATAGACTGTAAAAGCAACTGCAGCAGAGAGTGGATTCAAAAATTATTAATGTTGATGATGAAGTTAATACTAGGGGTAAAAGAGGGACTGTTGGAGCACCTGGTGACTGAGAGACTTTCAGGAACAAAATCTGGGGCATAAAGGAAGAGGACAGAATGGGAAGTAATGTGTGTGACAGGAAAGAGGACTTCCAGGACAACACAAAGCAGTTCAGTGACTTGGCTGGAGCCGCAGAAACCCAGTCCAGTGCTTTATCCATTAGACAGTGGCCCATTCTTGGCATATTCGTGTTGTTTTTTTTTTTAAGGTTGCAGTCATTGCATTTCACTTAACATAAAAGCAGCAAGTGTGATGTGTCCCAAGTGAAACTGAGATGGTCTCTCTTGTGCTTCAGTGGTCTCTTTGATGACCATGTTCAAGGGATCCTGTGCAGATCTTTCCACACAAGTGCTGGAGGTCAATTTTGATTTCTCTCTGAGCCTCTAAATATTCTTGCCCTGGGAGCGACCTGGAACTGTTCCCTGCTCCTTGGATTCCTGCCTGGATGGCTGCATGGGTGCACTCCCAGGGTTTTTTTGTTTCCACCCATGTTACTCTCATTCAGGCAGTGTGTGGCCCCATTGGATGCAGAAGGTTTGGCTTCTTCCTTCTATCTCTGTAGCATACTCTGGAGTATGGTAGTGAAAGATATGAGTGGTAGAAAGCCAAAT
This sequence comes from Opisthocomus hoazin, assembly GCF_030867145.1. Lineage (NCBI taxonomy): Eukaryota > Metazoa > Chordata > Aves > Opisthocomiformes > Opisthocomidae > Opisthocomus > Opisthocomus hoazin. The sequence continues at coordinate 124,559,416 of NC_134415.1, forward strand.
AATTAGCTCACGCAGTCTTAATTCCCTGGGCAGAAGTTCACTTTTCAGTAACTGAAACTGGCTTAATCCTAATCCCCTGCAAATCCTCCTTCCTCAGAGTCCTTGTGAGGCTCCCTTATTGGTGAGAGCTTCCAGAAAGACCGGTGCTGCTGCTGGGGTGAATTTTCCTAAAGCCTGTAAATGTATCTGCAGTGTGATATAATACAAGGATAGTGAATCTCTGAAGCCATAAATGCTTTGACATGTGGGTGGGGTTATTAATGTGTAAAACAAACTGGAAGAAGAGCTCTAGCATTCCAGACACAAGTCTTGTTCCCTCCATTATCGATATAAACCTTCTCATTTCTTGCCTCTCTTGCAAGCTGGTCATTTTCTGGGAGAATCCTGTCTCTGAAACAGCTCCTGCTGCCTTTTAAGCTTCGTTGACTGAGAGGGGTGGATATGAGGGGGTACACTGAGATCACTTATCATTCCTGCCTAATTTAGCTAGTGGAGAGAAGCTGCCACAGCTGATACATTTGGCACTTGCTTCTGATCATCTGAGTGATCAGTTCAACTTCTCTGTGTTGTCTGTGCAAGCGACCAGAGCCTGCCTGCCCAGATCATCTCCTTGTGCTCATGACCATAGTGACCCACTAGTTAGGGCACCGAGTTAGCCTGTCTGAATGTCTCAGGCATGTATGGGAATTAAAAAAGGTGGAAACCTCAGCCATGAATCTTCCTGCATCTTCATGGGGAGGAGAGAGAGAAGAAAGAAAGAAAATTAGATGTTCCTGCCCTTTGCTTGCAGTAGATGGTCAGTCTGCTCATTGGTGATGAAACTTACAGATTTTTTTTGCAAACAAATGGGCCAGTTTCCTCTGCCTCCTCACCTCTCTACCTCGTGGCTCTCATCTCGGTTTCCTGTTCCAGTTTTCATCCTGGGAAAGGTCTGGGTGAAAGACGTTGCAGTGAGTGGAACAGGTACTGTCCCTCCTTCCTCTGCTGTTGTCGCCTCCTTCCTCTACCACAAAGGACAATTATATATCATGACAACTTGGTAGGTGAGCATCTTTCTTTGAACAGATATGCTAATTAAAGGCAGCCCATGTGCTAATTACTTTGTTCCCATTGTAACCAAGAACTCCAGGGAACTTTGCTAGTCTCAGCAATAAAACCAAAAGAGGATGGTTTGGGAAAATTTGTGGTCTAATACCATCTGAAGCTTCCCTTGTTAACTCTGTGGATTTAAGGAATGATTTCTTTCTCCTGTCTCTCTTACTTCCTTCATAAACCTTTGGACTAATTAGCTTGGATGACTTCTCTCCTGAAGAAGGATTAAAGGCAAAGAGGTAGGAGGTAAATTAACCTTGAATATGTGTTTTGATGGTGTTACTGGTATTCTTTTTTGATTTGTTTTTGCTTTTTCTTTTTTAAAATCCCAAACTGGATCAATCTCTTTTTCACTGTCCACTTCTGGTGAAGTGTCGAGGATCTGATAGCATCTTTCTGAGGCTTTATCAGGGCTTTGGGATTCCCGATGCCTTGTGACAGAGTTGTTTGGTAAATTGCTTCTACTCCTCCTCACCCCAGCACATACAGCTCTGAGGAGCAGGGACATGGTGGCTTGTCCCTAGCTAGGTCCCAGATCAGAGGCAGCTGCTTAGGAATACTTGGGTGGGATTAAAACAAGTCACAGCTCAGATCTGGAAAGCTGTTATTCAGACACTAGCAAGAACTTTCTTGTCTTTAGAGGGATTCACATGCATCAAAGGTTCAAACAACCACTAAGGGAAGTAACCTGTTGTACTCCTATATGTAAAAGTGATGTCTGTGTTAGGAATGTACGTGGTCTGGACCTGGCTGGCTGAATTGCCCTGCTGAAGTGCCCCTCCATCTCCATGGATGGCAGAGGGATCCTGGAGTGATGGTACTTCTACATAGCTCAGTAAATCGGCTAAAATCAGGTGGGTGACCTTGAACACGTTTGCTGTAGCCTGGTTAGGTCTGCAGTGCTGTTTTTAGAGATGCTGTACAAATGCCTAAACAGTGCCTTCTCTTAACCTGAAGTGAGCATTAAGTCCCAGACTGCAAGCCGTCTGGTGCTAGTGAGTCGTCCGGGCCACGGCTGAAGACCCATTCCCCCAACTTGCTCGCAGAGGAAAAGGCAGTGATTTCTAGGCTGGGTTTGCCACTGCTTCCCCTTCTTACCAAGCTGCCTCATGCAGGGGGATGAAGTGTGGGTGTCGGGATGTGTCCAGAGCCTGAACTAAGCCAAATAGCTCAGCTGAGTGTAAAGACAGGGACCTGCCTTTGGTATCCTTGAGGACTTTCTAGATTACTGGCTTTTGCTACTCTAGCTAAACCTGCCAGCCCATATTCTTCTGCAAAGTGTGCATTGGTAGAGGTTGACTGACCTAAAGCGAGGGAGTTCTGGCATTAGCTTTAATGAGGGCATTGACTTCAACGTACTGATGGGCAAACAAAGGCTTCTTGAGAGGACCCGTGTTTCTGAATATAATCCTCTGTGCTTCACTGCTCCAGAGACTCACTTGTCTTGGGGACTGGGAGAGTGGCATATTGTTATGCTGAATTTTAGGACCTGTCTAGCAAATGCCCTTCTCCAGCTTCCGGGCTGAATGGGACTTAGAGCAGTGTCTCCTTCTGTCCGTGGGTCATTTACAGTTTATGGTCAAGGGACAGCACAGCTCAGATCACCGTGCTTTTCAGAGAAAGGTGATAGTTCCACTATCAGCTGAGATTTAATACTTCCACAGCAGGTAAAGCCCGTCGTATCAATTTGTTGTTCTGGCCCATTCCCAGGCAACACGCCATTACCCAGCACAAAAGCACCTATTGTTGCCACTGAGCCGGTTCCAATGTAACGTGCTGTATGCCTCCTTCCTCAAAGAAATTCAAGACGCAGTATGAAATACAGTTTTAAGGTGTTGCCTTCGTAGGCGTGGCGACCTGGTTCAGGGACGGCTCGGCGACCTACCCCTCGGCCGCTCGGGTCATCAGCTCGCAGACACCAATGTGGTGGACGGCAAATGGCGTTTATTGATAAATAACACAGCATTACATAGCCCAGGTTCACAGTGTCACTTCCGTCTGCTCACCTCACGGGCCAAATGCCATTGGCCATCAGGAGAGGGGGGGGAACTACCTTTCCGGACAGCACGAAATCCTCAGACCGCCAAGCCCTAACTACCCACATTAAGGATTATAGATAAAAAATAATTCATAGCAGTTCAACAGAGTAGACTATGGTAATTATGAAAGTCTTATGAGCTGCCTGAAGATGGGCAGGAGGCAGAATGTTACATTGTGTAGGGTGGAGAAATTAGTCTACCTTGAATTCTCCAAATTATTCAAAACACATTTACTAAAACATTCTATCTTTCAGCAAGACAAACTGTGAAAATTGATTGGGAGAAGAGAAGGTAAAGGAACTGGTCTCTGATTCGGGAACTGTGGATAGCAGTTGTACTATGTGGCTATGCCTGTGCTAGAAAATTAGAGAGTTTCAAGGGTCACCAAGGGACTGGAACTCAGTCACAGAATCATAAATGGATTTAGGGTGGAAGGGACCATTGGAGGTCTTCTAGTTCAAGCCCCTGCTTAAAGCAAGGTGGACTTCAAAGTTGTGTTAGGATACTTGCGCCCTTGCCCAGTTGAGCCTGAAAATATCCCAAGGATAGAGCTTTCACAGGCTCTCTGGGCAACCTGTTCCAGAACTTTACCTCTCTGGTGGTGTTAAATTGTTTTGTTAAGTTTGGTTGGGTTCTCCCTTGTTGCAGCTTGTGACCTTTGCTTCTTGTCCTCTCTATGTGTAATTCTGGGAAGGATCTGGCTTTCTTTTCAATAACCAACCCCATTAGGAAGTATAAGTCTGCAATAATTAGGTCCTCCCATTAATCTTTGCTAGGCTAAACAAACATACTTTCATTAGCCCTATACATTATGTGCTCCAGCCATCTAATCATCTTGGTGGTCCTCTTGGTGCACTCTTTCCAGTTTCTCAACATCTCTATTTTACTGGGATTTTCATGAGTGCTGGGCAGAGAGGAGTCATCAGTCCCTTGGCCGCTGAAGTGAGGAGGATTTCAGCACATGCTTAAAAAAGATCTAAGGCTTTCCCGCAGCTGGAACAAAGTTATGACCACAACAGTTTTGAAGTTGCTCAGTCTTATTTTGCTGAGTTTTGGGTATCACCAAGAACAGAGATTACACAATGTCATCTTAAAAAGATCTAGGACAGCCCACAACTCATCCTTGGGAGTTTGTGTTTGAATGAGGATGTTGTATGTATATTATAGTGGTAAATTTGTTTAGTATTCAAGGTAGGGAAGGGAGAGGTGGGTAAACTTTGTATCACCCATGTTAGAACAGGCTAGATTCCCATTTCCTCTATTTACTCTGGAGAACACCAGTTTTCAGATGTATGGATGTTTTGCCAGCCAACTGAAACATTTTCAGAGGGGATACTGAGGAGAGTGACATGGTACTGATATATGGGGATTTTTGCGGGTTTTTTTAAAACTCAAGGTCACCTGAAAACATCAAACTGGGTTTGGTTTATAAACATCTCCCAGCTTCTTGGTTGAATTTAGGGTAAAGAGAGCAACAAGACAGCTATACTGTTTTGAGCAGACTGGTTGGTCAAAGTTTCGAGTCATTGGTTTTGTTAGAAGAGGCACTCCTCAGGGAGCCAGCTCTCTCTTGGTGCCATTGTAATCACAAAGGTAGCTGTTCTGCCTTGAACACAGCAGATGTTAAACAGGGAAGTTTTCTGCTGTGTTTGCAAGATTGCATATGGTAATTATTGGGATGAAGACCACTACTGTATCATACTGTCACTTTTGTCCCTCTGAAGCCAGCTGCTTCAATGAGATTTCCCCCAACTCACATCAGGAGCTCAGAGATCTGAAATATCACTACAATCAAGCCTATTCTATGTTAAGAGTGTCGATTTTGTTAATGCCTGGTCCACCTCTCTTTCCCTTGATTCGCATAGGTTCCAGTGGGAAAAAAGCTAATATTACTCTTCTCAGCGATGGGAAAAATTAGTTAAGCATTTCAAAAAGTTCCAGCCAGCACAAGCCTTCCTTCTACCTTTGGAAGGGTTGTCGTGGATCACTTAGCTCCAGCAGTCTTTGGGAAGGCTATGCCCATCAGTCTTCCCTGGAGATTTTGGTTGAGGGATTGGCATGACCATGAGAACCTGATGACAGCCACATGTCCTCTCTGCGCATGAGCTGCGCTGAGACTGCTGAGAGCCACTTGTATGGCTGTTAACAATTCTGTCCACCTCTAACTCATTTGAAAAATATCTTGATGCCTGGGTTGGGTCAAGCATGAACAAAGTATAATTCCATTGCACTGTTGTTAGGTCTAGTGCCGTGACAGAAAGAAACACGCATAAAAATTCTTTCAGCTGGCCTTTCTGCCTGGGGTTGGACAGATTGTCAAAAGACTCTTCCAATTATTGTTGATTTTGGAAATCCCTGGACCAATGAGCTGTATATGAGGGCCTGAGTAGCAGATCAGCCTCTTTTAGCTGTTGGTTCCAGATGGATCTGGCCAGTTAAGTATCCCAGGAGCCTTCCATTTTAGCCTTTTCCTATGGGGAACAAGAAGTGCTGGAAGGAATTATTTCAGTCTCATGAGATCTTAGAGGCACTAAGCTCTGAAAGCTGCTCTTTGAAGTTGTTTGTTTTTGGCAATTATTTCTTGCTGTGCTACCATTTCCAGTCCTGAGGAAGGTTTCCATCCCACCTAAATGCTCTGTTTTTCTTTTGAGAATAATTCTGTTTGACCCCTCTGCCTTTACAAACAAGATGTAGGAGGGTTTTGGTGCTGTTTCCCACTGCTTAGCCAAGTTACAACAGTTCTGTTGTTTCTCAATGCAGGGAAAGTAACGTCTACGCTGAAATTGTATCCAAGAAGTTTTCTCTCCTTGGTAAGGTGCAGGTTGTGGAAATCCAAGCTTTGTGCCCTTGGTTTATCCTCTGGGAGTGACAGTTCTGCTCTGCAGAACCTGAGGCATTCTGCCAATTCCTCACTGTTGTTTTTATCCCCTGACCTTTCTCCTGGCTTAGCCCCCTCCCACCTTGAGGGCAAGAGACAGTGAAGGGAAGATGGAGTTACAGCATCCTAGACATTTGGTTGTTTCATCTTTTGTACATCACTTTGTGGCTGACAGGACATTTTTTTTTCAGAAAATACCTTGCATGCTAATCTCTGGGCGTTAGCTGATCACAACATAAATGCTTGTCCATTAAACCAGTGCCTTCCTGTGTGTCTTTCATCTCCATGCTCTCCAGCGTTCTCCTGTTTCACTTCTCTTCCCTCCTTTGTCTTTAATTCCGCTTCATACAATCCACCTCAGTACCACAGCTCCAAGCTATGGGAACAGGGACAGATACTGTAAGCAGATTGATAGACTCGGTTAATAGATATGCCATCCAACGCTGAAGGCTATGCTCTCTGCAAAGGCCAATCTTCATGTGACTTTGACAGACATGTTCCCTTCCACTGTTTCTTTTATCTGCTGATAAGGGTAGCCTACGGACTGTTCTGCTGTGCCAACATATTGACTAAGATGCTACAGCTTATTTCCAGAGAATTCAAATATTATTATTGGTGCTCTTTTATATTTTAATAGATTGGGTGATTTGAGAGCAAACCCAATACAAAGTAGGGCTTAGTACTCTGTCCTAACTTCTCAGAGTACCATGCAGATTTCTATACCTGAGATACTGATTCTTGGCTCCCTGTGTAGGCACTGCAGAGAAACAGGTACTTAAAACATTATTCAAGAGCAACTACACCCGCTTGAACCAAAGGGCCACCAGTAACCACTCTAGGGCAACCTGTTCTAATGTTCAATCACCCTCACAGCTCAAGGACTTCTTAAATAAAGACTTGTGTATGAATTCACTGGTTCTTGATGGATTTTTCTTCCATTCATTGGTGACGTCGTGTTTTTACTCTGTGTAAGTGTTTGAGACCTGCAGAAGGGCGGTGGCAGTATGTGCCGCAGCTCAGCTTCGCAGAAGGTAAGGAAATGCCTTCTCGTTTACCTCATTTGGTGGCCCTACACCAACCTTTGTTTTCGTTGAAAGAAACAACACTTTCAATGCCTCTACTTCCCTTCCAGTTTCTGTGTGGTCTGTTGCGCCTCTCCATTGTCTGTTTTCCAGGCCGAAGAGGGCTAGTTGTAACTTAGCACCTTGCTCTTCACTGTCTCTAAGTTCACTGCATGGTTTCTGAGTGGGGAGGGAAGTGGGTGGATGACCCAGGAATGCAGACAGTCTTCTGGATATGAGTCCTTGAATGGTTATACTGTGACACAATGGTGATGTCTGGATTGCTTTCTGTTCCTTCCTGACAGTTCCTAGTATTATTTTTTTTCTCCTAATTATTAGTGAACATTGATTTTTATATTTTCACAGAAATGTTACTACTCCAAAATCTCTATCGTGTTACTTTGAATTTATTTACATTGACTTTTATCTGTGACTTATCACTGAACATTTTGGTATCAGGCGCTCTTTCTGCTGTTCACCCTCCAGTACGCTCTGCAGTACTCAGTGTGTGACATTTCAGACCTGGTTTGAGTGTATGCTTCACCATAAAACATTACAGAAATGTCTGCTTCTCTTCACTAGCTCTAAGGGGAGCCTGAACATGTCACTCACCTATGGAACTCTTTTACCAGACAGTGTGTGAGGGCAGACCTCCAAGTGCCGAGCTTGCTGCTGGCACAGCATGTACTCACAAGTACGTTGTCCTTCCTTTTTGGCTCTGTCTTGGGGAAAAAACAGAGGTTGAGATGACTTGATCTGCCACTTCATTTTCTGTAGCATGCCTGGCATGGCCTTTTTTCCTGAGCATGGAAAGCATCTCCCTCTGTGGAGAGTGGTGCTTCTGGTGGCATTAGCTGGCTTCCAGAGACTGTGTCTTATCATCTCTTTGCCTGCCAAGTGAATTTCTCCTTTTTGCTGAGAGATTACTTGTGATGATTTGGGAAGGCATTTGTAGAGGTTTGGAGGACTGACTTCAGAAGGAGCAATCAAGCAGGCTACAAGGAAATGCTATTGTGTAAAATCTGGACACTAAGTCATTATGTAAAATTCATAACAAAATTTTCAAATTTCATTATCTAAAACTGTGTTCCTGTAGCACTCTCCATGTTTACATCAGAGCAAATCTAATTAATAAACATAGATGTGAAGACTAAAGAAATCCTGAAAGGTGATCTTGTTACAGTGCTTGCTCAGCAGACTCAGAGTGCCAAGTGCCACTTCTGTTTTCTGCTCCAGAAACAATATAATATTGTTTATAAAGGTCAGTGATGCTGCTTGTCCAGGGGACATTACCGGGAAAGCCATTTCTTACTTCGCTGCACTCTGTTGCAGGACAGTCTGACTCTAACTACAAGGCATCTCTATGTGAACAGAGCTGAGATGATGCTGAAATGCTACCTGGGGTCGTGACAAATGGAAATCCAAATTTGAACAAGGGTTTTTTCCAGCGTGCTTTAAAGGAGACCAATGCTTGTCAATGCATCCTGAAAGTGATGTGGTGTCACAGAATGGCTGAGGTTGGAAGGGGCTAGAATAGCTAGCTGGTTGAGGGAGGGGATTGTACCACTCTGTGCTGCACTGGTTCAGCCCCACCTTGGGTACTGTGTGCAGTTTGGGCACCTCTGTAAGAAGGACATCAAACTATTAGCATGTGTCCAGAGGAGGGCAACCAAGATGGTGAAAGGCTTGAGGGCAAGACTTATGAGGAGCAGCTGAGATCACTTGGTTTGTTCAGCTTGGAGAAGAGAAGGCTGAGGGACAAACTCATGGCAGTCCATACTTTCCTCAAGGGGCGCAGCAGAGGGGGGGATGCCGATCTCCTCTCTCTGGTGACCAGCAATAGGACACGAGGAAATGGAAGGAACCTTTCTCAGGGGAAGTTCAGACTGAACATTAGGAAAAGGTTCTTCACTGAGAGGGTGGTCGGTCACTGGAACAGGCTCCCCAGGGAAGTGGTCGCAGCACCAAGCATGTCAATTCAAGGAGCAGTTGAATGCACACTGTTAGTGGTATAGTTTGGTTTTAGGTAGTTAGTCCTGTGAGGAGCAGGGAGTTGGACTTGGTGATCCCTATGGGTCCCTTCCAACTTCAGATATTCTATGATTCTATGACTCATGAGATCATCTAGTCCAACCTATCTGCTTAGAGCAGGGTCACCTGCAGCAGATTCTTTAGGGCTGTGTCTAGTTGGATTTTGAATATCTGCAAGGTTGGACACTACACAACCTCTCTGGGTAACCCATTCTAGTGTTTGACCACCCTCACAGTTATTACATATATGTTTAAGTGGAATTTCCTGTATTTCAGTTTGTGCTCATTGCCTCTTGTCCGTTTGCAGGATATTATTGAGAAGAATCTGGCTTTGCCTTCTTTACTCCCCCTCATCTGTTACTTATTGACAATACGCCCCTGAACGTTCTCCCTCCAGGCTAATCAGACCCAGCCCTCTCAGCTTCTCCTCATATGACAGATACTCCAGTCCCTTGATGGCCCTTCTCTGGATTTGCACCAGTATCTCCATGTCTCTCTTGTTCTGGGGAAACCAGGACAGGACACAGCACTCCAGATGGGTCTCACCAGTGCTGAGGGGTAGGCTTACCTCTCTTGACCTGCTGGTGATACTCCTGCCAATGGCTACCTTTGCTGTGAGGGCATATTACTGGCTCATGGTCAACTTGGCCTCTACCAGGAACCCCTGGTCCTTTTCTACAAAACTGCTTTCCAGCCTGTGGGTCCACAGCCTGTAATAATGCATGGGGGTACTCCTGCCCATGAGCATAACTTGGCATTTCCCTTCATTTAAAATTAATGAAATTCCTGTTTGCTCATTTCTCCAGGTTTTCGAGGTCCCTCTCAATGATGGAATGACCATCTGGTCTATGAACTGCTCCTTCCAGTTCTGTATAATCTGCAAAATATGCAGATGACATACACAGGTTCATAAATGTTCCTTAATGTAATGGAAAAGCATAACATTAATAATATAATTGGGTGCAGTTCCCTGTCCCGTCCCAAACCAGGATAATGTAGGAGGGGATATTCATCAATCTAAGCTCTCTGAAGATTAAAAAAAAATTTTTTAAAAAATCACCTTTTCTGGGGAGGGATGGTGTGTCTGGTTCCAGTATGGGCTTAGGATACTGCTGGGATGTGCACTCAGATCCAGCAACTGGGAAGTGCTCACAGGCCTTGTAGTTTAATCACAGCCTTTAGCTGTAACGCTGTCAATATATGAGCACAATTCTCACCGAGTTTAGCAGCAGCCAACTCCAAAACTGTTTTGGCCTGTGGTGTGTTTTGGTATGTAACACAATAGGTAGGAGGAAATCGTGTGCTGTGGATGCAGTTGCTGTTACAGCTGTGAGGCAAAGAGCTCTTCAAAGTGTTACTCTGCGAAAGAAATCCCTTTCTCTAGCCTATTAGTCAAAACAACTGCTCTGTGTCAAAGCAGTGCAAATAGCTTTTAGCCAAAAAGCTTTTTTAACTGCTGTTACGCTGGGGCCCTTCTGCGCTGCCTGATTGCTGTCCCTATAAAAGGGGTTAGTGTAGTATGCGGCTTAATAAATTCCACTGTCAGATTTCTATTGTCCCTTTGTTCTTCGTTGCCAAGGAAGCCAAATATTATTTCTGTCCTTGAAAGAAGCTGAAAATATGGGGAAAGACCTTAGTGAGAGGTGAGGGAGAAAAGGGACGCTGTGGAAAAATACCTTTTGTGTTTTCACTTATTGCCTTTATAGAGATGGTTGTGGTGAGGTGGTAGAACAGGCTGTTCTGTCTTTTCTCTGTTAGTCAGATGTCTTCATTATTGTTGTTAACTTATATTCCAGGCTAAGCAGTTCCCTCCCTTTGTGTATCCTTTCATCCCCTTTGTCACGTCCTGAAGTGCTACTGGGTGCTCCTGATTAAAAAACAGTATGCATTTCTATCTCTTTTTATCCCTAGTCTTTCTGTGGCTCATGTTACTTCCCATTCGCAGGTCCTTATTTTTTCCTGCCCTGCCCATGGGTATAGAAATGGGACTATCCTCAGCTGATATTTGGGAAAGTGAGGTGCAGGGGTGATGCTAGTTGAAGCGTGCTAGGAAGTCTTCTCTGGCACTGCAGCTGGCAGCCAGAGCTGACCTTTCTTGATGGCACCAGGGAAGAGGTAGAAGCTGTCTGTGGATGACTTTTAGGTCCTGAGAAGCTAAACTAGTATAGTTAAACCTCTGTACTAATTCCATAAATGCAGTATTTCTTTTGTTTTATGTAGGAATCACTTTAAGGTTAGATATTAAAGACAAAAGGTACGGTGGCAGCGACACTTCAGGAACAGCAGAAGCTGAAGAGCACCAGTCTCTCCAAAGACCATATCCTAGCACTAGCAACCATTGTGTTGCTGTCACATGAACCCTCATTCATCTGTGGGACCCTAGAGGGCTCAGGGCAGTGAGTTGCCACTGTACTGACCTTTCTTACCCGAGGTGAGCTCCACCTTGGGAAACATTTATCAGAAGAAGGTCATGAAGCTGTTGCTCAATGGTGTGATACGCAAGGAGCGGTTCAGCTCATCTTTCTTTTGATGCCTATAATGAAAATACATCTGAGCTAGTCAGATGGGGCTCCCTTTATAGTCAGCAGAGAGGGGTAAACCAGTTTCAGACATGGTTTGTCTGACCACTACTCCTGTTAGACACATACTTCAGAATAAAATGTTTCACACCTGACTGCTTTCTTCTTTCTACTGACTGTATGGGGAGAGTTCAAATCGTAGCTAAACCCCATACCTGGTGGGCTCTAAGGGGCAGTCTTCTAAGGTGAAGTTTTTCTCCGTGCTATAGCTTTGCCTAGCTAGGAAACAAAGCTGCCTTCCCACCAATACCAAAAAGAAAAAACATCTAAGAAGTCTTGATAATGAATCCTAAAGAAGGATAAACCAAAGCAACCAGTAATTTTTAAAGCCCCAGCAAGAATACCACAAGTTCCATGATCGAATGACATGATTCTTCAGGAAAAATAAAACTACAGTTAAATTCATGAGAGATTTTGAGACAGTCAAGATTTTTCACTTGAGCAACAGGGAAGAATAGCTTGTTTCGCAGGCAGAAAGGAAGCTCCTGCACTTGTGCTTGATCTTCAGCCCAAGGCACAAAGACCATCCTGCCTTTACTCCCAAGTGCTAATTTCCTGCCCGTTCCTGCAATGCCTTTTCCAGGAGGAGCATGTGGGACGTTGAGGTTAGTCCGCTTCTAGCTGCTTGGGCAGCCTGACAGCTCGAAGTGGCAATGCTCAGGATGGCCGTCTCTTCACAGAATCACAGAATAGTAGGGGTTGGAAGGGACCTCTGTGGGTCATCTAGTCCAACCCTCCTGCCAAAGCAGGGTCACCTACAGTAGGCTGCACAGGACCTTGTCCAGGCAACAGTGTCTCTTGTTAGTGGTGTTTGGATCAAACTAAAATAACAGTGTATATGTGAAATCATCATTCCTGCTACCCTGACAACTTTTATCGATGCTTTAAGTTGTCCAGTTACTGGTGGATAATAAATTCCCCCTTGGCTAAAGTCAATGGCTTAAACAGAAGATGCTGATCTGGCAGTTTTGCCTGGTTGTTGCATATGCAGCACACTGCACGTTCTGTTCAGGAAATATTTGTAGTTTGTAGCCAAGCTGTCAGAGACGGGGAATATCAGAAATCAGGGGAGGCTCGTGCAAGCCTACTTTTTTATCTTCTTATCTTTTTCTCTTTTTGCAGCCAGCCTGAGCTCCCTTTTCTCCTGGATAATTTTTATCTCCAGCTAACTCTGTCCTTTCTGTGAGTAGGTACAATTTTGAGCTCAACCACGTGGGAACATAAAGAGAGGTCACTTACAAATGGATATTCTTGCTCAAAATCTTTATTTTTCCTCCCTTTTAGTATTTTAGGGCTGCTCTCTTTCTGTTTCTCCAGTTTCCCTACCTTTGCTCAAGTCACCCAGCCACCAAAATGCTTCAGGCTGTGTCTTGCTGGCAGGATAAGCTCCTGGGACCACACTTCTAATTAACAAATGAGAAAGAGGATTTTTTAAATATGTCCATTCTACCCTGTGTCTCCTTTTGTTTTCCCTTTTTAATTTCCTGCTTTTTCCCCTACTCTGCTTCTTCCTTTCATTCACTGTTTAGCCTTTTCTATGTTGTCTCAGTGTCTCCTCATTTCCTTTCCTCTCTTGGGGTTCGTAAAGCTGCCAAGGCCTGGCCAAAGCGAAGAGAAATATGCGTTTCACAGGCGAAGGTCATGCAGAGGGCAGCATGACAGTTGTTATTGCAGGTCCTGGTGAAAAAGATGCAGGTCCATTCCAGAGATGTAGCTTTCATTAAATTTGTCAAATCTACTCTGAATAAGAATAAATAGATAAAATATGGGATTTAAAGCAGAAAGAAAAGGGAGATCTTAAAATCCCAGTATTGGAAACAGGCTTGTTTCCTAATTTTTGGATTTTCTTGGGAGGTGAGTTCTGGGAGGGGAACCACAAGTGTGGGTTCTCCACAGTGTCTCAGCAGAGCTCACCCCGTATGTTTGTGAGCAGCAGCTGCCTTTCCCACCACAGACAGCAATTTGTCATTGTCCCCCAAAATTTCCTGCTTCTTCAGTGGAAAAATTGCTAGGTGGCAAAGCAATCTAGAGTGATTCGACCTGCTTGAGCATGAAAATTGCCTATCGCCTATCCTTGTTACACAATGTCAGATGAGGGAGGCCTTGAATTTCACAGTTTGCAATACAATAAGGTTTCTAATAAAAACCACCATCGGAGCGTTGAAGTGCTTCTTAAAATTGGTAAGAGACTCCAGCCTGATTGGAGGTATTTTCCTGTAGGAGAACTCTTCACTGCCAAGACGATATTTGCTCATGTAAGTCACACTGTGTTATTTCATGCAAGGTAACAGGATTTCAGATTTGCTCTCTGGGATCACAGGAATTGTTCAGCATTTTGACCTGCCAGTTGAAATCCACTTTTTTTCAGGGATGTGTAGGTCGCGCTGAAGGTTCCAGAGTTGGCTTCTGGCGCTGTGTGCAAAGCACTCGTGTCTGTGATGGCTTTAGCAGCAGCTCCCGTAGGGTGAAGCGCTTTTGCCTTTGCTCCTGACATTTGCCCTAGTCTAAACAAAGCTGCCATCTCTCTGTACTCATAGTCTTGTCAGAATAAGTTCTCCCGAAAGGGCAGAAACCTGTTTCTTTAGTGTTGGTGTTTCTTAGCCCTTGTCAGATTGTCATGGCTTGGTGCTTGATTTGCTTAAAGAATTGGCCAGTGCGCACAAAGTCTTGTCTGTCACTTGTGTGGTCAGATAACTGCTTTCATTGTCCCAGGGTGATATGCTGTGCAAAAGCTTTCTTTTAATTTGAGTGGTAACGGGGTACTTCCCTGTCACTCCCAGTAAAGCTGTGGGCAAAGGTCAAGCTGCTTTTAGGCGCAGCTTCAGCCGTAGCTCTGCAGACGCACATGGTTATACCAAGGCTGATTTATATTTCCCTTACTGCGTGTTTCTAATACAAAATCAAACCCTTCCCTCTGTGTTTGCAATGGTGAAGGTGTGTGTTTTTGTCAAATTGGACAGTGCCCAGCCTTCCCGAGTTGGTGCTCTGTCGCTCACTGTCACGCTGTGCGGGGACACGAAGGAGCTGTCACAGACCTACCAGAGACCTGATACACAGCAGCTGCTTTCATGGCAGATGCCAAACATTTCCTATTTCCAGAGAAGATCTGGGACTGAATTGTCTTTGATATGTGGTGAACTGGTAAACCCTGTGCTTTCAAAATACTGGAGGTAAAAATTAAAGGTGCATTCATTGCGCATGAGGGTGCACCAGAAGACTCCTGTAGGGCGCTGTGCTCACCAGCCTTGACTTCTCTGTGGGTGATAGTGCTAAGGAAGGCCCAAGAAGGGATTTTATGGAGATAGAGAGATGCCTTGCAGAGACTTATAGGGTGCTTCTCCCCTGGGTGTGGAGAAAGCGTGATGGTGAATGCTTGCAGATTGATCGCGCAAGCCATGGAAGTACTAATTCCATTCCATTCCATGGGTTAGGTGGAGGGGGATGAAGATGTTGATCACCATAAAAGGTTCTTGGCCTCTTGAATAAGTAGAGGGACGTTCAGTGAGCTCAGAACATGTCCCGAGGGAGGTGCTTGGATCCAGTTCCTGACTCCTTTCCCTGTTACATGAGAATATTGCATTGGTTAATCACTTTAGCAACACATGAAGAAGTTGGTCCCTGGCCCTTGAGAAGTGGCAGAAATTTGATTTCAGTAATTTTAGTGACTAGGCCAGAAGGTGTGGGAGGGCTGTCAGCTTCTTGCCAGAAGACCCAGTGATGCTTGTAGGAAAGGATGTAGGAAAATGCTGTTGGAGCAGGCTGAGTGTGGGGACAGATCCCATTTGAGCTCTTAAACTTTGCTGCAGGCAGTGCTGCCTACAGCTGCTGGAAGACACCAGGCTTTGGGACTGGTTTTTCTTAGCTAGGGTCTTTCCATTTGCATGTTCGATCTGTGATGATGTTGATTTCCAAGGTCAAATTTGTTTTCTGTAAGAATTGACACAGGAAGGGGTGGGGGATCAAAAGGACTTTACTGTGGAACTGGAAGTCAAAATGAACACCAGTGAAACTCATCTACATGAGGAAGTTCACTAGCGAAAGTGCATTGGTAATTATGCAAATATGTCCCTCTGTGACTACGGAATATTATATAGGTATCATTATGGCATTCCAGTTGTATCACTGCAGTTTTGCTGCTGAAAATCCCATGCGTATAGACCACCTAGAGAAAACTGTCATTCTTTCAACAGAATAAACCTGTTATGACTTAATTGATAAGAGCTACATGACCCCTGTGGTGTGAACTCTCTATCACTACTTAGAATGCAATAGCAAGGCCACAGTGAGCAGTGCTGTGACTTACTTGTGTGATGGCTGTGTTTAAGAAAGGATTTGGTTGAAAGCCAAGGAGGTAGAGCCAGCTGAAGCTGCTCGGGAAGTATCACCCATGTAGTTCCTTCAGATAGAAAGTGGTGACCTGAACTCTTCACTGCAGCCATACCTGTAGAATGAAGTTGTGCCTATCTGGTGGAATTGGCCTTTTTGGGCTGTAAGAAGTACACAGTAAATCTCTTTCAAAATTATAGCTCATTCTTTGAGTACTGAACAAAGCCCCTAAGGCTTCCCAAGGCGACCTGGTAATTATCTTTAGGTTATTCTGTGAGATGTATTTTATGAATATGATTGTGCTATGTGCAATATACTTTATATAATTGACACATAATACATACTTATGCATGCTAAGTTATACTTTTTGCAATTAAAGTAAGACATTAATGTGCATTAATATTTATAATGCTACAACACTAACATATTAATTATATAATACATTAATATTTATAATGCTGTAACACTATTTTAACAAAATGTTCTAAGAAATTCAGTGCTGTGAAAAATGAACTCTGCAGTTATAGCAGGGTTCAGGCTTCTCCTGCAACTTAAACTAGGTAAAGTACTGACATGGATGCTTCAGAAGGCTGGGGAATCCGTGTCCTTGGCAGTCCTTGCTCAGGGCTGCGCAGGGTGCTGAGCAGCTTGGTCTCACTTTGATAGTGGCCCTACTCTCAGCAGTGGTTTGGACTAGGTGACCTGCAGAAGGCCCTTCCAGGCTAAATTTCCCTGATTCTAGAAAGATAAGCTTACAAAACAAAGATACATTTTAAACACTGCCCATCTGCCTTTTCAAAATGTAATACATCAGAAAAAAAAAAAATTTCCATAGCCATAAGGGCTTTAAAAACTGATCTTAGCGAAAAGTAGGTTCTGAAGAAACCATAGACTTGTGGGACATTCAAAGAAGATCATCTAAGATGATGTTCAAATAGCAAGCAAGTTTTTTTGTATTGAATTTTTAGAGCAATTCTTTAAAGTTCTAGATCCAAAATGTTTGCAGTTAGAGTTGCTTATTAAATTCTCCAGAATTACTCCAACAGTCTGTGGAAGGGCTGTAGTGTTTTATTAAACTCTATAGGAGTTTACAGTGAAGAAGTTTAAGGAGTTAATTATAGAATCATAGAACCATTTAGGTTGGAAAAGACCTTTAAGATTATCAAGTCTAACTGTAAGATCATCGCTCCAACTGTAAGATCTGTTAGCAATATTATTAACAATAATCCTCACTAGTGTCTGAGTTAGATTCAAGCCTGCAGAGTTGAAAACCACCGTGTTTTTATTCCTGTCACCCCTAGCCTTCACAAATCTAATTTCCACTCCCTTCTCATCCTTACACAAACCCAGGAGACCTATGAAATACTGTTCAGCGTTTACAGAAAGTTACCTTGTTCAGCCTTGAAATGCTGGCACTCAGCTGCAGTTCTAAAGTCACTCTTGTTTCAAAGCCGTTTTTCTAAATTAACATTGGATACTGTCTGGAGCTGTATCTGCGGTGCAGAAGATCAGATAATGGGCAAAGAACCGTTGACTTAAAATAAAAATATTTTCCCAAGCATACTTACAAGGTGTTCAAGTTTTTCCAGTGCTGTATGATAGCTGAAAGGTGAAAGGGTTGGGGAGTAGCTGAAGTGAAAGCAAATCTCTCTGTAGAAGGTTTGTAATAGCAAGTTTTAATTTCCAGTATTAGTAACAAAGCAAAACAAACCCTGCTTGTCCATGCTAGGCTGCTCTGTGATTCCAGAAAGCGGCTTTTACTACTGCAACCACAGGATTATCAGTAATGCCTGGTATGAAATGTTTTCATTGAGTTACTTGCTCTGGCTTCAAGCCTTGCCTGGAGTCACATTTCAGCCTTGCTGGCCTATGCTCACGGCATGTTATTCCATTCCACGGGCTTAGCACTGTTTCTGTGAGATGTTACAGGTATCGGTGTTCTGCATCTAAAGAATAAGCTGAAATTCACCAGTCTATAGCCTGTTTGAAAAACAGTCTGGTCTAGAGGTAGTCTGAGCTCCAGAAAAGTAATTGATTAACGCCTCTCCTGGAAGAAAGTTCTGTTTCACATTTACAGTCTCAAAAACATCTGCAAGGCAGCTGAGGAAACTAGAAGAAAATAACAGTAGTTATTGAAAAAAAATATAGATCTGGAAAATAAGAGGATTAAAAATTAAAAGAATTTGTGTCAATCAGGAATAAGGCAATGTCTTATTCACACAGTTAATTACACTAATTTAATGTTTCAGGTAATGGGAAATTGCTTATTTCTAAGAATGATATTCTTTTTTTTTAATGTTGATTTCTCTCAATTACATGTGTATATTCCTATATTTGTAACTGCAAAAACTCAAGATGTGATATTTTAAGAAGACATTATTATAGCTTAGATATAGCTCAATGCAGATATTAATGAAGCTCTGGCTTGAATTATGTGCAGTAGTTCACTAACCATTATAATCCTTTGAGTTTTCTTGTAATTTATTAGATGTTTTGGATCATATCCAAATTGTACAAAGAGTTAGTTTTATTGTGATTGTCTCTAATCCTCCAGCACACACTCACAGAGATGTTGCTTGGTGAAAGCTGAAATTTGTCTTCCGATGACTGGTGAGCTGGTGTGTTGCTATGTGCCTTGTCAAGCAAAACTAGAACTGTACTTCGGGGAAGCAGGAGAAGGAGGCTTACCACTTTGAGACAGTCATGGTTACATATGATAGATGAATGAGTGTTTGTATACTCTGCTATTATCCTACATCTGGCTGGGAGGAAAGCTCTTACATCATCTGCGCTTCTGTGAACCACTCCATCAGTTGCTGTGGTTTCAAAAAGGCAGGGTTTTAGCTCTATAACAGTAAGTAAAAGATGATGTTTAGATTTACAGTATCTGTGAAATGATGATATTCTGTACAAAACTGTTATTTTTCTCTAGTCTGCATATGTGTTAAGGCTTAGAACTGGCGGTTGGATGAGAACTGAGCAACAGTTCCCTGGAGAGGCAGTGGTGAAAATGGTTCTTGGGAACTGACATTGCTGGGTGGAATAGAGTTACAGTCAGCGTTAAGGGTTGTGTTTGGGAGTAGTGGAGAGTAATTGCTGATGACTGATAGGCGTCAGACTCTGGACTTGGGAAAAATAAATTGCCTGTGGTGTTTGAAAGGAATATTTCCTTCTTGTTAGAGGGAAAAAGTGATCTATCATTTTGTGATGCACTGCAGGTTGTTTATTCTGTCTTCAGAGTGTAAATTCCTGCTTTGGTAATGACATTGGCCTTTTGAATCAAGGAGATGTTTAGCACTTGACTCCTATATATTGGTTTAATTTGGGAGTATGAATACCCTCCAGCAAAGTTTCCATGTCCTTGACCCACTCTTAAAAAAAAGAGAATTTCCAAACCCAAGAGTTTTTTAACTGTTTTTGTTATCCCAGAGTTTCAAAATGTGTAACATTTGGAAAATGTTTGGTAGGCTTAATGCTTCAGATTTCTTTTATGCTTTTAGCATGCTTTCAAAGGCTCAAATTACCACCTGCTCTAACATTATCTTCCCCAGACAGGTTAATGAGTGAACCACCAAAAAATCTCTTGTTAAAACCATGAGATTTTATGTCACTTGCACTCCAAGATGAACCATGACAAAACAGAGTAGATTTGACTGTGGCAGTACAGATGGGAGATTTTCCTCAAATAATTGCTTGCCTTTGGGTCCTGGATATGATAATGGTGATTTCACATCCGAGAATTTGAGGTTGAAGAAAAGAGTGCCAAATGTCTTTGGCCATCTTTAATAACAGCCTACCGTATCTTTGTTTGGAGTGGACACTTGTAAGGCAGTAGCTTGTATCCCAGATAATAATGCAGAGAAATAAACTCAACGAAGAGAGATCTTTGACCATGGGGAGGTGTACACAGCACCGGGCCTGCTGGCAACAGGTGCATCGCAGCTGTCTCAAAGGGGAAAAAGGATACTTGGCCACGAGCTGGCGGGGCTCATTGAGAGGGCTTTAAACTAGGTTCGAAGGGGGAAGGGGACATCGCCCTGCTCACTAGGGACGAGCCCAGGCTTGGCGTGCCAGGGTCAGGGGTGAGATTGACAGCCCAGCTCAAGTGTGTCTATACCAACGCACGTAGCATGGGCAATAAACAGGAGGACCTGGAAGCCATTATACAGCAGGACGGCTACGACTTGGTCGCCATCACAGAAACGTGGTGGGACAGCTCGCAGGACTGGCATGCTGTCATGGATGGCTACAGACTCTTTAGGAAAGACAGACCACCAAGGAGAGGTGGGGGAGTTGGTCTGTATGTGAGGGAGCAACTGGAATGCATTGAGCTTGGCCTGGGGGCAAATGAGGAACAAGCTGAAAGCTTGTGGGTTAGAATTAAGGGACAGGCTCAAAAGGGTGACATTACGGTGGGTGTGTACTACAGGCCACCTGACCAGGAGGAGGAGGTTGATGAGGCCTTCTACAGGCAACGGCAAGCAGCCTCACAGTCACAGGCCCTGGTTCTCATGGGGGACTTCAACCACCCTGACATCAGCTGGGAAGACCACACAGCTAGGCAGGCGCAATCTAGGAGGTTCCTACAGAGCATCGATGATAACTTTCTGATGCAAGTGGTGGAGGAACCAACAAGGAAAGGTGCGCTGCTGGACCTTGTGTTAACAAACAAGGAGGGACTTGTGGAGGATGTGAAGGTCGGAGGTAGACTCGGCTGCAGTGACCATGAAATGGTTGAGTTCAGTATCCTGCGTGGAGGAAGCAGGGCGATAAGCGGGATCAAAACCTTGGACCTCAGGAGGGCTAACTTTGGCCTCTTCAAGGAGCTACTGGGAGGAATCCCGTGGGCCAAGGCTCTCGAAGGCAGGGGGGTCCAAGAGTGCTGGTCGCTCTTTAAACATCACTTCCTCCATGCTCAGGAGCGGTGCATTCCCCTGAGAAAGAAATCAAGCAAAGGAGGCAGGAGACCTGCATGGTTAAACAAGGAGCTTCTAGCGGAGATCAGGCAGAAGAGAAAGGTCCATCGAATGTGGAAAGAGGGACAGGCCACTTGGGAAGAGTACAGGAATGTGGTCAGAGCGTGCAGAGGTGCGATGAGGAAGGCCAAAGCCCACCTGGAATTGAATCTGGCAAGGGATGTCAAAAACAACAAGAAGGGCTTCTTCAACTACATCAGCAGCAAAAGGAAGGCCAGGGACAATGTGGGGCCACTGCTGAATGAGGCGGGTGTCCTGGTGATGGAGGATGCAGAGAAGGCAGAGCTACTGAATGCCTTCTTTGCTTCAGTCTTCAGTGCTAAGACTGGCCATCAGGAATCCCAGGCCCCGGAGGTAAGAGAAGAAGCCTACAGAGAGGACAACTTTCCCTTGGTCAAGGAGGACTGTGTGAGGGATCGCTTAAGCAATCTGGACATCCACAGATCCATGGGCCCCGATGGAATGCACCCACGAGTGCTGAGGGAGCTGGTAGATGTCATTGCTGAGCCACTCTCCATCATCTTTGAGAGGTCGTGGAGGACAGGAGAGGTGCCCGAGAACTGGAGAGAGGCCAATGTCACTCCAATCTTCAAAAAGGGCAAGAAAGAGGACCCAGGGAACTACAGGCCGGTCAGCCTCACCTCCATCCCGGGAAAGGTGATGGAGCAGCTTATCCTGCAGGTCATCTCTAAGCAAGTGGAAGAAAAGAAGGTTATCAGGAGTAGTCAGCATGGATTCACCAAAGGGAAATCATGCCTGACCAATCTGATAGCTTTCTACGATGACATGACTCACTGGGTAGATGAAGGGAGAGCCGTGGATGTTGTCTACCTTGACTTCAGCAAGGCTTTCGACACAGCCTCCCATGATATCCTCCTAGGGAAGCTGAGGAAGTGTGGGCTGGATGAGTGGTCGGTGGAGTGGATAGAGAACTGGCTGAATGGCAGAACTCAGAGGGTTGTCATCAGCGGCGCTGAGTCTGCTTGGAGGCCTGTAACTAGTGGTGTCCCCCAGGGGTCAGTACTGGGCCCAGCCTTGTTCAACTTCTTCATCAACGACCTGGATGAAGAGTTAGAGAGTAGCCTCAGCAAGTTTGCTGATGACACCAAACTGGGAGGTGTGGTGGATACACCAGCAGGCTGTGCTGCCATTCAGCGTGACCTGGATAGGCTGGAAAGTTGGGCAGAGAGGAACCTGATGAGTTTCAACAAAGGCAAATGCAGGGTCCTGCACCTGGGGAGGAACAACCCCATGCACCAGTTCAGGCTGGGGTGAACCTGCTGGAAAGCAGCTCTGCGGAGACAGACCTGGGTGTCCTAGTGGATGACAGGTTAACCATGAGCCAGCAGTGTGCCCTGGCTGACAAGAAGGCCAATGGGATCCTGGGGTGCATGAAGAGGAGTGTGGCCAGCAGGTCGAGGGAGGTTCTCCTCCCCCTCTACTCTGCCCTAGTGAGGCCTCATCTAGAGTACTGTGTCCAGCTCTGGGCTCCCCAGTTCAAGAAAGATGAAGAGCTACTGGAGAGAGTCCAGTGGAGGCCTGCAAGGATGGTGAGGGGACTGGAGCATCTCCCCTACGAGGAGAGGCTGAGGGAGCTGGGCTTGTTCAGCCTGAAGAAGAGAAGGCTGCGAGGGGACCTTTAAATGCTTACAAATATCTGCAGGGTGGGTGTCAGGAGGATGGGGCCAAGCTCTTCTCAGTGGTGCCCAGTGACAGGACAAGGGGCAATGGGCACAAACTTAAGCACAGGAAGTTCTGTCCGAATATGAGGAAGAACTTCCTCCTTCTGAGGGTGACGGAGCACTGGAACAGGCTGCCCAGGGAGGTTGTGGAGTCTCCTTCTCTGGAGATATTCAAGACCCGCCTGGACAAGGTCCTGTGCAGCCTGCTGTAGGTGACCCTGCTTCGGCAGAGGGGTTCGACTAGATGACCCACAGAGGTCCCTTCCAACCCCTACCATTCTGTGATTCTGTGATCTGTGATAAAATTGTTTGAGAATATCTTTATCATCTCAGTTACTTGACTGTCATATTCTGTAGTCCAGGAATAGCTGATTGATGATCTGCTGTATCTTTTTACTAAACTGAAATAGTTTTTTGCAGCCATTCATTTTTGTGCTTGCCAGGAAAGAGTCAATGAGCTCTGTAACTACTCCTCGTGTACTTATGAAGTCCTTCTTTGCTTGGTATACAAGTGCCACTGATGTCCTCAAACACCTGCCATTGGCTACATGTTTATGAATTTCTTTCAGTAGAGAGCATCCCAGTAGTTCTCTCCCTGGTACTGCAAGTAGTGGTACAAAAGATCACTGGAGACTTGTTACCAAAAATTCAGCAAGGGTGCTGAAAATAACACAGGTTTTGGGTTACTGAACCGTGAATCAATGGATAATGAAATGCCAGTGCTTTCAGAAGATCTACCAATGAATGTAGTGCAAATTTAATACACTTCAAGACGAAAAAAAAAAAGCATTGGTTCTCTACAGGCACTTCCTTTTGCTCTTTGAAGAGCATCGTGCCATCCCTGATCATGCCCATGCCTAATTCAGTATCATCTCTCTGACAGTGGTCAGTGCCAGATGTTTCAGACATCATGATTTTTTTGTTATTAGACGCTCACCATCTAAGCATTCAGTCCCTTCAGTGTGTTGAGCTTGAATGAACTCAAGTTATTTTGAGATTGCTGATGGAAGACGAGAGGAAGGAGTTGTTTCAACAAGGGATCTGCACTAATTGCAGGGGTTGAAACCTCCGTGATCCTGAACTGGGAATGTGAAAGGCATGCTTTAGCATGGCTGTTCTGACAGAATAGTTGAATATTCAGAGGAGCCAGTAGAGTGTTGACTGCGCTTTGGTTGTATTTCTCTGGCTGCCTAGTAGATCAGCCTCAGGGAAAAGTCCTAATGCGCTGGATTAACAGTGTGGAAAGTGGGGTTGAATGTTTTGTGTTATATTCTGGTTTTGTGTGTAATTTTCTTTTCCTGATGCCCTTCTTATATGCTTGCCTTACTTTTGAGGGAGCAGAGCTGATCTGATTCTAGGACTAGGTAGTGTACAGCATCACACAGAACGTGTATTCTACTGACTTGGAAAGGAACTGCACTCCAGTAGTTCACTTTATTCCCAGAGCGTTTCCTTGAACAAGTGAGATAAAGGCACTAAATTAGACAGTGCTGTTCTCTGATCTGACACAGCCTGTCACTTACTCTAATCATTGGGGCTGTGTCTTAGTCTTTTTCTCATAAGCAAATGCTGCCCTGGGGACTTGGAAATTAATATGTTGATTTGAGTGAATAGCTATTTGGCACACACCTTGAAGCACTGCAGCAACAGAACTGCTAAATAAGAACTATAGGTTAAAATTTAAAGAAGTCAAAGAATCCAGCCCTCATAGTGGCAACTTGGATGCTGAAGGTAAATTACTGTGTGTCAGTTATCTGCAAGAGCAATGATTATAGTTGTTTTAGGCACCTTTAAATTTGTTCAGACCAGTATTCTTTCACAAATCTCCTGAGCTTGGTTTCAGTGTTTGTACAGAAGAAGAAGTATTCCCTGGGAGTGTTTAACTTCGTGGAGTAAAATACCCTACAGATGTGTCTACAAGGATAGCTGGAGTTGAAGTTTAAATGAATTCTCTAAAACCACATGAATTGTGCTTCCCTATGTGTGTTATCATGTCTTGGAAGACAGGATGATGAATGTGAGGAAGCAGTGCGCTTTGCAGTAATGAAGGGTAACTGCATACCAGGCTGGCCCTTCAGTATAGCCAAGATGTTGAGAATCTGCAGAGAGTCCCTTTGGCTGCCAAGAAGGCAAGGGTAGTGGAACATATGATAAATAATAAGAGACTAAGGGAGCTGGTCTGTTCATCTAGGAGAAGTAAAGACTAAGGAGAGTGGGATCTAATTACTGTTTTACACTACCTAAATGTATAGAGGAAATGGAACCAGTCTTTTCTCTGAAATGCACAATGAAAGAACCAGAGGGAACAAACAAAAGTCATAACATGGGAAATTCCAATTGCAGGTAATGAAAAAATTTTTCATCCTGAAAGTTCTTAAGCATTAGCACAGGTTGCCCAGAGAGGTTGTGGAGGCCCCATCCTTGGAGGTATTCAGAACTAAACAAAGCCCTGGGAAACCTGGTCTAAGTTGGTCCTACTTTGAGCAGAAGGTTGGACTAGATGACTTCAAGAGGTACCAGCCTAAATTATTCTGTGATTATGGGCACATTTTAGACATTTTTTTAAAAAGAAATCTAAGAACTCGGGTTTCCTTTTAGGAATTTGTCCAGGGATTACTTGTTTCTCTTAATGGTTTTGTCTTTTCTCTTGCTGTGGTTTAGCCCAGCAGCCAGCAACTAGGACCACACAGCCACTCACTCACTCCTCCCCCTACCCAGTGGGATGGGGAGGGGAATGGACAAAAAGTAAAACTTGTGGGTTTAGATAAAGGCAGTTTAATAAGACAACAAAGGAAGGAATAGTAATAGTGATGATAATAATAATAATAATAATGATAATAACAATAATAATAATGATAGTAACAATAATAATAATGAATATGCAAAACAAGCTATATTCGATACAATTTTTCTCAGTGCCCAGTGACCCGATTGATCAGCCAGTCCCAGAGCAGCGATCACGGAGCTCACGGATTTCACCAAACTCACGAAAAAGTTTGAACTTGCAAAAAAGGTTGAACTCAAGGAAAAGACTGAACTTATGGAAAAGATTTTCTGCCCCCTGGCCGACCCCTGTTCATAAACTGAGCATGATGTCTATGGTATGGAATATTTCCAATGGCCACCTGGGGCTAGCTGCTTGGCCATGCCCCCTCCCAGCTCCTGCACACCCGCTCATTAGCCGAACACGGGAAACTGAAAAAGGTCTTTGATTTCTTAGCAACAACTGAAAACATCAGTGTATTATCAACATTATTCTTGTACTAAATCCAAAACACAGCAGCTACTGGGAAGAAAATTAACTCTATCCCAGCCAAAACCAGCACATCTCTGTACTCTGCTTCTTAATAAAAAAGTCTACCAGCAGCAATCCCATAATCCCTTTCTTTAAGAAAAGGCAGAGAAAGACAGGGACAGGGTATTGTGGGTTTTCTTCTGGTGGACTTGTGCTGGTGGCCGGCAGGGGGAAGGAGACTTCTAAACGCATTACAGAGGGGAAGTCTGCAGAGTTGAATGGTCCCGTGACTGATGCTGAAATGGGACATGCTGTAGAGTTCCCTCCACAAATGTCTCTGTATCAGCACTGCAGTGGCTTCCCCTCATGCGTCAATGTGGCAAAGTCAGGATTTGTTTGGCAGTTGCTATAGCAACCTGACTGCAATCAACCCTTTTAACTCAGTGTAACTTTAACGAGGCTTTGTC
The DNA here is from genome assembly GCF_030867145.1 of Opisthocomus hoazin. Classification (NCBI taxonomy): domain Eukaryota; kingdom Metazoa; phylum Chordata; class Aves; order Opisthocomiformes; family Opisthocomidae; genus Opisthocomus; species Opisthocomus hoazin. The sequence continues at coordinate 124,585,782 of NC_134415.1, forward strand.
CCCATGCTTTATTCTTGCTAACAACTTTATTAGTGTGGATAATGTCATGCTCTAACAAACAAAGAGAGATTTGGTTCTGCATACTGTTTTCCCTTTAAAAAGATTGAAACTTTGCAGAACTGGAGAGAAAGCAAAGCTTTTGTGTCGAAGGCCTAGAACAGAAGGTGCAGCCAGAAGAATTAAAATGGTATATTGTGAAGGGAGATCAAAGATGTGATTGTTGTGCCATGATGGAATAGGACCTCATATAACCAACTGTAACACCAGCTTTCCCCTTAGTGGCTCTGTGTCTGGGTCTTTCTTGCCCATGATCATAAGTTCACAGGTAAAGTGAGGTTGGAAGGAATTTGAGTTCTCTAGTCTAACCTCCTTCTCAAAACAGGGTCAACTAGAAGGTCAGACCAGGTTGCTCAGGGCTTTATCCAGTCTGGTCTTGAAAACCTCCAAGGATGTAGACTGCACAACTTCTCTGGGCGATCTGCTCCACTGCTTGACTGCCCTTGCAGTGAAAAAGTTGCTCCATATACCAAGTCTGAAACTCTGTTTCATTTTGTGCCCGTTATCTCTCATTCTCCTGCCATGCACCACTGTGAAGAGCCTGGCTCCATCTCCTTGATAACCTCCCTGTAGATACTGGAAGGCTGCTATTCTTTTCCCCCAAATCTGTCTCTTCCCCAGGCTGAACTAGCCTCTTTTTACCAGGCGAGTGCTCCAGCTCCCAACTATCTTGGTGGCCCTCTGTTGAACTCACTCCAGTTTATTAATGTCTGTCTTGTACTGTGGGGGAAAAAATTGCATGTGGTATCTAGATATGGTCTAGGTAATGAGACTAGTTCAGCTGCGTTTCCTGTAAACTTGGTAGCTGTTCAGCTGTAAAAAAGTGGTATGATGGGACTAAGAGTTTGGAGCGTCTGAATATTGCTTCCTCTAAGGATATATAACATGGCTGAAGGCCAAATCACCAAGCCTCCCCACCCTCTCATGTCACTGTGTCTCTCCTGTGCATGTGTGTGAGATGAGTATATAAAAATCTGTGTCCCTCATTGCTTGTTAGTTGTGTGTTTGTTAGATTACACTGCTGTAAATCACCTAAATATTAACTACCTTTCACTAATCATGGTTTTTTGTCATGTTTTTTGCAGGTTACATATCACAAGTACTAAAGAATTACACTGACCATGCCTGTGATGGAGAATATGTCTCCTTGAGATGTCCTCACAGAACCACCATCAGCATCCAGTCTTCTTTTTATGGCCGTATTGTACCAAGTCATCAGATGTGTCCTTCTCGCTATCCCCATTCCTATGCGACTTTAATTAAAGAAGATGTTGCCTGTTCAGTTGGCACCTCCCTTCAGGTATTGCATATTAAACTGGATTTGTTCATTTTGGACTTCATCTTTCCTTGGCCAGGCAACAGCTGTCGGTGCTAGTGCTGCATAGATCTGTGTTAAGCAGCGCTACCCAGCGTGGGAGCACTGATGTCTCACACAGCTTAGTGGGCAATTCATCTTTGTAGTTTAGACAGGACTAAATTAGATTTTACTGCTGAATTTCTCAATTTTGCTGCAACTCCAGTCAATAACAGTTCAGGAATGTGGTTGAAACAGAATTACACTGCAAGACCACATTATGTTCACTGGGTTCGAAGATTACTTGTTTAGTATTGTTCCTTCCCAATGGTTAGCTTTTTCAACACGTTCAGAAATTGCTGTGGCGTTCTTTTTACTTCAGAACTGATCCTATTTCAAGAGGCTTTTACTTTAGTAACTTGAAACCCAGAGAGAATCCTTGGCTTTGCGTCTTCTGACTCATTTGGCTCTTAGGCCACTGTAAGCGATCATACATCACTTAAGCTTGTAATCTCCCAAGCATAAGTAGTTAATCAGCTCTGTCCATTTGTGTAGGGGATGTTGACTATATGTGTCCTCATGTGACGTCAGCAGATCAAGGGATTATTTGGAAGGTGCCAGTGTTATTCAACTGTCAGTAGGAACAACTAGAATTAGAAACATGGGTTAGCTGACGTTGTTGGGATGAATGGGGTCTGCTCCTGGATGTTAAAGTATGCACAAGTCTTTCCAAGTGCAGGATTTGGCACTGTGAAAATCTGACGGCAATGATCTCAAGCATCCAGTGTGTTTATGACTATGAATCAATAATAACTCATAATAAAAATTTATAACAGAACTAGATTAATGAACATACGGGACTAGTGAATAATTTCTTTTATAATTTGGCTAAAGGCCAGAGTTTTCCACATCACTTCTCACTCTTGTATCCAGGGTTTTTAAGAGGAATTTACAGTATTTTTTTTAAAGTTTATATGGGTGCTTTGGCCTGCAAATGTCAGCGGTAAATTCTCAAGAAATTGCACAGGGTTGGTGTTTGCCTGTAGTGTAACCCTTAAGATGACACATTTGCAGTTGCCCTCAAAGACTTCCACTGCACAGCAAATGACTGCGTTGTAGTGTGGGAGGACATCGTCCTTATCAGTGGAAGGTTTTCCCAGATTTGATAATGAAAGTTTGTAATACGACAGACAAGAGGCAGTTGTGTTTTTTAGGGTGGGAGAACATGGACCGAAGACTTTCAAAGAGGCTAGCCTTCCCTTCTTTCTTTTATTGATTTACTGCAAAATTTATGTTTCATTTACCAGCATGATTGGTAGTTGGGTGAGTAGCCTAACCCATTGTGAGTGAGTGGCCCGCTTAAGGCATCTGGAAGAACCTGGGAACAGGGAACATGCGACCTTTGGCTTTCCATGCCATGGTTTTATAGAAAAAAGAAAATCCATACCTGCCTGGATTAGCTCCTTGTGTCCTCAGAACTGTTACCCATTAGCTTTCCCTCCAACACTTAGATTGCTCATAATTACAGCTCTCCTTTTTATCAGGGTGAGAATTGTGTTCCCTGTAGGCAGTCTTGCAGCAGAGCTCTTGTACAGTAAGTTTGTTACATAACTGAGACTGGAACATTCCTATTCACCCATTTTTGGGGAAAAGAGAAGTAACTGACATTCTCTGTTCTGCCACAAATTTCTTGGAAGACCTTGGGAAAGTTCCTGAGTCTCTTTGGAGGAGATCCCCAGTGCCTCTTGGGTGCCCCCAAATCTGGCTTTGATACCTCAATGCACCATGCTTGACCAGGGGAGGATCAGTCTGAATGCCAGAGATGAATCTTGTCTTCTTTCTCAATTCTGGAGGGGGGTGAGGCCCCTCCGGAGGGTAAGCCAGAAACTCCACAAGCTGAATGGCAAGCTGCCTGCAGCTCGCTGGTCGGAAATGTATGTAGGAAAGTTGGAAAGCTGTAGACAAGAAAATTGCATGTGTTTTTGTGGTTTTAAAACTCGGCTATATGGCTGCTATAGGCAGGACCAGTTGTGTGTGTATTCTGATTGCCAGTAATTCAAAGAGTCAGCCAGACCAAACTCTTCAAAATTAAGTATATAAAAGCACCGTGTCTAATCAAACTCATGACTGTATAAATTTGCTGCTTCTCTGTGGAGTGGCCTGGAGGGAGTGTAAGGGGCAGCTATCAATACCGTTCCCTGCAAACACTACCTGTGAGTAGCAGTTAAGTCCCATTTAGAAGCTCTCTTCCCTGTAAATGTCCAGTTCAGACATTGTTTCTATGTTAAAAAGGAAAAGAAAGTGTTGATTACACGGAGAGAACCACTACTAATCCAGCCTTATGTGGTTGGCTGCCATGATCCCTTGCTTTAGTCACTTGTTTTTGTTTGAAATGAAATGCAGACCACTTTGGAGAGTGTGTCCAAGACATTAAGGCGGTGACCCCAAACTACAGGTTTCTGTTATTCTAAGACCATAGTATCAGATTCAGTGGGAGATTTCCAAAGGCACAAAGAATTTGGACATTCAGACTGGGATTTCGGTTTTGGTGTGGTTGGTCTCTTGTTAACTTGTAGATTGAGTCACACGAATATGGAGAGATCAGAACAACAGAATAAAGTTGTGTTGAAAGCCAGACATTATTTGCTTTTTAAACGGCTCCCCCTGCTCCCCACATTCCACTGGGTTTAACAGAGGAGCCCAGAGTTAGCACAAGTCACACGAGATATATGGCAGAAAGGAAAGAGAGATTTGTGCTCTATTCGTGAAGCATCTTTGAGATATTTCGAGATGGAAATGTAGAAAATTCCCACTCATCCTTTAGTAGTAGAAGTTAATTTGGGGCACTAGTGTTGTTAATGAACAGTCTGGTCTGGTATTGGCTCTTTACTTTCCTTGTGGTGTCCTGCAGAGTGTATTCCCGACTGAGAAGTAAGAGCGAGCAGTGTCCTCATCCCAGCAAGGAGGGCTGGATGGGGGACAGAGAAGAGGAACATCTGGAGCCTTGGTGGTTCTGGTAAAAGGGACCCATGCAGTGCAAACTGTCCTGCCTTGGCAGAGGAGATGTGTGAGGAGGAGCTTTATGGTTGCTGAACCATCCGTTTTCTTGCTTGTAGGTAAGGAAGAATAGTGGCTAGGACTAAAGTCTATTCATTTTTCACCCCAGGAAGTGAATTCTTGAATATTAAGGGTCGTTTAGGCATGTTTAAGTCACGCTACTGAAAATGGTTGGCAATAAGTAATAGGGTGTTTATCCACACTGCATAATTTAGGCAGAGAGATGAGTTGTGTGCCCACAAGAAGGTCTATATCACCAGACCAGGATCATGCAGAGACGTTAGCTTTGGTCCTGAAGGTGCAGAGCTGTGTTAGCATAGTCCTGTGTGCATTGGTGTCGTTGCGATGACCCATAACTCCCACCTACCTTTACCCCTTCGGAGCAATTATGCAGGTACAGTTGGTCTGAGTATGCACCCTAATAATTTTGAGAGCTTGAAGACTTTTGGTAGGTCTGTGCATTGTGCTTGCACACTGGAGTTTTCCTCTTGCTTTGTAATCTCATGTCACCTAGATGGAGTTGGTCAAGCCCATTTTTAATGTGCACAATGTCAGATTTTTTTTAGTATCAGATTGTTATGGGTTTGCATGGCAAGGTTTTGGTAGCGGGGGAGCTGTAGGGGTGGCTTCTGTAAGCAGCTGTGAGAAGCTTCCCCCAGGTCTGATAAAGCCAGTGCCAGCCGGCTCTAAGACGGACCCACTGCTGGCCAAGGCCAAGCCAATCAGCAACAGTGGTAGCGCCTCTGTGATAACAGATTAAAGAAGGGGGAAAAAGACTGCGGTGAGAAGGCAGTTAGAGAGAGGAGTGAGACGATGTGAATGAAACAACTCTGTAAACACCAAGGTCAGTGAAGAAGGAGGGAGGAGGAGGTGCTCAAGATGCCAGAGCAGAGAGTCTTCCCTTGCAGCTTGTGATGAAAGACCATGGTGAGGCAGGTTGTCCCCCTGCAGTCCGTGGAGGTCCACGGTAGAGCAGATCTCCACCTGTAGACCGTGGAAGGGACCTCATGCTGGAGCAGATGTATGCCTGAAGGAAGCTGTGACCCTGTGGGGAGCCCGTGCTGGAGCAGGCTTCTGCCAGGACCTGCAGACCCGTGGAGAGAGGAGCCCACGCCAGAGCAGGTTTGCTGTCAAGGCTTGTGACCCTGTGGGGGACCCACACTGGAGCAGCCTGTTCATGAAGGACTGCACCCCATGGGAAGGACTCACACTGGGGCAGTTCATGAAGAGCTGCAGCCCATGGGAAGAACTCACGTTGGAGAAGTTTGTGGAGAACTGTCTCCTGTGAGAGGGACCTTCACACTGGAGCAGGGGCAGAGTGTGAGGAGTCTTGCCCTGAGGGACAAGGAGTGGCAGAGACAACGTGTGATGAACTGACTGCAGCCCCATTCCCTGACCCTTTGTGCCGCTCGGGGGGAGGAGTTAAAGAAACGGGAGTGAAGCTGAGCCCAGGAAGAAGGGAGGAGTGGGGGGAAGGTGTTTGAATATCTGGATTTATTTCTCACTATCCTACTCGGATTTGATTGGTGATAAATTAAACTCCCTTTTCTCCCCAAGTTCAGTCTGTTTTGCCCGTGACAGTAATTGGTGAGTGATCTCCCCCTGTCCTTATCTCGACCCTCGAGCCTTTCACCATATTTCCTCTCCCCTGTCCAGCTGAGGAGGGGGAGTGATAGAGCGGTTTTGATGGGCACGTGACATTTATCCAGGCCAAACCAATAGCATATAAAGAACCTACATTACATTGCTGCACAGCAGGGGGAGACACGGGAACATCTGGAGAGACCTTTTACTCCAAGGAGATCTGCTAGGGACCATCCTCATCTGCTTTTGCCTGTCCCTTATGCAGTGGTTCTCTCGCCTGCCACAATACTGCAGACATCTGCCCTGCCCTGCCGTGGGGATGTCTCATAAGATCTTGCTGCTGAGGAAATAAGGAAGCTGATAAACAGATACAGCAGCATCATATGTTTATTCAGATAAACACATAAATGTTGGCACAGAGGACGAAGGAGGAATACGAGTGTTAAGTGTTCTGCACAGCCTAACAATAAATGCCTACTGATAAATGAATCCCTTTAGTAAAAAGTCTAGTCACTCCTAGCCAAGCTCACAATACGCATCTTGTGCCTGCAAAAATGCGTGGAGGCACGTGTAGATTTGAAGGAAGCTGCTCAGCTGAGGAGGAGGAGGCTTGCATTGGCTTGTTTAGAAAGCTTTCTGCAGCCGCTCATTCCTGGATCAGTGTTCCTGATGTCACCTCTTTTCAGCAATAAACAACTCGAGGTCTGTATGGAAGAATGTTTAATGGTTGGCCTAAAATGATTGCTTATTACCAGAAAGCTAGATTACACTTTACAGCAGATTGCCTGCAATATTCTCATTTTGGTAACTTGTCAGAAAAGTAAAACCACGGCTTATTCAGAAGAACAGAAAGCCCCGGAGCAAAGCTTGCTTAGAAGGAAAATAAAAAGCCCTGGAGAGGCACTTATCCGTGGTGTTTCTGCTCCCAGATATTTATCAAAGACATTGCAGGCTGGCTTCTGGCTTCACAGCTGTGTGTGCTGAAATCAGCAGGAAACTGCACTTCGGAGGGCAACGCTTTACCGTGTGACTTGTTTCCCCAAGAGGAGCTGTGCCTGGAAGGTGTTCTGGAACAGTCATGCCTCCCATGACAAAGATTAGCCAGTCTGGGGAGGGAGCTCAGGCACGGCCTGTGGCCTGGGTGTCTTTCAACACTGTCCAGGACAGCCAGTCCTTGGTAACAAGAATCACTCGTGCAGCTGATGTGGTATTTCCTTTTGTCCCTGAAGCAAGATACAGGACACCTCTGCTGCCGCTCCAGCCGCCTGCGAGGCAGGGGTACAGAAGGGAGCGGATTCCTTGCACGCTAGCCACAGGATTCCCTGAGCCCTTCTTCCCCTGTTTTTATTTGCACCTGCCAGGAAGGTTTCTGTGATAGAAAGCAGAGGGGAGCTGACCTCTTTGGTGACAGATGAGAGAAACTTTCCGGTAGCTGCATGACTCAAAGCATCGGCCAGTTGCTGATCACAGAATGATGGGGCTGGACGGTGTGTGTGTGTCTGTTACTGTTTCTGAAGAGGGTTTTACTTTCCCCAAATATTCTAGATGACCAGCATGGCGGAGTAAAACACAAACTAGAAGAAAATGATCCAACAGCTCTAGCTTGCTTGGTAGGTCAAGGACAGTGGCTACTGCCATGCCCAGTCACAGGATACTGTGTGGTCCCACTGGTGTAACAGCCCTAAGTGGCCTCAACGGGAATTAGGGTCCTGCTGTACTGGCACTGTATCAACTTAGAGAAATGGTCCTTTCTCATGACTCGGAATGTCTAGAAGATGATGATGGTCAAGGGGAAAGAGGGAGGAAAATTATAGAAAGGGAGATTAATGGTCATCAGTACCACTGGGAGGAGAACCCACTGTTTGTCATATTGCATATTAGAAGATCTCCACAGCTTACAGGCAGTTTGAACAAGGAAAGTTTCAGAAATGTCAGTGAATTAAAGAGCAGTTTGGGCAACTCTTTGTCAGACTATATTAATTACTTTGCAGAGGACAGTGAGCAGTGGGTTCAGGGTCCAGAAGAGGTTGCTGCAGTGCTGAAGCTGGTTTTAAAAATCGCAGAACCAGTGCAGCTTGTTTCATGAATCTTGCCCAGGCTGAAATGTAACTCTCTGGCAAGCAGCTCCCCCAGCTAATTATTCGCAAGCAGAAGAACTGCTTGATGCAGAGGTCATAGATAATCTCTAAATTGCCGTATCTTTGAAATCTTTGGCTTGACTGAAACAGCTCATCAGAGCAGTTTGGTTATGTGCTGCAGAAGAAGAGACACTGGAGGCAGAGGTGGCCGGTGCAGCCTGTCTCCCTGATGAGGCAGGACTGCTCCACAGGGTGTAAGCCTCCTAATGCTTTGTTTACTCTAAATTTAAACTTTCCAAGTCATGGGGCTTCCATCATTGCTCTGAGACCCTGCTTGACAGAGTAATGGTTTGCTCTCAATGATTTTTTTCCACTTTGTGTTTTAAGCTTTCCCTTTCTTTAATCCTATGACTTTTGGTTATGCATCCTTTCGTATTTCTTCAGCTTAGACCTCCTCTCCCTTTGAAGTTGACCCCGCATACAGATTAAGTTTCCCACTGTTAGGAAATGTAGGTAATGGTTAATTAGGTGATATTTATAATGCAGCTTTTATGGGGTCCTTCTATTTGCTGAGCATATTCTTGCTCTTTGTGAGTCGCTGTCTGTAGGCTCTTTCAAGACTCTGCCAGAGAAGCTCTGGTGAATCATGCTGTTGTGTTTTAACATCCCAGCCCACACTGCCTGCCTTGCTGGTATTTACTACTCCTGTAGTGGAGCTGGTGAAAGGGAATGTGTGCCCAGTTTTCAGCTCTTTGCTTCACAATCAGTTGTGTTAATGTGAGTCACCAAACGTGCGGTCATAGTTCCCTCCTGCTGACTCTGCTGTGAGCATTACAAGGTCCATGGAAGAGTGACAGGAGATAGCTGGTAGGGTACTGAAACTTGCCATAGATCAGCAGTGAGGATTTGGGGCCTTTGATCTCTTCTTCATGTGATGCACAGATTGAATGCGATAATTTGGGCAAAGCTGAATTACTTCCTAGTGGAGCAGGCTGGGAAGGTTGCTGGATGAAGCCATAGGCAGGTAACCTGCAGCTCGTCAACATGGATTTCGCTTCCTCAGGTAGTCTGTCCTTCCCTGTTGCTGATCCTTGGAAAATCCTCTTCCTCCATGGACGTCAGTAATTTGTGTGAATGAATGAAGATGAACGTGCAATCTTCAGATAATCGGAAAAAGGACCCGTGAATAAGTTTGCAACTTGAAAGTACTAAGTTTACTGTGTATAAAAATTAAAATGAAACCTGGCATGAAGCCATTATGAATGCATTGTGCAGTGAGGCTTTTTAGGGAGATTTTGTGCTGCCTTGTTTGTTGTATTTACTACTTCTCATTGCAAAACTCATGGAGGTGCACCACTAGAAGTGTTGGTGTAACTCCGCCATAATGGTTGTACCTGGACTGAATTTGACCTAAAAATGCTTAATCATATTTTTTAAAATTACTGGTATCTCTGTGTGTAAAACTCTTCGTACAAATCCCTGTCCATCAGCATTTGACTGCACACAGCTCTGATCCATTCGTGCAGTTTGCTCTCTGAGTTACTCTCCTCAGCAGCATACAATTTGGGCAATTATTTAGTGGAGTTCCTCTGTGTAATTTCATGCCTGACTGATATGCCCTGCAGTCATCCTTATGTTCCTTTGATGATGGAGGCAGTACAGAGAGCAGCCCTGTGGCAAAATCCTAGTTCCCATTGAGTTTCACCATTGGCTTCTATGGGTCCAAAATTTCACCCTAATCGTGTTGAATCTATGAACTACTACAAGGGACTAAGAACTGAGAGAAGTTTAATTGCCTTGGGTGTTAAGCTTAGTTGTGGTTTATTTTAAGCGTGTGGGGGAAGCGCTTCTTGAAGAGTGATTTGAAGAGACAGAAGAAAAAGGAGCGCACCCTTGGGAATGGCTGAGGACAGCCTTCTTGCAGAGCTCGCATCCAGTTCCAGATTTAAAAGGCTGTTATCTAATAAGCGCAAGCAATTACTTAGCTAATGAGCACAACAACATGAGCACAAGAAATGTGTTTCATCTGCTATGCCCACTAGAAAGGCATGGTTTTGAGCTTGAGGCTGCCCTTGCTTTAAGACTCGGGTCACCGCAGTGAGATTAATCCAGGGCATAAATCACAGGGGTTAGATTAGTGTTTGTTTTACTTGAATTCACATTTCTTGCTCTCTTATCTCCTCTAAATCTTGCAGCTTCTTAGCTCAATCATGAACCAGAGAATGGAATGGGTTTAAGCAGCCGCAGCTTCCCTCGTGAGCACTGGCTGTCAGCCCGCAGGCTTGATTTACCACTGGAACGCAATTATAAAATGGCACAATGCAATTAATGTGTCTTCCCTCCCCTTTCATGCCAGACAGGAATTTCTCCTCCACCTTCTTCAGTTGGAATGTTTTTTATAATATAATCTAATCCAGTGCAACTTTGTTTTGCATTAGTCAGGGGTCTACCAGATGGCAATGCCGCAACCAGCTGGTTATATATCCCGGTTCAGGGTGATTCTGCGCGTCTGCTACTCTTTCTGTGCAAGTTCAGATTGTTGGTGGGCCTCTTTTTGTTTGGTTTTTGTGGTTGTGTTTTCCCACCTTTACAACTGACAGTGACAGCCAGAAAAATAAGGGAAATATAGAATGAATTGCCTAAATTTTCCAGCAATTAAGTAAAAGCCATGTAAGCTCAGGACATTCCCTCACTACCAAGTAAACTCACAGCCTTCCTGGTGTCAGTCGAGCGGATTATCTGCAAATACTTCTGAAATGACATCTGACGTCTGCCAGAGCTCTGATACTGCCTAGAAGTGTGATTTTTGAGAGTAAGACCAGAAAGCCAAGCTCTCGGTGTCTAAGGGCCCCTGTAAACCCCAGATGCACTGGAGTGCCAGAGAAGTGTACCTGTAGCGGGTCATCTTGTCATGCGTGTTCGGTAGAGTTGGGCCGCACAGTGTTTAAGAAGATGCTGTTATATAGCACATACTGATGAAAGCACTGGGGAAGAAGATTTCTGTGTATGCAAGGATAGGTAAAAATTATATGTGCAAGTTTTTAATTTAACGTTAGGGCTGGGGTAACATCTGTATTTTTAATCAAGAACATGGCACAGTCAACCATTGCTAATTTTCATTGCGTTTTCCCTGATGCATTTCACAGAGCATTGAACATATTTTTTTATTTTACTCTTTATGGTTATATTTCATTACACTTAAGTCTTTACTCAGAGAGTCTGAAGGAAATCAGAAATCTTAAATATTTCTTATATTTCCAGGAAAATCATTGCCCTTCAGGGGGGGCACATTAGAATTACATGAATGAAAAGGAAATACTGATTTCTCTCCCCCCGTGAAATAACTTCTCAGAGTCATGGCTATTATCAAATTAAGTTGAAACTGTAGCTAAACACTAAAACCAATTAGTAAAAGTCATATTCAGCCTCAAGAACACTTCCCTTTTTCTATGGTCTCACAAGATGGCATAGATGACTTTTGCCCCTTATTTTGGGTGCAGACTTCTCCCTAGGACTCTCTGTTACTTTGCGTACTGCAGGAAGTAAACTCAGGAGGTTTCACTTATGTGCAATACATGGAGTAAGCACGAGCTGCCCAGAGTTAGAGTAGAGCAAGACAAAGTGGCAATATGTGAAGGCTGCTCATGTTCACCATTCCCCGAGGTTGGAAAGTAATTGCCTTCGCTCCTGGTGCTGAGCAGGACAGGTGAACAAGTGCTGCTGAGGTTTTCAAAGAGGCTTCTTGTTCGCCTGATTCAGTCTCTGCTGAAACCCGACATGGTTTTCCCACTGGTTTTAACAGCACCTATTATGCAATGCTGAAAGCTCTAGAAAATCCCACCCATCTGTGAGGGACAGGTTTGCTGACCAAAAACCTGAATCTGCTGCCTTTGAGGGGAGAAAGCTTTCCTTGTGGGAAAGAAGATGTTTAGGATGCTGCTTCTTTGCCTTTGCTTCGTATTCTTAGCACTGCTTGGGTGTAAACACAGCCGTGGCTGTCCAGTATCAGCAAATCCTTTCAGGTCCGCAGTGACGTGGAGAGGATATCTCTCCGTATGTGAAGCACTCCAGAGTTGTTCCAGTTGTCCTTTGCCTTCTGAGGTCAAAAGAGGTATCTGCGTAGAGGCCTCACTTAAATTCCTTTGCAACTCATTGGATTTTGCATTAAATTAAATTTCACATGCTGAGTGAGCAGTCAGCCCTTATGAGCCTAGAGGAGAGAATATGCTGTTCCTGTGCATTTTAACGTGACGGTCAAGTTGGGGCTAATGCTCCCAGGCACCTCCTTCAGGGTTCACCTTTCAGCCTTTCCATCCTAAGCCCTCTGTTTTGAAATGAAGTGCCTGCATTTTATTATCTTTATAAGTGGAAAACAACAGCATATGTTCTCTGCTCGCTAGAAAAGGTCTGAATTATCTTGGTGTGAACTTTAAAATAAAGGTCAGACTGGAGGCAGGCATGAATTCTTGCGTGTGGCAGCCCGAAAGGTGAAAGCTTGAGGAAGTTATGAGCAACCGCAAACGAGGCAGTTTCAAATTGCACTTGAAACTGGAACAGCTGTTGTTCCTGTTGTTTGGAGGGTGACATTCAGAGTTGTAATGCTAAAGATTATATATAAATTATGTTCAGGGAGAGCTCAAAAATCGAGAGTAGTCACTGAGGCAGAAAGAAGATTGGTTTGGGTGGCAGGTGGTAGAGAAGGAACAGCCTTTATGTCAATGGCACAGGCATAAGGTTGTGGGAAAGCCCAAATATTGAGGTGGGTGTAAGAAAAGGGAGAAGACAAAAGAGGCTTGGGGAGTCTAGGTGAATTTCTGAGAAAGGATTTGCCTCCTTGCAAATGAAAATTAATTGTTTTGGGACTGGAATTCGCAGCTCTGTATCACAGGGACTTAGCGAGGCTGGTGGATTACCTTGCTCTGTGGTCTCAAAACGCTCTGACAGGTTCATGTGTGCAAGGCAAACGTTATGGTAATTTTAGCACTTCAGGGGCTCTACAGGAGTACATAAATACCACCGAAGCCATCCAGCTGAATTTAAAACTTAATTACTGCCCTACTTAATAATATTCTCTCCCCACACTACTGCTTTAGAGGATCATAGGGTTAAAAGAAATCATTAATCTTCCTTAATGAAGCTATTTTCTAGCAGGAGACAGAATGTCTTGCTCCTGTGGATTCTGAGACGGAGTTTTTATGAGTGTTATGAATTGGGAAGTGGGGAGCAAGCGCTGGAGGAAAGGCAATGCAGAAAAGGGGACAGGACCCAAAATGCTGGCGGTGGGAGGACCCTCCGACTCGCAGGCCCTTGCTGAGTTTAGCTAAGAGGAATGCAATGGTCATGGGGGAAGAGGAGGGAGCCCTATTAAAAACTAAGCTGGCTGTATAACAGTGTTCCCACCACAACTGCTGATTGTCGGAATACCAGCAATAGCCAAAGATTTTATATAACTGAGATGAGAGCTCTCTTGAAAGCTGCGGTTGAAATTGTGCATCTCCAGAGAAGTCTAAAGCAGAATGGTGATGGCAGAGGTTGGGTCTCTGCCTTAAACTGTCAAAGCTGATCCATGCCTTCAAAGCTGCTTTTCCTGGGACAGTACTGCCTTACACTACAATTAAATTGCATTTTTGCAATGTTTCAAAAATCTCTGTGACCGTCCTAATGCAAATCCCTCCTTCTGTGTGCATGAAAGGGAAAGAAATCGCTCTCCTTAAAACAGTGCAAGGTTTAGTCTCCTCCTAGTCCGCAGCTCCTGCTGTGCCCACTGCACTGAGCTCCATTGCCTGCCTCGTGCCGGGGCCGGTTGAGGAGGTGAGGATGGCCTTGCCATTCTCCATCTTGTCTCTGTTTGACGGTCCCTTTGGTGGAGATACTGAAATGCTTTTGATTTTCTGTTTCTCGTGCGTGTCTGTGTGCATCCCCGGCTGCAGAAGATGCTGGACGAGTGCCAGGACAGGCGGAGCTGCCAGTTTCTCGTCAACAGCCGGCTGTTCGGCGCAGATCCGTGCCCTGGAACTAGCAAATACCTCATCGTGTGGTACAAGTGCAGGCCAAGTAAGTATTTTGCTATCGAGTATGTTTGCTACGGTGAGACCAAAGCGATTTCATGCTTAATCCTTGCCAGAGAGGCCTCCTAGGACTTTTTGTTCCCTTCCACCTTCATTTTCAGTGTCACAGAACCCCCTGGGTGCGGAGTGTTGCTGCTTTGCTGGGATGCTGCTGCTCCAGCTCCTTCCTCCTTGCTGGCAGCCTGCGCTGCAGATTGGTTTTGCAGATGCCAGCAAAATCCTTTGCCAGCGCTGAGCTCATGCTGTTGGTGGTGGGTGGGCTGCTCCCACTCCCGTCTGCAGCCACCCTCCTGTCCCAGTGGGCTGGTGTGATGTGTCCCCTCTCTGCCTGCCCCTCCAGCTCACAGAATCACAGAATGTTCGGGGTTGGAAGGGACCTCTGTGGGTCATCTAGTCCAGCCTCCCTGCCGAAGCAGGGTCACTCAGAGCAGGCTGCAGAGGACCTTGTCCAGGGGGGTCTTGAATATCTCCAGAGAAGGAGACTCCACAACCTCTCTGAGCAACCTGTTCTAGTGCGCCGTCACCCTCAGAGGGAAGAAGTTCTTCCTCATGTTCAGACGGAACTTCCTGTGCCTCAGTTTGTGCCCATTGCCCCTTGTCCTGTCTCTGGGCACCACTGAAAAGAGTCTGGCCCCATCCTCCTGCCACCCACCCTTCAGATATTTATAGGCATTTATAAGGTCCCCTCTCAGCCTTCTCTTCTTCAGGTTGAACAAGCCCAGGTCCCTCAGCCTTTCCTCATAGCAGAGATGCTCCAGTCCCCTCATCATCCTGTAGCCCTCCGCTGGACTTTCTCAAGTAGCTCCTCATCTTTCTTGAAGTGGGGAGCACAGAACTGGACACAGTACTCCAGATGGGGCCTCACCAGGGCAGAGTAGAGGAGAAGGAGAACCTCCCTCGACCTGCTGACCACACTCTTCTTAATGCACCCCAGGATGCCATTGGCCTTCTTGGCAGCCAGAGCACACTGCTGGCTCATGGTCAACCTGTCATCCACCAGCACACCCAGGTCCCTCTCCGCAGAGCTGCTCTCACAGCAGGTCTGCTCCAAGCCTGTACTGGTGCATGAGGTTGTTCCTCCCCAGGTGCAGGACCCTGCACTTGCCCTTGTTGAACCTCATCAGGTTCCTCTCTGCCCAGCTTTCCAGCCTATCCAGGTCACGCTGAATGGCAGCACAGCCTTCTGTTGTATCTACCACACCTCCCAGTTTGGTGTCATCAGCAGACTTGCTGAGGGTACACTCAAAGGGAGCGGGAGCTCTTTTCCTGGGCGAAGACCCCAGACCTGGGTGCCTAAGGCAGGCACTGAAGAGGGTTCAGCAGTGGGGAGCTCACCTGCCCACGCCATGCCATGAGCCAGCTTCTAATTGATCCCAGATCAGGCTGAGAAACGTTTGCCTGTGATTTGTGTGATCTCATTAGCTGTGTTTAATTTAAATGGGACTGGTGCCTGGATACTGGGAGTGCAATCATACGTGCTGCGGAGGAGTGAGCCTGGTACGGTTTTGACCCAGGACAACCAACACCCTCTTGGCCAATTCCTGGCACCGCCGGGGGAGTTAGTGCAGCCTGGGCACTGTTCTCCTTCAGCACTTTTGAAGCAGACACGTTAGTTTGGAGACGGATAGAGGTTTGATGGTGGTCAAGCTGTGCCAACCAATTTCTGCCAGAGAACAGGCCCTGAATCTATCTGAATTGATAGTCTGGACATGGCATTTCAGACCAGCCTAATCCCAAGCTTTTTTAGATGGCATAACTACCGTTGTTCCAGCATCACATCAGCAAAATTTTTGAGGAAGAAATAAAAAAAAAATTAGCACAGGGAAGTAAAACATACCTGATTTCAGAAAAGGTTTGAAACAAAAGCAGAAACATTCAGGCTCTATCAGATGCACAGAAGATGACTTTTTGCCCCAGCATGCAGAGACCTGTGCTAACGAAGTGAAGGGATCTGGCAAGATCTGTGAGGCATTCAAATGAAAAGTAGGTAATGAAGCACCTACATTTTTTGTGGAGTTTTCGTGTGTGATTGTAACATCCCTTGTTGGGTGAGAAGCGCATCCCTGAGAGAGGGGTGATTAGCAGGGCGTTCTGACAAGTCCTCCTGAACCTGCGGGTTTTGTACCAAAGCTGTCTTGAGAAATCTGACTATTGAGGCCTGTGCTGAATTTCTGAAGGTACGTCAGGATCCCATCTATGCATAAATATTTATGGCTTGGCATTCTTTGCTAATTACAGATATGCCAGCAAAGGAGTTTGCATGTGTGCTGGATAAGTGATTTTCCTGAAAAAGAGCAGGGAAAGTTGCTTGCAAACATTTCCCTAAGACATTTTTCAGGCAGCTCCAGTTTTGAAGGGTGAAGTAAGGTAACCTGACATGAATTATTGTTTCTTCGTCACTGGGCAAACTTTTAATCAGAACCTGCTGGGTTAATAATAAAGTTTGAAATATGTGAGGATTAGCTTTGCACAGAGACACAAGGACATGACCAGTTTTTCCTTGATGATTCAAAACGCTAATTTTGAGTCTCAGAAGCAGAATCTAGTGCTTGCTAGAGTTCAGTAGCTGTTCAGTGAACCTTTTCACCCTGCTGTAGGGAGAAGTTAATAAGGAGACTGAAGAAATGGATCCACAGAATGAAAAATACAGGACAATCAGAAATTTTGGTGGGCTTTTTGGGTTATGGAGTGTTTGAGTATCGTTTATGAGCTGTAAATGAATCCAGTGCAAGGCCTTCATGTTGAAGAGTTGACCCCAAAAGCTGTGGTCCTACGAAGTGTTCATCTGCTCCAGAAAGTCTGAGCACATATAATTGCAACCACAGAGCACCAGAGTCCTTGTCCAGAGCTCGCTGCCTGGTGCATGATTTGATCCATAACTTTTTCCACAGACAAATGCAGTTTTCTGGACTGTGTTTCTGTTCCTGAATTTGACCTTCTTAATAGCAGACGTGACAGAAGTACTTTAATAAGAAGCCATTTAAGGTCTGAATATTCCTCTAGAGACATCTATTTATTTCCTTTGCCTACTAAGGGAGCGTGATGTGACCATGCTGCTAAAGTAGGTGTCTTGGTTAAGTGACTACCTAGGTAGAATGAATGTGAGTTTTCCTGTTTACAGGTATGAAAGACATTTTGTGAAGTGGCCTGCAGAGTTTGGGCAGGACATCTTTAACATAAAATAATGATCCTCAAGTCCTCCCACTCTTACAGTTATGCTGGAGCCTCAGAAGGCTCCTGAATAGAGGTAGTTATCTAAAAAGAAAGGCTTCCTTGAAAGAAAGCAAACCTGAAGTTAGTGGCATTTACTTGTACCTTTGCTAAAGAATAAGTAGATGGTGCAGTCATCCCCTCCAGCCACTGTCACTGCAGTTCAGCCTCTCTGACATTACGTTGCGTTTGAAATCTAGTGGTTTCAATGCTCACTGGCTGTATGGGGTTCACTCACAAGGCAAGGTGCTGTTTTGGTTTCTCATGGGCAGACTTTCAAGGAGATGGAGGACAGTAAATCACATTGAAACTGAAAGCCACAGATATTCCAAATGGTGGGGCAGGGCAATCAGAGCGATCTCTGCTATACTAACCACTCTCAGACTGCCTCACTGGAAGCTGGGAAGACTCCTGCAGAGGTTTGGTGCTGAAGTGTTGTGGTTCTGCTTCTCTAGCAATTCAGAGAAATACTTCAGAGGAGTGCTTGCTTAACTAGAAGCAGCGAGAAATTCAATGACTTGTGTGCTTTGGGGAAGTCTTGTGCTAATCGTGGTCCCCTCTGATCCAATGGATGGATGTGGGATCCTGTGGACACTCATTTTGTGTGTACAGGACGCAGATATGTCCATGGTACTGCTTTTAAATGTGAGATATTTGGCAGTCCTGAGTATTCTCTGTGCCTGTAAAGAAATAAATACATGGTGTGTGTACTCTCGATTTTAAGGTACAGGAAGTTTAAGAAAATCAGAAATAATCAGTAAATTGCTCTATTCTGTCTCAGTTTGTGGCAAGTGAGACTTATTTATTGCTCCTATGTGCTTTGAGGGCCGAGGTTCAGCAAAGTGTGTAGAGCCTTAGCTTTTATTTTATTTTCCCATAGCATGTGGGCCTTAGTTTCTAATACGCACCAACCTTTGGGAAGACGTTCAAAAGCGCAGCATAAGCCTCAGCAGAATGCAGCTATGACTTGTGCTTCTAAACTTGGAGGTGCCTTTGCAAACCATCCTGCTATGGACAGCCTCAACAGAGAGCCCTCAGCGGGTCTCCACGGGTCGAGGTTGGGACATGTCGCCGTGACAGTGAAACCTGGAGTTGTTGTCTGCTAGTATAGATGTAGGCTGGCATTTAGCGCTGTCCGGGGATGGTTTCCAATGGGAAGTTTGGATACAGATGCCCTGTTTTAGAGGCTTAAAAGCTGATGAGCGTGTCTGTGGGCTGTCCCATGCCAGGTGGCCTCAGTGCCTGATATCAGCCTGAGATCTACCTCCAAAGCACACTGAAGCCTAGGATCAGTCCCTGAACACACAGAGGACTTCAGTCTCCACGGTACCTTTCAAGATTGTTAAAAAATTGTAGACAAATCCAATTATTTCTCAGGTAACATGCTGATTTGATTTAGACCCATTAAGTATAATTACCGGGTAGGCTGCAGGAACATATAATTAGAGGGAACTGACATACTATTTAATTGGTCTAACATGAATTCCCTCTAACGACTAAGACGGCTACGACTTGGTCGCCATCACAGAAACGTGGTGGGACAACTCGCATGACTGGCATGCTGTCATAGATGGCTACAGACTCTTTAGGAAAGACAGACCAACAAGGAAGAGGAGGGGGAGTTGCTCTATATGTGAGGGAGCAACTGGAATGCATTGAGCTTGGCCTGGGGGCCAATGAGGAACGAGTTAAAAGCTTGTGGGTTAGAATTAAGGGACAGGCTCACACGGGTGACATTACGGTGGGTGTATACTACAGGCCACCTGACCAGGAGGAGGAGGTTGATGAGGCCTTCTACAGGCAGCTGCAAGCAGCCTCACAGTCACAAGCCCTGGTTCTCATGGGGGACTTCAACCACCCTGACATCAGCTGGGAAGACCATACAGCTAGGCAAGCACAATCCAGGAGGTTCCTACAGAGCATCGATGATAACTTTCTGATGCAAGTGGTGGAGGAACCAACAAGGAAAGGCGCGCTGCTGGACCTTGTGTTAACAAACAAGGAGGGACTTGTGGAGGATGTGAAGGTTGGAGGTGGACTCGGCTGCAGTGACCATGAAATGGTCGAGTTCAGGATCCTGCGTGGAGGAAGCAGGGCGATAAGCAGGATCAAAACCTTGGACCTCAGGAGGGCTGACTTTGCCCTCTTCAAGGAGCTACTGGGAGGAATCCCGTGGGCCAGGGCTCTCGAAGGAAGGGGGGTCCATGAGTGCTGGTCGCTCTTTAAACAACACTTCTTCCATGCACAGGAGCAATGCATCCCCCTGAGAAAGAAATCAAGCAAAGGAGGCAGGAGACCTGCATGGTTAAATAAGGAGCTTCTAGCGGAGATCAGGCAGAAGAGAAAGGTCCATGGAATGTGGAAAGAGGGACAGGCCACTTGGGAAGAGTACAGAAACGTGGTGAGAGCATGCAGGGATGCGACGAGAAAGGCCAAAGCCCACCTGGAATTGAATCTGGCAAGGGATGTCAAAAACAACAAGAAGGGCTTCTTCAACTACATCAGCAGCAAAAGGAAGGCTAGAGACAACGTGGGGCTGCTGCTGAATGAGGCGGGTGTCCTGGTGACGGAGGATACGGAGAAGGCAGAGCTACTGAATGCCTTCTTTGCTTCAGTCTTCAGTACTAAGACTGGCCCTCAGGAATCCCAAGCCCCGGAGGTAAAAGAAGAAGCCTACAAAGAGGACGATTTTCCCTTGGTCGAGGAGGACTGTGTGAGGGATCGCTTAAGCAATCTGGACGCCCACAAATCCATGGGCCCCGATGGAATGCACCCACGAGTGCTGAGGGAGCTGGCGGATGTCATTGCTGAGCCACTCTCCATCATCTTTGAGAAGTCCTGGAGGACAGGAGAGGTGCCCGAGGACTGGAGAAAGGCTAATGTCACTCCAATCTTCAAAAAGGGCAAGAAGGAGGACCCAGGGAGCTACAGGCCGGTCAGCCTCACCTCCATCCCGGGAAAGGTGATGGAGCAGCTTATCCTGGAGGCCATCATGAAGCAAGTGGAAGAAAAGAAGGTTATCAGGAGTAGTCAGCATGGATTCACCAAAGGGAAATCATGCCTGACCAATCTGATAGCTTTCTACGATGACATGACTGGCTGGGTAGACGAAGGGAGAGCCGTGGATGTTGTCTACCTTGACTTCAGCAAGGCTTTCGACACAGTCTCCCATGATATCCTCCTAGGGAAGCTGAGGAAGTGTGGGCTGGATGAGTGGTCGGTGAAGTGGATAGAGAACTGGCTGAATGGCAGAACTCAGAGGGTTGTCATCAGCGGCGCTGAGTCTAGTTGGAGGCTGGTGACAAGTGGTGTCCCCCAGGGGTCAGTACTGGTCCCAGTCTTGTTTAACTTCTTCATCAACGACCTGGATGAAGAGTTAGAATGTACCCTCAGCAAGTTTGCTGATGACACCAAACTGGGAGGTGTGGTAGGTACACCAGAAGGCTGTGCTGCCATTCAGCGTGACCTGGATAGGCTGGAAAGCTGGGCAGAGAGGAACCTGATGAGGTTCAACAAGGGCAAGTGCAGGGTCCTGCACCTGGGGAGGAACAACCTCATGCACCAGTACAGGCTTGGGGTGGACCTGCTGGAGAGCAGCTCTGCGGAGAGGGACCTGGGTGTGCTGGTGGATGACAGGTTAACCATGAGCCAGCAGTGTGCCCTGGCTGCCAAGAAAGCCAATGGGATCCTGGGGTGCATCAAGAAGAGTGTGGCCAGCAGGAGGAGGGAGGTTCTCCTTCCCCTCTACACTGCCCTGGTGAGGCCTCATCTGGAGTACTGTGTCCAGTTCTGTGCTCCCCAGTTCAAGAAAGATGAAGAGCTACTTGAGAGAGTCCAGCGGAGGGCTACAAGGATGGTGAGGGGACTGGAGCATCTCCCCTACGAGGAGAGGTTGAGGGAACTGGGCTTGTTCAGCCTGAAGAAGAGAAGGCTGAGAGGGGACCTTATAAATGCCTACAAATATCTGAAGGGTGGGTGTCAGGAGGATGGGGCCAAGCTCTTTTCAGTGGTGCCCAGTGACAGGACAAGGGGCAATGGGCACAAACTGAGGCACAGGAAGTTCCGTCTGAACATGAGGAGGAACTTCTTCCCTCTGAGGGTGACGGAGCACTGGAACAGGCTGCCCAGGGAGGTTGTGGAGTCTCCTTCTCTGGAGATATTCAAGACCCGCCTGGACAAGCTCCTGTGCGGGCTGCTCTGAGTGACCCTGCTTCGGCAGGGGGATTGGACTAGATGACCCACAGAGGTCCCTTCCAACCCCTACTATTCTGTGATTCTGTGATTCTGTGATTGTGTAACATGATTCAGGATTCATCAGTGTTATTCAAACAATCCAGTGTTTGTTCATCCCCGTCACCTCAGAGACGGAGAACCGTGCAAGATCATGTGTTATTGTAAGCTAGGAAATATTTGCTCTGCGTGCCAGGCTTTCCGGAGGGGCTGTGTGGTCTAATGCTGGCTGGGAACAGGATCAGTGGCACAATAACTTCACCTCTCCTTATCCCCGTGACAGCATTGCAGTTGATTTTACTGGGGTTGGTTGCTGCTCTGGGGTATTGTACAAGCAGGGATTGATCTGCCCCCGCACAGCATCTGTTTGCCCCCGGTGGCTGTTTGGTTGTTTGGTTAGTTTTTTGGCTTTGTTATTTCAAAAGTGGCAATGCTGCTGAACAAAATGGGGACATAAGTGCTTGCCTGTCCCTGCAAAGGGATTAGTCAGGGTGAGATGTGTTGTCCAAGTGGCCATTTGCTGGCAGTGCTGTTGAGAAAGCAGAGGGCTCCTCCCGTGCTTATGTGGCTTTCCCCATGAGTCCCCCATATAGTGCTTTTCTCTTGTCTCTTGCTCACTTGTACGCTGCCATTGCCATGCCATCCTGGATGCACTGTCCCCTTCTCAGCTCTGAATATCCAGAGCTGCAGCCTGCTGTAATGCTATACTGATATTTTCCCTCTTTCCTGTCAGGCAGTTGCTACTTTAGCTTATGACTTCAAGGACTCCGGGAGAGATAATCTCATTCAATGTTTTTTTTTTTTTTAATTATCGTTATTAGTATTTCATTTGAAAATGCTGTGTGGAGCAGCTGGATGTGATAATTGGAGGCTGGTGAGTGTGAAGCCTCCCCGTATTAATCATCCTGGTGATGTAACAAAGTGCAAATCCAAACTTTGCTGCTCTCCCTTCTATTCGGAAACGTCAGCCGAAAACCTTCTGAAGTTTCAGAAAGCCTGGATTGTGACCTGGGCACCAACTGCAGCTCAGATTCCTCTGTAACAATACAAAAACATATTTGTGAAAGGCACATCAAGGCTCTGAGAAATGCACCTGGGAAGGAAACTTGCATTTGTTGGCGAAGAGTGAAGTACCGAAAGTTTGTGTGGGGGAAGGAGGAGGAAAGCGGGGTAGGAGGTCACTTTGTTCTGGTTCAGAACCTGTAGCTTTGATTTATGGGGAAACTTTTGTGCTGAGAATCGACCAGGACACATGTTTTGAAGTGAGCAGGCAGTTATTGTCCACCATGGATTTAATTCTAATCTAAGAGGCCCAGTTAATTCTTGTGAAATGTCAATGACTTTTTCAAACACGGAAATGCCCATCCTGAAGCCCTTGCCAATACCATACTCAGGTAACAACAGCCCTCAGCAATTTTAATTAGAAAGCAAATTAATTTTAATGTCAGTTAGGAATTAATTCCAATTAGATCATCTTCTGATTAAAGTTTGCACTCTGTCACATGCTGATGGAACTGCCATGCTGTGTCCCAGGAGAGTCTGCCTTGTGGTAAAGGAGTGTGATTTTTTTTCTTTGCCAGTGGTACTTAAAAACGTGTACAAACAGCAGAATACCATTACTTGTGGCAGAGCTTTTCCAGCTATCAAAGAATTATGAAGAGTCATCCTCTGTGTTTGGCGGTTCCCAGTTACTGGTGAATGTGAAGCTGTCTTCTGTCTCTTGGGGAAGTGGTCAGGTCTGCTCATCAGATTTCAGTTGAATAGACTGTAAAGTATGGAAAGGACATTTTGGAAGGATCGTTTAGGCTTGCAGTGAATGCATCGTTCTCACCTTTTAACTTCCCTGCACTCCACTCCTCCAATATTGAATCTAGTGTGGGTTGTGCCATTGACTTTGCTGGGCTGAGGATTACACCTTTTCTGCTAAATCCAGTGAACATGACACAAAAAGCTTGGTCTCATCACACATTCTTAAGGCTTTCATTCCCTAGAGAGAGTTTGCAAAATGCTGTGAGCAAGAGCAGAGGGATTTGAAAAGGACAGAGTTTCTGTAGAAATTTCAGACAAGAGCAAAGAGGGACCTAAATGTATTCCTGGTGTCTTTAACGCTGGTGATTGATTTTTAGGGCTGAGATTGACTGGTAATTCAGTAGTTATCAACCCTTTCAGAAAAGCATTAATCTCCTTTGTAAGACAGGTTTATTGGTGGCAGGAGAAGTTCACTCTATTGTTCGTTGGATTGCTTTTTGGTGGGCCAGCACGATGGAGTCAGGGCTGTTAAATGGGCACATCCTTCTGGCCCAGCCACCAAGCCAGCAGAATAACCCTTTTACCTCCCTGCATTCATCAGCTTGCTTTTGCTTATCTGTATTATTTCAGAACTGTTAAGGTGGTGCAGGGAGTGAAAATTTATAAGGGCAATAAAACCTCAGGCAGCAAGTGCTGTGGCGATGAAAAAGGTGTAAATAAAGGAACGCTATAAATAACAGAGGACAGATCCATCAGCCTGCTATTGGGATCAGAGGAACTTTAGTGCTAACGATTAATATTGTTTTAAGACGTTGATGCACAGAGATTTTCAAGCGCTGTCAAATAGCCCTATCTCTGTAGCACACTAATCACTGAGCTGTCAGGAGCGGGATTGAGAGGAGCGCATAACTTCATTCTCAGCGAATGCAGAGATTATTGTCAGCCCCTGCCCACATGGAGAGGGAAACTTCTGCGGACTCGGGAGAGTTAAAAAATAAAATAAAAATCCCAGTTTTCTCTGAAACCGCATCATTCAGCCCTGATTGACATAAGGAGCCAGGAAAGACCAGGGTGCTTCCTGCTGATGTAGGTGGAAAGATTACCTTTGCTGGATCAGGTCTCCGATGTCCAGATGTGAACCACTAAAAAAGACAAAATCTGAAATCTGCCCAAATTATATAAATCATAAAGCTGTGACTTTTACAGATCCCCTTTGTCCATTGGCATTTACGTTTTCTCTGGGGTCCTAGGAAAAAAAAAACAAGGGTAAAAAACCCCTTTTAAGCCATGATTTTTCAGTGAAGGGCAAGGAAGCGATACACCGCAGTCTTTCTGTGCTGGGACAGGGGAGTCAATAGTGTTGCCAGAAGGAAGTGGGAGCCTTTGCCCTCATGTACTTTGGGACATCCAGCCCAACCTTAGGTGTTGTGGGCACCTGTGATACCTGCCCACGCTGAGGATGGAGGCTGTGTTGTGGATGATGCTTCAGGTGCCAGGTGTCAAATGGCTTTGGCTGCTGGTAAAGATCAATTCATCTGGGAGCCTTCTCTCCAGAAAAGCAAGAAGATTATGATTCTATGATTCTATGACCTTGGGGCAATTAACGAGAATAAACACAAGGAAACCAAGTTTTTAAAAATGAAACCCATAAATCTAAATCTCAGCACGGTCCAACTGTGGTAGAGGTTTGCAAGCTCTGAATGATAGCTTTCAGATTTTCTGGCACACTGATGAAGAACTGTGAGAAGAAAAGTGTGTCCCAGAAACAATATGCTTATAAACCAAATTCAGATGCTGAAAATGTTTACTTTTGTGAAACTTTGGATCCGTTATATTGAATCTTCAGCTTAAGCCATGCGTGTAGGCCTCATAGAGCCGTAAGCGGAACAGAGAGGTAATTTTATACAGTCCTTCTGCAGGGGGTCCTATATACGAAGTTATTCAAGATAGAAAATATAGATGAGTTGTTGTCGATAAATAAAAGTTTATTGGAAAAAAACACAGAGAAGAGTAAATCTTCTCTGGGTTAGAGGCATGGTAATGAACTGTTTCCAAAACTGTGGGATTTCTTCAATATTTTTTCAATATCAGTCCTACATTTGGTTTTCAAATTAATTATACATTTTTAAAACAGGTATCTCCTGATATTTTCAACTTTTCATCATTCTAATGGTGCATCAAGCTCTTTTTAGTTATGTGCTTCTTTTTCTGACTACTTAAAAGGCACTGAAAGTTGTCACCTAATCATGTCTCTGGGAACTGAGACTTCTGAAGCGTCTGTGATGAATTTGGGAGATTTGGTAAGTGTTTCTCCCAGCTACATTTTTTCTTCTCAGGCAAAGCCGTTGAGGGAATACTGTGTGTTTAATTATTTAGGACATTAGTGAACTAGCTTTTAATCTATTAGGCCTCATTTTCCCATATTTTATGCTCTAGGCAACACCATGGATTATGTGTAAAAGTATCCATCGGGTATCCTTTTAATGTTCCTGTGTCAGAATTATTATCACCATTATTTTAACATTTGGAGAAGACTGACTAATCTAAGACTAAATTCACCCTTTCAGCTATTTTAGTAATAACTTTAAGCAGCATTACTCCAGATTTATACCAGCACTGGAAGAGAAGAACAAAGAGAGGCAGCACTAACGAAGTCTTTTTTCTCACATATTCAAATAATTTTTTTCCGTAGTGCATCCCTCCCATCTTTTCACTGTGGTAACAAAGGGTTTCACTGTGCTTCATGTGTTTCCTCCTGTGGTATAGGTAGTCCAGATTTACATCCATTGATAATTGGCCAGGTATTACATCCATGCTGGGTGGCTGGTGGGACAGTGCAACAAAGGCAACCAGCTTTGGCACTGATTTGACTTTCTTCTGTAATTGGATACCAGTTCTTATAAAGTTTCTGACAAATTTCACTGAAATTTAGCCAGCACATGCTGAAGTCCTTGGAAGGAGGACTGATAAAGGGTGAGGCAGAGGCTCAGGCAGCAGAACGCCAGTAAGTCACACTTGCTTCAGAAAAACAGCCCAAATTCATTAATGGAAGAAGTAGGATGAGAATTAAATTAGTCTCTGGCCCTCAAGTGTTTTGTTTAACTTTTTTCTTGCAGTCCGGCACACATATTTTGATACTGTTCCCTTTTTCTTCCTTAGAGATAACCCTATACCTCTGTTTGTCCAACACGAAAGTGGAGCTAGGTGCATCTGAACTCTAGTTTGGAAATGAAATGTAGCAGTTAATTTGCAAGACTGCCAGCCTTTTTAGAGCAGAATATAAGAAGACAACTACTTCAGACTAATGAAAGTGACAGTGGGGAAAGGCGCCTTTTAAACGTTGCAAATTGGATGGGTGCATCAGGAGTGTAATTTTAAAGGAATCTGACAAGGTCGTTTGAAAAGAACAATCTTCTTGCTTGTTGAAACAGTTTCAGACCTCCGGAACTTGGCACTTCTGAGTTTTCAGGGTACTTCTGAAGTTGTCAAACTGCCTCTTTGACATAGCTCTGGACTGTCATCCGAGCTGTATATTTCAAAGTTTCAGATTAACATTCTCATTTATTTATGCTCTAGATTAGAGGGGACAATCTTTTATAGATCCTGGCTGTTCAACTGATTGAATGACTTGGTAGCCAAAAGCTTAAGTGCTAATGGGGTGGTCAGAGGAAAGGCCGTACTTGAGGACTCTGGAGACCTTTGGTGTCCTGGAAGGGTATCTTCCACCTAATCCTGCCTCAGGGAATGCTGACTTGATGGATATAGATTTATTAAAATCCTGAGATGAACAGAAAATTCTCATTAGTAGCAGGTTCATGTGAGTGAGGAGGAAGTGCTGAAACTCGGGGTATGAGGTCCATATCATAAGTGAAAGTAAATTGGAAGAAAACAAAAAGCAAGTAGCAATGTGTACGGCTCCAAAAAGCAGGCATTTGCCACTGTGAGGAATTTCTGATCTGTGTCAACTTATTTGCATTCGGGGACTTGGAGGCCAAAATCTGCTCATATCTTCCAAAGTGTAAAAGAGGATGCAAAACTCAGATAATTCTTGCTTGAAATGAGAAATAAGTAAATATGGAACACAGGAATAGAAGTGCGGGGAAAAGGAGTGAAGGGGAGCACCGACTGGAAAATATCCTTTTAGTCCAATTACCTACTTCACAGAAGGACGTGGGAGTCAGTGAAAGCTGTCCAAGGCACTTATGCTCTGTCTGCTTTGAGAGGTGCTTATCTATTTTAGTTTTGGGAGGATAGACTTAGATCTACATGGACTCAGAAAAAGTCTCTATTTCTTACAGAATGTCCTGGTTATTAGCTGATTTTTTTGGGAAATAAAAACATATAAAAAAGAGGGTCACGGATTACAAGGAAGGGTACTGGATGGGTATCTCCAAGCTGAACTGTCCATGGGCAGTCCTGTTGCACAGGCACTCTTGTTCAAGGATGCTACTTAGAGGTGTCTGTCCTAGTGTTTAATAGGTTTCCTGTGTTGGACACTCATCTTCGTAATTCCCCCAGAAGAGATGTTAACAGACAGTCACTATACTCTCACTGGATTAACAGGATCATTAGAACAGGTTGCCCAAGCAGGTTGTGGAGTCTCAGTCCTTGGGGATCTTAAAAGCTTGAATGGACACGGCCCTGAGCATCCTACTGCTCTAGTTGTCTCTGGTCTGAACATGGGGGTTGGCCTAGACAGTCTCCAGAGGTGCCTTCTGTCCTCTGTGACTCTGTGAATTATGTCTGGAACGATTGCCTCCATAGTAAAGAGTTCATATTTTCATGGTTAACGCTTATTTTGGCTTTTTTCTTTAGGCTGACACAAAAAAATTGCTATATGTTGACTTTTGCAATGTAAGTATTCTTCTGTCAGGTATGGGCTGAAACCAGCAAAATCTCATAATACGTGAGATCATTATCTCTATTATTTGATGGATGAATTCCAGTCTCCATAAAAATTTGCTGAGTTCTAACTTGTGACTAAAAGGTTGCATATTCCACTTGAGCCTTCTGGCCCCCTGTGCATCTCAGCTGTGCAACATTGCAACCTGTCCGTATCTGATAAGTGCAGTAAGAGATGTAGGTAGGAGGAGTGACACAGAGAGTTGGAGATGTATTAACGCATTAACACAGTTCTTCTGGAGACAGTGGCTGGGTGACAAAGGGAGTTGTCCCTATACCCTTTTTCACAGACCAACACTAACCACCACCCAATAGTTAAACACATTCATTTATCAGTTAAAGGAAAACAGGTGTTGGTGGAATGGCTGGATATAACAAAGAGTTATGAATTTCAAGGCAAGAAATGTTCTTTGTTTTGTATGGTATGCAGCCGAACAGCTAACAAAGCTGGAATGAAGGTAAGGAAACCAAAAATGGGGCTAAAGAGAAGTAGTTATTGTCTAACATGGAGTGCAGTTCCGTTCTGAAGTGGCATCTTGGGTGCAGTCCCATTAATTTAACAGGTATAAACTAGATAAGATAGCCTTCTGTGGGAAACAGTCCTGACCTGATGAGGAAATGGGCAAGACCATCTCTTTCTGTTCTCGGATCTCCGATTCTGAAGTTTAAATCCTTTAGGATTTTTGTGAGGAAATCAGATTTCTCTTTCCACGTATTTCCAGCTCTTTGATCTGGGAAATAGGGTCAACTATGCATTGATTATGTGAAGCATGCATATTTCCATTAACAAAATTCCATAAATTTTTCCACAAGTTCTGTTGAAAAATCTAGTTTCAGACAAGGCAGACCTCTGGCATTAATGTATTTCATCATTTTGTTAGACACAAAATCTTGTTAGGAGCTTTTTTTACCTCTAAGGTCTTGCAGAGATTGTGCCAACTGACATTTAGTTTTGAGCTTCCCAATCATGGTCAATCAGAAAATTGTCGTGGACCATGGGTGAAAATGTTCTTAAGACACTGGGTGCATGTATTTACCACAGGTCAATATTGTAGTATTCTTGTACCCATCCTGTAATTACAAAGGGTATTTTTGTTCACTTTATGGTTCGAGAGAGACATTTTTTCCATTAGAAACATTTATAATTGTTTTCCCCCAATTGTTCTAACTATGTTATAATCATGCCATATAATGACCTTTAAAAATGTGTCTAGAAAAGCCTGCAGCTGTTCCCTCCTTGGTTTCTCTCTTCTGAGTTATATGTAAGCCAGTGTCTCTGAAAACAGGCAGTAATAAAAGGGATATTATCCTTAGCAAATATCTTAATCATGGTAAATCTCTGTTGCCCTACAAATGACTGCATGGGGGATTAGAGTTGAGAAAGCCATTTGCTGAATATCACTGCCACCTTTCCTAGGCCATTTAAGCATGTTTAATTTTTCAGGGTGAAACATGAAACCCACTAATACAAATGTTTGCATTTGGACTGAATTATATCCAGACTGTAACGCTTATAGCAGGCTTAGGACCAGATTGTGACTGATCTGTAGGAGGCCAGTTCTTCTTGGGAGAGTGAGAGAGAAAAATGCAGATTCATTCCCAGCCCTGGCTCTCTTATGTCACTTACGCTGCCTTGGTTCTTTCAATATTTATATAAGGCTATTATGGGTTGAAGTACCAGTAAATATATGGATGATGGTTATCTCTGTATTTTTTGTATATCAATCACAGTCCTTACCATCGTCCAATGCCTGGGAGCCGTCAGTGTCTGGATGAAGGAAAGCTGGCTTTCTTTCATCCTGGCTAAGATGAAGGTGGCAATGTTATGAAGCAGACAATATTTTCAGGGACTTGTGTCCTCTGTAACATCACTTTCTATCTGTTAGTTTATCCAGATTGCTATCAGGTTGCCCAGAAACACTGGCAGCATCTGTTCTCCAGTGTCAAACTTAAGGGAACCTTTTGGGAGTCTGAAATACTGTTGTGTATTTCATCCCTTCTTTTTTCACAGAATCACAGAATGTTTGGGGTTGGAAGGGACCTCTGTGGGTCATCTAGTCCAACCCCCCTGCCGAAGCAGGGTCACCCAGAGCAGGCTGCAGAGGACCTTGTCCAGGTGGGTCTTGAATACGGAGCACTGGAACAGGCTGCCCAGGGAGGTTGTGGAGTGTCCTTCTCTGAAGATATTCAAGACCCGCCTGGACAAGGTCCTCTACAACCTACTGTAGGTAACCCTGCTTCGGCAGGAGGGTTGGACTAGATGACCCACAGAGGTCCCTTCCAAACCCTACCATTCTGTGATTCTGTGATTCTGTGAGACTCCACAATCTCATTGGGCAACCTGTTCCAGGGGTTTCCTTCCTTTTAAGAAAGCAGTGTCTTCTGTCTATGCCAGGTAACTGCAGCCTTGAGCAGTCTGTAGTCAGCCAGAGCCGTGGGAACGGGCAGCTCCAATAGGTGTTTTCTAGGGCAGAATTTAGTGACCCTGAGGAGGTGGCATCTGTTTCAGATGGCACAGCCCTCTTACTCCACACCACAGTGTGCCAGGAGCACATCACCCAGAAACTGCACTGGTTCCCAAGGAACACGCGCTCAGATTCACCTCCCCGGTCTAATATCTCGAGCCATCCATCAGGCAGCTTCCCCTGTAAGCCCTGAATGCGACTTCCCAGAGTGGCTGCAAGGGTAAGAACTGTGAATGTGAGAGGCAGAGTTTTGTTGTTAGCTGTCTCATGATGGCTGGGCTGACTTTCAGCAAGGATGTGAATGCTTGTGCATCCCAGTGTCTTTTGGGCTAAATGCTATACTGCTGTGTTTAAATCTCTGTCAAGTTTCCAAATGACAAGCCCTGACTTTGAATGGTCAAAAGAATTTAATAAATATTCTGAGGACCTTCACTGGGTCCACAGGACGTGTGGTTAAGCAATTAGTTATCCTTGTTAATTGGCAGATGTAGCTAATAACACCAGATCGGAAGAGGAAATTGAGTTAGTGCCTTGTAAGAAATAAGACCTTCACAGAGGACCCTGGCACTTGCTCATTAGAGACTTCAAAATTGATCTTTTTCTAAAGTTAATCAACTATTTCATATTTCATCCACTTCAGCCAGTCACAAGCATTTTTACTTTACAGATACTGTTTTATTAACTATATATAGCTTGTCCTGTTGCAGAGTTTTATGCCTCTGTGCTTTTAGCTCGAATCTGTGGTTTTTCCCTAAAGGAAAAAAGTCTACAAAGTTCTATTATCATAGGATCATAGAATCGTTTGGGTTGGAAGGGACCTTAAAGATCATCTCGTTCCACACCCCCTGCCATGGGCAGGGACACCTTCCACTTGACGAGGTTTCTCAAAGCCCCGTCCAACCTGGCCTTGAACACTGCCAGGGAGGGGGCAGCCACAGCTTCTCTGGGCAACCTGGGCCAGGGCCTCACCACCCTCATAGTGAAGAATTTATTTCTTATATCTAATCTACCCTCCTTCAGTTTAAAGACATTACTCCTTGCCCTATCATGACACGCCCTTGTAGAAAGTGTCTCTAGCTCTCTTGTAGGCCCCTTCAGGTACCGGAATTCTGCAGTAAGATCTCCCTGGAGTCTGCTCTTCTCCAGGCTGAACAGCCCCAACTCTCTCAGCCTTTTCTCATAGAAGAGCTGTTTCAGCCCTCTGATCATTTTTGTGCCCCTCCTCTGGACCTGCTTCAACATGTCCACGTCTTTCCAGAACTGGATGCAGGACTCCAGGTGGGGTCTCACCAGAATGGAGCAGATGGACGGAATATTCTCTCTCGACCTGCTGGCCATGCTGCTTTTGATGCAGCCTAGGGTACAGTTGGCCTTCTGGGCTGCGAGCACACATTGCTGGGTCAGGTCCAGCTTTTTGTCCATCAGTACCCCCAAGTCCTGCTCCTCAGGGCTGCTCTCAATCCATTCTCTGCCCTGCCTGTATTTGTGGTTGGGATTGCCACAACCAGATGCAGGACCTTGCACTTGGCCTTGTTGAACTTCATGAAGGTTGCATGAGCCCACCTCTCCAGCCTGACCAGGTCCTGCTGCATGGCATCCCTTCCCTCCAGCGTGTCAACCATGCCACACAGCTTGGTGTCCTCAGCAAACTTGCTGACGGTGCACTCGGTCCCACTGTCCATGTCGCCGACAAAGATGTTCAACAGCGCCTGTCCCAGTACCGACCCCTGAGGAACGCCACTTGTCACCGGTCTCCACCTGGACATTGAGCCATTGACCGCAAGTATTTGAGTGTGACCATCCAGCAGTTCCTTATCCACCTAGTGGTCCATCCATCAAATCTATGTCTCTCCAAGTTAGAGACAAGGATGTTGTGCAGGGCAGTGTCTAAGGCTTTGCTCAAGTCCAGGTAGATACTGTGTTAGGTTTTACATTGTATACCCGGGCTAAAGGTTTGATCCTGTTTCCTTCCCAGCAGAAACAAAAATCCTAAGGGAGACAATTATAGGTGAAGATAACTACCCTAGTATACTCAGTGTATTTTTCAGATGCCTTCATGGAGACTGTGGATGAAACACACAGATAAAAAGATGATTGATTCTTCACAGCTGTATGAGGTTCCTCTCTCCCTGCATACTCTGATGTTGAAAAGAGCATCTATTCCTGATTCCTGTCACTGTTTTACATGCTCAGCTGGTCGTGGTGTTATCCCTATAGGTATTACTGAGGGATGTATGGTCTTCAAACAGATTGTCCCATGAATGAGTTAGGTCTTAATTCTGTCTTCATCTACAGGGATGGATGAGAAAGTCTTTTCCTATTCATTACATATTTTGAAGGTTTGAAAGTTTCACTGCAGTGGGCTAAAAACTAGGATTTTTCAGAGATTTTTGTAAAAGGCTGCAGAGAGAGAAGGAAGATCACATACCAGAATAGTGTCTAGGGTCAAGATTCTCACCTGGACTGTGAGGGTTTGGACCAGGGTTTTCACGCTCCAGGTGGATGCTCTGATCGCCAGGTAGTAAGCTATTTTGAGGTGGGTATTTTTTGGCTTTGAGTAGCAATTTCCATGTTGAGCATGAGGAGTAATTTGTTCTCAGACATTTCTTTTAAATCAGCATGTGCCTGTTTTGCCATAATACGTGTTTTCTCTGTGCAGTTTCTTCTGAGAAAATTAATGTAATGTCGAAATTAGCCCTGCTTTGATGAAGGGTTAAACCAGATGACCTCCTGAGGAGTCTTCCAACCTCAATTCTTCTGTGATTCAACTAAGGTGGAAAATTTCTCTCCAGCTTCAATCGGGAAGAAATTATTCTTGAGCCTATAGTTACAGTACAGTAAAAAATATCACATTATGTGCTTAGCTGCCATGTTGTAGAGATTGAAGTATTAAACTGTAAAGTAATTATTAGCTAGTGTTCTCAGTTATGGAGTGGTTTGATACATATGAACTTTGCAGAAGTCCTGACATATGTATGTGTGTGTACACATATATATATATGTGATGCCAGGCATAGAGAACCAGTGATGTGGAAAAACAAAAGTAATGTCTATGCTAGTAAAAGATACAGGGCCAGGGGCAGCCCCAGGCACTGGCTGATGATTGTTCATGCTGTTTGGTTGTTAGTGTGCTCTGTGGCACAATTTTGACCCGGTACATCTAGGAGCATTTCAGATGAAATGGCTGATGGTGCTTGGGAGGTTACTATGGGTCAGGGACTTTTCTCAGTTTGGATGCTGTTGTGACTAAATTTCTAACGGTAAATAGCATAATCAAGTAGAAGGTCACTCTACAGAGGCTGGGGAGGTTGACGTTATATTCTTGGCTGTGCCTTGGGTTGGCTGGGGTGACCTTAGACATGCCACTTCAATTTTCTTAGTCTCTTTCTTTCACACTTGTAGTTGTCTAGATGTAAAGACTCGGCTCTTCAGAACAGTGTCTACTGTGATGTGTTGACAGACATACATGGGGAGGGCCTGTTCTAGGTTGGGACCTCTAGGGGTTCCCATAATACAAATAATAATAGTAAAGAGAAGGGAATGACATGTGATTTCTTGTGAAATAATTGCCCGGTCTCCTTGACAGATGTAAACTGAGCAACTCTTCTGTATGCACCAGCCTTACAAAAGCAAGAGTGTATTTTGTGTTCTTGGACTGACCATTTCAAGAAAGATTTGGGGAGTAGCTTTGCCCATCTGTATTTGCAACAGGCAAGAGCAGCTTTCATCGTTAACGATTTTGGTATGGCTTCTACTGAATCTGCCAAGGGAGAGCTGCTGTGGAAAAGGCCATTAAGCACAGTTATGTTTGCGTTTGAGCTGCTGTGAGGTAGAATGAATGCTTGGCACATGAAGGGCTGATTTGTGGATGAGAAAGGTGCCCAAAGATGGGCATTTACCTTCTTCTGCCACAGGCTTCTAATGTCACTATGTGGAAATCACTCAATGGCAATGCCGCACTTCTTTGTCTGTAAAATGAAATTGTTAGCTATTTACTGGAACTCACATGTGTTAGGTTAAAATGCGTTCATTAAATGTGCTGATAATGCCAGAGACAGAAT
The DNA here is from genome assembly GCF_030867145.1 of Opisthocomus hoazin. Taxonomy (NCBI): domain Eukaryota; kingdom Metazoa; phylum Chordata; class Aves; order Opisthocomiformes; family Opisthocomidae; genus Opisthocomus; species Opisthocomus hoazin. The sequence goes on from NC_134415.1 coordinate 124,620,537, forward strand.
GCATAATGCAATTGATTGCTGCTACTCTAGCAAATGCTGTTGTAAGGCTGGGATTTGCTGGCAGCTGATGTGCACCCCTGGGTTTATGCCCAGAATAGCTGCTGCCTCTGACAAACTCACACCATGGGAAGGTGAGAGGGCTCCCTTTGTGCTGAGTGCCTGCCTCTGGATTAGCTGAGTAATTAAGTGTTTGTTTCCTTGCAGATGAATACAAGAGTAAAGTAGCCTGTGAAGACGACAAGCTGAGGCTAAGCTGTAAGAAGAGCATGGTGATAGCCATTTACTCTGCCATCTTTGGGAGGACACAAGGAGGCAGCCTGGAGTGCCCGTACCAAAACCTAGGGATGCCCATGATTGGTAAGCAGGGGAGCGGCTTGACAGGGCCCACTGATCTGGGCAGGGTGATTTCATTTACTGTTGTTACGGTAGTGCTGGAACAGATCCTGACTAGGAGAGGCAGGACGGGCACATGCAGTCTGCCATGGTGGCACTCCTGATGTGTGGTACCTTGTTAACCAGTCATGAGCTTCATTGCGAGCACCAAACTGAGGTTCATCTGGATGCCCTGGGCAAGTTACCAAGCAGCAGATTTTTAGCAAACTCATCCAATTATACACTTCAGTGTCTTGTTCAATTTTCTGTCCTCCTGGCGGTTCATACACTGAGTCTTCGTCTATACTATGGAGGAACATACTATTGGTGGATGTCATGGACCATCTGTGGCCAAGTCAGACATTGACATTGCATTTAAACTTTTACTGAAGTTAAAGCAAAGGGTGAAAATTTATAAACCAAGTTGTTAAGTTGCGTCAAATTATGGTTGATTTACAGTACCTTCAAGTAGCTTGTTTACTCTCAGGCTATCATAGCCTCTTACATTCATGTGTTAAAGATCAATAAATTTCAAAACATTCACTGGAACTGTCTGTTCTTGAGCTATTGTGAAATGACTTTGAATATTTTAGGCTGTGGCAGAGAGAGCAACTGTCCACAGTGCAAAATCCTGTGGTCAGCATTCTTCATCATCCTGCTCTGCAGATGTGAGAGGGTATTAACTGGTTTCCCAAAGGAATTGCTTCCAGAGGGGGAAAGGCTTCAGAGCTGGCTGCACAGGGGAGCTTGAGCTGCTGCCGTTGCCTGTGCTGGTATCTGTTCAGCTGTATCTGGGGATCTTTGGCTTCACAGCTGCTGATCCGGTGCCCCCAAGGAGTTAAATGCTATTCAAATGGAAGCGTGTGAAGTGACTGCTTGGAAATATGATACACAGATGATGGGTGTCAGTAGGAAACCACAGGTGGAATCAGGGCAGTCAGGTTATTTGTGCAGTGTGGTAAGTGCCTTAGCTGTGTAGCTGTGAAAATCTCAGTGCTTGCAGCACAGCTGAGTACTTCAGGGTCTCCTACCCAGTCCCATGGTTCAGATGCATGGCAGGAGAGCCATCATCCTGTAACAAGTTACTTCCCATCTCCTAAGGTGACATATGTCCCTAGGTGTGCTCCTGTTGTCCCCAAGTTGCCAAGGTGCAGAAGCCGAAACATCTGCGTAGCAGGCTAGCCTAGACCTCTTTCATGTGGTGTTTGGGATGGGCTAAGTGTGCGTACGCTGGCTGCTGTGGTGGTTTGGCTGCTGGGTGATACCTTGTCAAGTCAGCAAAACTTGATGAGTTTCTCACGTATACCTGAGCACACCGTTGCTTTGTCCTTGCTGAGAGCAGAAACAGGCACGTACTGGTGGCAAGGTACCTGCTCTTGAATGTTGATGTGAAGCAAAACTCTGTGTCAAGCTGCAAAGGGTAAAGTTTTACTCTTTTCCCAGATGCAAAGTCCCGAAACTTGTACTCACTGAGAACAGGGTATGTGGCACTAGAAAGCAGGGTGGGAGGCAGTGGAGCTGGGAGAGCAAAGCTATGGGTCAGAGAACAAGCAGTGAGGTGTGACAGCAGGGCTGCACGTGCCATACCATCTATACCACTTGTGTGCCCTGTTGTTTTCAAACTGGCCTTGTCATCTCTACAGATTGGGATGTTTTCCCAAGCAAATAAGGTATTGGATCCTAGAGTGTAGCATGCAGTCTGCTGCTGGGACAAGGCAGAGCCTTCCTCCAGTGTCAGCTCTTAAATGAAACCAGTTACAAGAGCAGGCTCAGTACAAGACAATGTAATGCCAAGCTAGCAGTGGAAATCATGGAATCATAGAATCATTAACATTGGAAAAGACCTCTAAGATCATCAAGTCCAAACGTCCACCCAACACCACCATGCCTGCTAAACCAAGTCCTGTAGTGCCACATCTACACTTTTTCTGAGCACCTCCAGGGATGGTGATTCCAGCACTTCCCTGGGCAGTCTGTTCCAATGCCTGACCACTCTTTCAGTAAAGAATTTTTTCCTAATATCCAATCTAAACATCCCTTGACACAACTTGAGGCCATTTCCCCTCACACTGAAGTCCAGTGCAAGGTTTTCAGCTGTGAACTGATGCTGAGTTGTTGGACAGGAGCAAATATCTGGAGTTACTGGTGTCTGAGGTATCTGTTAAGTCAGCCTGGTGCTGCTGGGATGCCTGCATAACAGCAAAGTGAGAGTGGGAAGTGTCTCTAGGACAGCATCTGGCTGCATGCCTGCAGGGCTGGGGATGAGAGGTGAGGCCCTCACCATGGAGCAATGCCTTCCCCAGTTTTGGGCACTGTATGTGTAGGGTGAAAGACACACTGTATAGCTGTTGGTGCTGAAGGACCCCTGCGTGCTCAAATCCCGAGGGGAGGGGGGTGGTGTGTGAGCTTAACTAAAAAAAAATGTGAGCGAGCAGGTGGTCTTTCAACTCACCATGCTCCTTTCCCCAAATCCCAGCTAGATTTGAGAGTGTTTGTCCATGTCTGCTGGTGTGTTCAGCAACAGCTCGCTGATCCCCTTGGCGTGACGCTGCCAGTGCTACAGGCAGTCTCTGCTGCTCGTGAGCTTCCCTTCACCTGTTTGTGCGAGCTGACCCGGCGGGACAGAGCCCTAGTGGTGCGGGAAAGGGAAGGTGAGTGGTGGCTGTGGTTATCGCTCCTCTCTTGGCCCCACAGGAGAAACCAGTGTGGGATCCATTTGCAACCCAAATCAGCGAAAAGCATTCGCAATGTGCTTCCCCATGGCATGCTGCAAGAAACAATAGTCCTGCACAGATGTGCAGTGCTGAAGTGAGGGAGTTGTGCTCCCAGCTGCCACTTGCAATCGTGGGAGCGGCGCACAGTCCCCCAACCTGCTCCAGGAATCGTACTCCTGTCACGGGCCTGCCTAGCCCAGCAGGTAACTCTGTTCCTCCAAGAGTGGGTGAAAACATCATGGCTTATAAATCAAAGCTTTTTCTAGCTAGAGAACATTTCCCTGCACGTTTCCACAGCCGTGCGATAGGAGGGGGCTGCTCCATGACAGCCTTTGATCCCAGACGTTCACAGCGGGCTGATCTTACAAATATGACCGTATGAGTCAGACTTCGTGGCAGCATCCAGTTCCCGTAAGGCACAGCCCAGCTATGTTCTGCGTATGGAAGATTTATTCTGTTTTAATTTCATGGCACTAATGATTTGTGTCAAGTCTAAGCCTTGGCAAAGGGCCTTTTCCTGGGAAGTAGGTCCTGGAGAAGTTTGCAGTGATTATTTTTATCCAGGCAACATGAGTTACTTGATGAGTGAAGAACTCATACTTACCCAAAAGGTGGTGGGGAAGGGAACTTTTTCTTCCTCTCCTACCGAAAAACAGTTCGGAAAATTTTATTTCATTTTTTCTGTGAACAAAATGCGCATTTGGGTTGAATTTAGAAATCTGCACCTTCTACAGATGAGGCTTTTAGAGAACTGAGGTGTAAGATGGGGAGCAGGGGTGGCCTAACAGAGCATTGTATTTATTTCTGACTCTGCTATAAGGTAAGGGAACAAATAATTTGTTATGTTTCTGCCTTGAAAAGCAAGACCTTGTACTCCTGTAGGAGTGCTGAGGAGATAAAAGTCCTCTAATGGTGAATTTCTTGGATTCTGCAGAGGCATGAGATGCGTTAGGTGCTCAGGTGGAGGGATCTGAGGTGTCGTGATGTTGCAGCCCCTTAACACCTGCATACCCCAGCCATCGTTGTGCTGCTTTTGGGTGATGCAAGATCCCCAAGTCAGGCTTCACACACTGTGCCATCCCAGTTGCACGCTTTCCCTCTGTCTAACATCTGTGCGAAAGTGCGTAGCATCTGCGAGGGGGAAAGTTATTGTGAAGAACTCCATCCTATCCCTGTCACGTTAAAGAGAAAATCTGCCGGGATCCTCTTCTAACTGGAAACATGCTGAAAATTGTGTCTCTGACCCTAGTGGGAAACTCCTGCAAACAGCTGGACCCCTCCTTGAACGCCTTGGGAACTCTGAAAAGCTCCTAAAGGAATTTGACCTTATTTATAACTCTCTTAATAAAGCCTCTGCTTTGCTGCCAGCATATGCAGAGAGAATACACAGAGCATAGGGAGGTCTCTGGGGAAAGGGTTGTTTGCAAGCAACAAACCATTAATATCCCTCAGCCCAGTGAGCCCTTTGCCCCGTTATCATGCTGTTTGCAGCTGCCTCTGCCTGCATCTCTGAGTGACTTGTTTACACCAAGAGAAGACGGTTTAAATAATTAGCCTTTTCTGCTTGTATCTGAGTGCAAGGTAATGATCTAATTAGGAGTCTGAGGAGGAAGAACTTGGATGTAAAACAATTACCCTTTTTATTGTTTAGTGGAGCGATATTCTTGATCATATTCAAGGCACCAGACATGTTCACATCTACATTTTTATGGTAGCTACACCCCTGAACCACAGGGAGTGAGATGGACGTGTTCAGCTGACCTCTAGCATCAGGATCCAGGTCTCCTTCTCAATCACCCGGTCTCTCTCCATCATGGACACAAAGAGCGCACAGCAACTTAACTCCGCATCTGGGTAGAAGGAATCTGGGCTTGGTTTCAGAGTCAGTGCAAGACTGTGGGAACTCTGGCTCCAAAGCCCAGCTTTGGGTCGTGGTGTGCCGGGTAAGCTGAGTAGTCTGTTGAGAATGAAGTGTCCCTGTCACTGAACATACTAGTGCTCTCCTGTGCCACTGTAGAGGGAAAATGGATGTGTTTACACAGCCAAGGAAACTCAGATGGTCAGCGGTGCGCCCTAACCCACTGGGTCTGATAACAAAAGAGCAGAGGAATGAGTTTAGCAAAGGAGCTTGTGCTTTACGTGCTCATTGCCTGGCATTTTTCATTTTAATGCAGTGACAGAAGGTGATCCAACACAGTTTATTTTGATTTCCTCCTTTTAATGCAGAAGTATATATGACTTGAACCAGAGCCTTCACAATCCCTCATATAAATGTTTATTGCACCATATAAATAATGGACCCTTCTAGTTTGTTTATCTGTGATCAGATCTAGCATGTGAATAAGTATGAAATACATGCAGTAAAAAAAATATCCATTGTATTCCGTGGTACATGTTTCTGTTCTTGCCAATGCAAGAGCTGGTTTTAAGAGACTGCTGCTCCTCCAGCCGTGCATTTCTGGCTCTCTTCCGCTTCACCATCCGTGACCGTTTTCCAGCCTGCGTTTCCATCAGTATGCGTTTGTGGCTGTGTTCTCATCTTGGTCTTCAGTGAAATACTTAAAAACAAAAGGTCTCCAAACTATGGAGCTGGAGTGATGAGGGGCAGTAACCTCTGGTACTGATGGGGGAAGCAGCGGGGACCGGGGCGGCCGGGGGAGGCAGGGTATCCGCTGAAATCTGTGCTGATCAGATAACGCCATGCAGCGCGGCTGTCTTTCAGCGGATCCGAGTGGCTGCACCCTGATTTCACCGTACGGGAGATGACGGCCTTTAAAGCGTCTGCACGGCTGTGTTTGTGGGGTGGGCAGCAGAGGTGGGAGGGAGTCAGGCCGTGTCTTCCTTCTCTAATGTGTACATCAGGCTTCCAGAGCATGCCTGTCTGTAGGTGTGACTGTGTATATTTGATTTACATTCGGTGCAGCAACTACTTTATTAAGTGTATAGCTCATGATTGAGAACATATTTCTAGAGGCCAGTCTGTTTGTATGTAATAAAACCCACAAGTATCCAAGCTTGAAGGCTAAATAAGTATCAGTTGCTGTTTAATTCACATATAATACCTTACTAAATTTAAATTGAAAAAAAATTCCCATTTAGAACACAAAATTAAAGTGGGACAAAGCCTGCTTTCAGAAAGTTGTTTTTCAATTTTAGATACTTTGCGTGTTTCACTTTTTGTCTCAAAACACCAGGAGGCAATTAAAAATCACTTTACAGCTGTTTCTAGAAAACTCAAACTATTGTTGTGTTCCACAGAGTAGTAAAAAATGATTTATATAAAGTTGTTTTTATATGCACACAATTGATATTTTTTTTTAAAAATGAAACATTCCATTCAAATTTGCTTCTGGGCAAGATCTTTCTTAAAGCTGAGGTTCAACTTGGTTTTAAAAAAGTTGTTTACAGTGCAGTATGACCCCATGCAGTGGTTGTAAATAGAAATCCTGAAAGTAGTAATTTGAATAGCACTAGCAGGTTCTGTGATGATGTTGGTGTGATGTTTGAGGAAGTAAAGTAGGTATTTGTATCAGTAGTATCAACTTCTTTAGTAGCTGATCTTATAAAAATGCCTCTTGCCCAATTACTAGTTAAAAGCAAATCCAGAATATGATCCCAATAATAAACAGACAGAATTTAAGAGATTTCAATCTGTAGCTTCTCACTTTATTTCCATGGAGTTACTCTGTGAATGAAAACCAGTGTAACTTGTTCAGAACTGATAAATTTCCTCTTAAAATAATTCAGATGTCACTCAAGAATATAACAAAATTATCATGATGGTGAATGCTGAGCCTGGGAGACAAAGGTAATGTGAAACCTGTGAGGCTGCAAGCACGCTGCCTGTATTTTAGGAAACAAGAGCAAGAAGAGACTTGCAGATTGTGTCAGCTGGGTAATCTCTTAAAACCAGCGGGCCAGTCCCACAGCTTCCAAAGTTCAAATCTTGCTTCAGCCTAGGTCTGGGCGCTTGTTGAAGTATACCCATGTTCAGGAAAATAGTTCTGTTGGGCTGTAATGAACAGTAAGGACAGATGAAACCAGGGACTTGACAGAGCAGTAGATGCACTGAATGCACCATCCCCATCTTCTGCGGAGTGAAGCAAAAGCTGTTAGCTTCTTTGCTTTTTATCTCGAATGCCTTACAGCCCACAATCAACTCTTCTCTGTTGCAAATTAAATAATAAAATTTCATTGTCATTGCCAGACCAAAACTTCTTTGTTCTCTGAGATTTCTTGGAGCCGAATTTAAAGCTGTCCTCAGATTCTCACTTTAGCCCCCAAACCTGCAAAATGTTATTAATTTGCTCAACTTTACACACTCTGAGTCAGTCTCTGTGAAACTGGAGCCTCATATATTTTTATATGAGTTCTGGTTCCGGACACAGGGGTGATAAGATGATTTTAGTTCAGGTTAATAACCTAAATATTTCTAAACGTAACTATAGCCTTTGTAATTAAACCTGCAATCGATCCTTCAGTTGCAGTCTCTAGATGTAATTAGTTTCTTTTAAGATCATTTTCTCTTTTCTGGCCTACTGCTGAAGTTTCCAAAGTTTTATGAAGTGTGTGGTGAGTAGTTTTTCTTTCTCTTTCACTAAAATGTGCTTTTTAATGTAAAGCTGGCCTTCTCTGCACGTCCTTCTAATGTTTGGACGTAGATTTCTTTTTTAGCCAGCTGTTTTCAGTGACATTGTGCAACACATAGAAGCTATATCCATCTGCACCAACATGAAGTTCCCGGCTGTCATTTGTAATAACTATGACGGCAATTTATACCAGAAACCCAGCTCAACATGGTACCGAAGTACCTGGTGCTTCCAAAGCAAAAACCAGACAGAAAGTCCCTCAAAATTAAAAGCTCTCAGAAAAAGAACCAGCATGCTGCGACTGATGCTGTTGTGGGGGAGGTAGACTCTCCTTGGCCTCAGAGTGGACTGTGAGATGTTGGAGTATCTCTCTCACTCTGTTCTGCACAGCATCAGGTAGTGCCACAGCCAGGGAGCAGGGACCTGGCAAACCAGAGCTAACGTGAGGGCCAAAGCCCCAGTGATACTTCTCCACCGGTCCTGACTGCAAACCCTTGTCCACAGCCCAGTGGTTTGTCAAACAAAAATTCTCCCAAGCCCATTTACAGCTCAGAAATGCTTTTAACAATCTCTTCTAATGAATTATTTGCTTTTATTTCCCTGCTTGAAGAGGGTTTCTTGTGCTTGGAGCAGAATGATTGTGCAGGTTTTCTGAAGCCTGTTCTGTTCTGGCTCCCAAACCAGCAGCCTTTTAATTGTTCTGGATCTGTGCTCCTGGGCTTTCCTCTTTACATATCTGCTTCTGCATCTTTTCTTGTATAAGGGTAGTCTTTCTTTTTCATTGGTTTGTCTTCATGTTGGATGGTTTTGAGGGCTAAGTGCCTGTAGTTTGGTTTTCTCCCTCTTGTCTTCCACGCTCCCTGTGGTTCTAAACCCAACTCACTTCTTGTGTCCTCTAGAGAGGCTTGTGTGCCACAGCAAGGAAAAGAAATTCAGCGTATTTCTGTTGCCCCCCATCTGAAACCCTGTCACAGTGCTACACTGATAAATTACCTTTTCAGGCTGCTTACTGTAGAGAGAAAATGGACAAAGCCCATCTTTATTGTCTGTCTTCTGCACTGGCTTTTAAAAAGAACATCAACCTTAATGGGTATGGGCTGAGCTGAAAATGCCTGGGATTTGATATACTGCACGTGGTGCAGACTGGCTCATCAATACTCTACGAAGATATCCTTCACAGGCTGCTAAGATGGCTAATGTTGGTGAATTTAGCAGCTGAGGCAGAGAATCGGACACCTCCAGCAGCTGTTGCTTTATGCTGAACTTTGTATCAACCACAGCTGATAGACCATCTTTACAATAAATGAGAAACTGTCCAAGAGCAGGAGATCTTCCTTCCCTCCTGTTTGTCATAGAGATTATCCTGCAGAATGAGGCAGTTTTGAGTCACTCCTAGGTAAAATATGAAGGAATTTAGGCATCTGCCTCACCTGCAAGACTGGAGTTGTTTTCTCCCTGCTTATGTTCTTCCTGCCCTTCCGTGGAAGTTTGCTTTCTCTTTTGGCAGATGAGTAGAAAACCACAGCACTGACTCAAGCATCTGTCAGCTTTCTTTGCAGGAACTAAACTTCTCGTAGTTAATTGACTCCCCCATCATCCATCTTTCATTCTGTCCTCCCTACTTCATAGCTCTCAGCAAGTAACTTTTCCTGTTTTATTCTTTAGCAAGAACTTGTGCTGCATGTTTTGGAGAGAAATCCTGCCCTCTGATGGGAGGAGTTTCCTCCTAGAGCTGTCACATGTTTGTAAATGACTTCCCTCAAGGCAAGACTTATTTTAGCTCGTTCCTTCCACTTGCTCCTCAAAAGGTAGCACAGAAAGCTAGGACTCTGCTGACTGTTTTAATTCTGGATGCAAGTCTGCTCCTGATGCCTTTAAACTGAGCCAAAGTGTGCCACAGAATTTGTCTCTTGATCATGCACCACCAGTCCTGTTCCAGTTCCTAATCACTTGCCTCACACTGCTGGAAATCGTATTGTAGGCAGTGATTCTATTTCTGAAGTTTTTAATTACAGCCAGTCATTTTGTCCTTTTGATACTTCAAGTTCTGATATTTTGTGCATTGAAAAAGTAGACTAACTGCTCCAACTCAGAAAGTGCATCCTCTGATGAGTGGATGGAGTATTCTTCTCAGGCTCTATTTTCCTTTAGTGCACCCGTGTTGATATTGGCGTGTGCTCCTTGCCTTGCTGCCTTTCCAGATCCATGGACAGCCTATGGAAAACCACTACTCGACAGCCTTACAGCATGCTGACATATCCAAACGCTCAGGTGTACGTGGTCCTGCTTGCTCTGGACAGCCTGCCTTATCTGCACGGGAACCTGCCTTTGCAGGCTCAACATGGATGTGGCAGATGAGTGTGATCGCGAGGTTAACTGATGCACAGATGTTCTTGAGCATCAGGCATATGCCCAACTGCACTGTGGGATTAATCACCCATCTCAATACTAAGTGTCTGAATCTGTTTGTGGATCCATCTGTGATGACCGCTGCCTTGGAAGAGGCTCCTGTCTCCACCAGAGCATCTAAAAGATACCATAATGCAAAAATTAAACTGTTTGGAGACTTTCTTTTGAACCCAGATAGGTTTTTCAATCAAAAGTAGCAACGTATGACTTGGATTTCAGATTTGGATGTGTCACCCTTACTGGAGAAAAACAAGTAATGGTGAGTAACCAAAGTAACGGATGTGATTAATAGGCATTGGCTCCAATTTCTTTTCTTCACCAGGAAGAGGTAATAAAGAAATAGTCATGCTGGGAAGCAGCCTTAAACTGACTAAAACCCATTCATTGTGGTGAGCTCGATGATATGAACATTACATCACTGAGTTTTAGAGCCAATGCGGTCTGCAAGCTGCAGCTGGTAAAATCCTCCAGCGTGGCTTTGTTGCCATCTGATTTGGGTTTTTACCCTGTCAGAGACTGGACTGATGAAGACAGTAGATCAGGCAGTATGATCATACTAAATGCAACTGGTAAGATGAATTACCTACTGTGGGCTTAGACTAAGAGTTGTGAAATGAAATGGGCTAGCAGTCTGCGTTTGTGGAGTGATCCTGCAAAAGAGAATTCACCTTGCAGCAGGAGCAAGGCTGGAGGGACGTGCAACTTGTAGAAAGTGGGGCCAGGAGTAAAGACGATAAAGCAAGCTGATCCCACTCTCCCCTAAACCCAAACTTTAGTTTAAAATACCATACTCCAAAAGCACAGCTGATATCTTTAAACACTTTCACATGTGGAAGTTTCAGCGTAGCCAGGATTCATATTTGCTCTTCGGCAGTGTCCTGAAGCAATATAAGACTAATGAAAGCTGAGGGTAACTCTGGCCCAGCCTGTGTAAGTGGGCTCTCTATCATCAGGTCTTAAAGTGGTTTTTATTGCTCTCCTGTGGGATTTGAGCTTTGTGGGCTTTAAAAGGTTCTTGGCAGGGGCCTGCCTCTGCTTAGCAGTACTAACCTCAGACTTAGTGATATGGTGTTGGCATTTGTGAGTGTCCTTCCCTGTATCTCTGACACATGGGATCACTTGCCTGTCACCGATGTCAGGATGGTATTTCATATACCATCTGCAGTTTGTGTATAGCAAGCAAACAAGCAGTAAAAGAAAGGAGATGTTGCCCTGAATGAACATGCCATCTGGTGCAATAAGAGTGCCACATCTAATTTTCCACTTCTGAAGACATGGAAAATGTGAATTTGGCCTGCTGAAGGGGACTATAGCCCAACTCAGCTCTACTACGTTGCTGGGTTTGGCTTCCCTGCATCTTTTTGAGAGGCTAACTGCGTGGTTTATGAGTAAGAGAGCCTCTGTTTTCTTGCCTCTCTGAGCTCTGGGAACGGGCACCTGGAGGTGAAGACTTCTGACCTGGAATGACCTCCTGAACAGGTACCAATACACTTGGAGATCTCACTTTAACCCAGCTCCCTAAGGATTTGTTTACATTTGGGAGTCAAATTACCTACATGCACTTCATAACAGCCAACAGGAGTGATGTTGATGATTTTTATACTCCTGAGACATGGGGGTAAAAGAAAACACCATGTTGTCAGTTCTAGAGCTCTGAATGACATGGTGGTGACTGTGATTTGTGAGGGTGCTGTAGCATCATCTGTCACTCAGCCATCTCTCAGATGTGTTATTGGCATCTTCAGTGCTACTTAGGGAGGGGATAAAGATACTTGAATATGACATTTTGGCATCCAGCTAAATGACCTTCTTATCACAAAATCATTTGAAGTGTATAAGGGAGATGGTCCCATTTGGAGGTTTTGATTGCTGCTCTTACATTTTTCAGTTCAATGTGTTATGTGGAGGACAAACACATTGACGGATCAAAAAAACCAAGAGGGGAGACCAAGCTAATTTCAGTATCAGTGTAGTCCTCTCTCAAAGTACTGCTGGCTATTTGCCCTGGCGTTTGTGGGAATGCACAAGGCATTTGTGCTTACAAATTGTGTGGAGGGAAAATGAGGGAAAATTCCCTGCTGTGACCAAGAGGAAGTCTTTGAAGTGAATACTTTGTAAAATTTTGTCCATAGAGCCAACTTCTTTTTTTCAGGGCTGGAAGAATATGATTGATTCCAAGAGAATGGCTCAGGCCTTACCATGGGGAAAATGAGAAGAGTATTTGGAGTTACCACGTGGGAGCCTGGTGTCAGTAGAGTTTAGCTGGATCTTGTAACTTGGGTACCTCAGATGACTTTCTGCCACTCCTGCATTCACCAGATTTTGGTGCTCATTAAGGTTTGGAGGTCAGTGGCAACAGTAAAGACTTGCCTAAATTGTGGCTGTTTGCTACAAGAGCCAGTGAAATGGCTTCAAGAAGCCTCCACAGTACTATGTTGAAGTCAAACTGGCAGCCACTTACAAGCAGTCAGAGATCAGTATTAGTTAACGTCTTCAGTAATGACTTGGATAACTGGACGGAGTTTGTAGGTGGTACCACATTGGACAGAACAGTTGTTACATCAGGGGGTAGGGATCTTGAGAAACCTCGAGGAACCTCAGTGAGCTGGAGAAACCTTATGGAAACTTGTGAAATTCAACAAAGGCAAGCACAGGGTTCTGCACCTGAATAACCCTTTGCAAAGTAGAGGCTAGGGACCAGCTGGCTAGAAAGCAACTCTGCAAAAAAAGCACCAGTGGGTCTTGGGGGACAAGAAGCTGAATGTGAGTCAGCAGTGTGGTCTTGTGGCAATGGTGGCTAAGGGGATACTGGACTTTATTCGTAAGACTATTGCAAGCATGTCAAAGAGAGGCTCCACTTGGCATTCGAGTACTCAATTGGAGTACTGGGTGTCCAGTTTGGGGGTCCCCAAGTAAGGAGATATTTTGAAAAATTGGAGCAAGTCCAGTGAAGGGCCACCTAGCTGGTCAGGGGGCTGAAGCACACAGCATATAGGGAAATGTTGAGGTACCTGGGTTTTTCTGCTGCCTAATAGGTGGCTTTACAGAAGACTGTTCTTGGAAATACACAATAAAAAACCAAACAAACACCAAAAGCAATGAACACAAGTTGCAGCAATGGAAATCTAATTAGATAGAAGGGAAAAATTCTTCACCTGGAGAGTGGTTTAGCCCTGGAACAGGTGCCCAAGGAGTTTGGGGAATATTTATTTGTGGAGATTTTCAAAACTTGCCTGGGCAAGTATCTGAGCAACCTGATGTAACATCAAAACTGGCTGTGCTTTGAGCAGGAGATTGGACTGGATAGGCTCCAGATATTGCTTCCAACTAAATTAGTGTAGGGTTTATGTGCTGCAGTCCCAACAGGTGACTTTTGTCCTGGATATATTTTCAATATTAAGGTTTGCATAAAGTTCATGTAAAAGAGGCTTTTAAATTCTCAGTGCCTTAATTTCTATGCTAGGGGATTTCATCCCCATCTGTAATTGAAGCATATTGAGTCTCTTCTGCTTTTCTGCTCATTTTAGTTAGTGCACGTTGAGCTGGAGCAGTTGGAGGGTTGAGGATTTCACTACTGATATTTGTGAATATAGAGACCTGGTCTGTGCCCAAAGAAGCGGGGTATCGAAGGGTACATGTATGATGGTGAACTAGCAGTACCAGAGCCTGGGCACAGATACTGGAAATAGATCTTCTGTACTGTTAAAATGTAGCATGGTCCATGGCATGGTTCATTGCCTTGGCCCAGATAACACTCTCCTAGGCAGTGCAAAAGGTGCTTTGAGTTTGGTTATAGGATAGGGACTGGGTATCACCACTCTGTTTTGGCAGGTAAGAGGGTTTAATACCATGGTTGTGGGCTGTTCCACCACCGTTAGCCTCAGGGCCAGGGAATGGGCCAGGGTAAGTTTTCATTTGCCAGTGAACGTGTAGCCGAACAGTGTAGGCTGGACCTGGGCACTGTCAAAATACAAGTAGTGATTGCAGTGTTAGGACCTGCTGTGGCAGGTGGAGCTACAAAGAAGAGGTGGTGTATCTAGGGCTACATGGAAGAGGCTCTTTTAACTCAAGCTCCTTCTGCATGTGTAGTGGTGAAGGGGCTAGAGCAGGGTCCAACGGCTGCCTGTGGGCAGTATGGCATGTTGTTTTCAGTGGGTATCATGGGCAAGTCTGTCCTCTCCTGGGGAAAAAAGATGCAGCTACTACCTGATACAGGCAGCATCAGGATTGTGCTCACCTACCATGTACACATCAGCTACTCTGTTCTGAATACAGTGGGAGAGCGCCTGCTGCCTGGCCCTGTGACTGGTTGACCTCATGTCCATGCAACTAAACTTTCTACCACGTACTTCTGCTCCTTTACTTTCCACCCAGAATATCTGTGGGGATATTCTGCAAGTTGATGACTGGGACTAGCCCTGTTACATCTCAGACTATATTACATGTTTGGGGTAATGCTAGTTGGTAAAATTATTATAAGGAACAATGTAACACTTAAACAAGAAGGATAATGATGTTTCTGGATTTGAGCCTTCTTTTGTTTCCTAGTGCAGACGATGCTGCTGAAGTCACAGAATCACAGAATCACAGAATGGTAGGGGTTGGAAGGGACCTCTGTGGGTCATCTAGTCGAACCCCCCTGCCAAAGGAGGATCACCCAGAGCAGTCTGCACAGGACCTTGTCCAGGTGGGTCTTGAATATCTCCAGAGAAGGAGACTCCACAACCTCCCTGGGCAGCCTGTTCCAGTGCTCTGTCACCCTCAAAGTGAAGAAGTTCCCTCGCAGCCTTCTCTTCTTGAGGCTAAACAAGCCCAGCTCCTTCAGCCTGTCCTCATAGGACAGATGCTCCAGTCCCCTCATCATCCTCGTAGCCCTCTGCGGGACTCTCTCCAGTAGCTCCTCATCTTTCTTGAACTGGGGAGCCCAGAACTGGACACAGTACTCCAGATGGAGCCTCACTAGGACAGAGTAGAGGGGGAGGAGAACCTCCCTTGACACAGTCCTCTTGATACACCCCAGGATGCCATTGGCCTTCTTGGCAGCCAGGGCACACTGCTGGCTCATGGTCAACTTGTCATCCAGCAGGACACCCAGGTCCCTCTCCGCAGAGGAGCTCTCCAGCAGGTCCGTCCCAAGCCAGTACTGGTGCATGGGATTGTTCCTCCGCAGGTGTAGGACCCTGCACTTGCCCTTGTTGAACCTCATCATGTTCCTCTCTGTCCAACTTTCCAGCCTGTCCAGGTCTCACTGAATGGCAGCACAGTCTTCTGGTGTATCCACCACTCCTCCCAGTATTGTATCATCAGCAAACTTGCTAAGGGTGCACTCTAACTCTTCATCCAGGTCATTGATGAAGAAGTTAAAAAGGACTGGGCCCACTACTGACCCCGGGGGGACACCACTAGTTACAGGTCAATACAGGTGGAGACCGTAGGCTTCTCAGAACTGCACGGGAGGAAGGAGGTCATCAATACCTATGAGTAGTGATGGCTAGAAAAGCTGGTGATGTTAGTGTGAGGGTAGATGACAGATTAAACTCCTAGAAGTGTTTTCAGTGTGCTGAGTCTACACATCTGGTACCTGAAGAGTCAGTCCAGTTTGTTAAGGTGGAGTGCAGAGTCTGTAGTTTGTTACCACACATTCCTACATGGGGAGCATCCCAAAGGCTGACCACCTCTGGTGAAAATGTATGCAAAAGACTTGTCATGCCTCTCACAGGACCAGCAATGGGTAATTCCTCACCCTCTCACGGAGGCAGTGTACTCCTGTGCCGGGGTCAAGGCCCCTGTGCAGACAGCCATGGGATGCTGTCTGTTTTGCGTGAGAACAATAACAAATAAAAAGAATAGGCGCTCTCCGAGAAATCCTATGCAGTGCTTAGACTTGATGAGTTTCTCTAACTGAACATTCGACAAAAAGACAATAAATCAGGATTGCTGCATGCCAGATGTTTCCACTGGAACCTCTGATACTTGTTGGATCAAAAATCCCCTAAGGAAGTTTGGGTGGTTCTGTATGAAAATACTCACATGGGGCCCTGTTCTTTTGTCATATGCAGCATGTGAAATAAAATGCTGCCTTTGGGTTGAGAAAAAAGACATGTTGCCCTCTAGGCTTAGTTTTCTGTGGCTTTCCTGTGTCTCTCATGGTTTTTGTTGTTGTGCTGGTTCTAGCATTCAGTACCTTTCGGCGTTCATTTTCCTTTTCTCTGCCTCCTGATTAGGGACCACAAGGGGTTTGTATTCCTTTTTCTGTAGCTTTCCTGTTGCTTTTAGCAACAGCTTGATACTGAAGAAATGTCTTCTTGTCAGCTTCCTCTTGTGCTTGGCCCTGGCTGGGCAGCGAAAGCAAACTGTCAGTCTAGCACTTAAAAAAAGTTTAAGAGTTTTTCTGTACAAATCATTTTCACCTTAGCTGGGAGAACAGACACAAATCATCTGATAGAAAATAAAACTTGGGAAAATATTTACTTCTGGAGCTTTCAATTTTCTAAATTCCTGATATGACAAATGTTTCTGCTTGCATGGAATAAACACACTTAATAGAATATTTCTACTTAGATGGTAACATTATCATTATTTGACCTCATAGTAACCCTCAGTAGACTCAGAAATACAACATCTTCAAAGAGGAGACAGGGACACTGGTCTTCTCTGTCTGCAGGAGGGGGCCAGAGATGGTGACTTGACACAACTCTCTTGGACATAACAAAGGCTAAAAAAGCCTACCCAAACTCACCCTATCTCTTCCTCTCAGAATGAAACAAGCTGTATTAGGTTTGCATGGCAAGATTTTGGTAGTGGGGAGGCTACAGGGGTGGCTTCTGTGAGAAGCTTCAAGAAGCTTCCCCCATGTCCAACAGAGCCAATGCCAGCCAGCTCCAAGATGGACCCACTGCTGGCCAAGGCCAAGCCATCAGTGATGGTGCTAGTGCCTTTGTGATAGCATATTTAAATAGGGAAATAAACCTGAAGCATGAGAAAAGAGTGAGAATATGTGAGAGAAACAGCTCTGCAGACACCAAGGTCAGTGCAGAAGGAGGGGGAGGAGGCGCTCGAGATGCCAGAGCAGATATTTTTCCCCTGCAACCCGTGGAGCAGACCATGGTGAGGCAGGCTGTCTCTCTGCAACCCATGGAGTTCCATGGTGGAGCAGATCTCCACCTGTAGCCTGTGGAAGTGACCCCACACCAGAGGAGGGGGATGCCCAAAGGAGGCTGTGACCCTGTGGGGAGCCTGTGCTGGAGCAGGATCCTGGCAGGACCTGTGGACCCGTGGAGAGAGCAGCCTGTGCTGAAGCAGGTTTGCTGGTCTGACTTGTGACCCTGTGGGGGACCCACGCTGGAGCAGTTCATGAAGAACTGCAGCCCGTGGGAAGGACTCACAATGGAGAAGTTCATGGAGGACTGTCTCCTGTGGGAGGGCCCCCACGCTGGAGCAAGGGAAGAGCGTGAGGAGAAAGAAGTGGCAGAGACAATGTGTGATGAACTGACCATAGCCCCCATTCCCCGCCGCCCTGTGCTACTCGGGGGGAGGAGGTAGAGCATACAGGAGGGTGGTGAGGCCCTGTCACAGGTTGTCCAGAGAAGCTGTGGCTGCCCCCTCCCTGAAAGTGTTCAAGGCCAGGTTGGATGGGGCTTTGAGCAACCTGGTCTAGTGGAAGGTGTCCCTGTCCATGGCAGGGGGTTTGGAACTGGATGGTCTAGAAGCTCACTCGAAACCCAAACCATTCTGTGATTCTATGTTGTGCCTGGGAAGAAGGGAAGGGTGGGGGGAAGGTGTTTTTAAGTTTTGGTTTTCTTTCTCATTATCCTACTCTGATTTGATTGGTAATAAAACAAATTCTGCATGTCAGGTCTGTTTTGCCCATGACAGTAATTGGTGAGTGATGTCTCCCTGTCCTTATCTCAACCCACGAGCCTTTTGTTATATTTTCTCTCCCCTGCTCAGCTGAGGAGGGGGAGTAATAGAGTGGCTTTGTTGGGCACCTAGCATCCAGCCAGGGTCAACCCATCACACAAGCAAAAACTGGAAAAAATCAGCACACCCAAATCAAATCAGTTTTACCCTTCCCCAAACAAGATCACAGTGTCCATCTCCCTTACACCTGTGAGGTGGGAATTTGCTAATAGCTTTGCATGTTACTGTGATCAATTACATTATCAGACATCCAAATAAATCTACAGGAATTCCATATGGATATTATAACTATAGTATTAATGTATTTTCTTTTCCTATGACTGTCTCTTACTTTATGGGGAAGCTTGTAGTCTTTCTGGACAAATACACTGGGGTGAGACTCCAAAGATCTGAGTCTTTTTCCATGCTCTGCACTGATCTGCTCTTGCTAGTTTTTTTACTTTTCTATGACTCTGTTTCTTCATCTGTTAAAATGAAGATACTGATACCTGTCAGAGTCCTTTCAGATCTGTACAGAATACATGCCAGGTGAGAAGGAATTAGTTTTATTATGAATAGCCTTTTCCCTTTGAAAACAAGCCATCTTTTTTTTGCAGCCTTCTTTCTATGGATGTATGGGAGTTTCTGATTCTTCACTGTTCCTTTTGGTAATTTCCTTTCATCAATTTAGAATTTATTAGAGGTGTTTGAGAGCCAGATACACCATCCTGTATAAACACAAAGATTTTTAAAAAGTCATGGAAAGCTCCTATGTATGTGCTCTCCCGACAACTTCTGGTATGAATGGACAAATATTCATAAATAGGTATCCTTTTTCCCTTTTAGAGTGTCAGTCGGCTACTGCTCTCCAACTCATGATCAAGCGCTGTCATGGGAAAAGAAGCTGCGACGTATATGCCAGCACCTATGAATTTGGAGATCCTTGTTACCCAGGCATCCGAAAGCATCTTAATGTCATCTACACCTGTGGTGAGCCATGAAATTCTCTTACTTTAACTTTCATTGACGAATGTGTTTGATGAACAGTGGTCTGTGAAGAACGACAAGTCTTTTAATTGTACATAAAAAGCTGCTGAATTTCCAGTTGGCTCGTGATGATTTTTATTTTGTCAGCAAGGGAAAACTTTGTGGATCACCTGAGTGGTTTAATTCTGTCTCTTTTTCTACTCATTGGCTGGATAGAAAAAAGCAGAAAACATGGAAATGGTATTTTGTAACCCATTGAACACTGCCTCTGCAAGGCAGGAAAATCTGGTGGTGAAATCAATGCAGTCAGTGGATGCTGACATCCTGAATGTTAGCATCCTACTGTTTCATTTGGCTGCAGCAATGTTGTGATTATCAGCAGGATCCTTATTACTTTGTTCTGTATTTCATTTTGTGCTGTAGAATAAGACAATCCCCAATCCATACCCATCCATGGAGTTCGTAGAAAATCACTCCCAAAATCGTCAGGTGAACATTGCAATATTTTCCTAGCAAAACACTGTTATTTGAAAAAAAACCACCCACCGTTGGAGCTCTCATCTGGGAGCTTCAGTCATAGTGTTGAGCAGACAGTGTCCTCCTACCTGACCAGTCATATTGATCTTGTGATGTATGATCTTATTTTGCAACAGTGAAAATATTGTTCCTGTCTGAGCTCTGTAGTACGAAAACAACATCAGGTCTGTCTCCTTCCAGTGATGACATTTTGGTCATTTATAGCTGATATATTTGAAAATATTTGCTTGAGGGTTTTGCTTATGTAGTTGTTGCTAGGATCAGCTCTGTGTCTCTCTCTGTTTCTTTCTACATCCACCTGGAAGAGGAAATTCTGGTGCTGTTTTGAATCTGCTGAGCAGATGGTAGAACATTTAGTAGAGGAGGTGCTGGCTGTGTCCTCACACAACAACAGGTCGATCTCTGTGTGTAACTGCTGCATGCTGAATCTGATAGATGGTATTTGAGATGGAGTCACTGTTGCATTTTAATAGTTGCTGTACATGGCTGATGTACAACACCCTGAAGAGCAGAGAGGCTGATGCAGGAGTGTCAGGCTCCGAGCTCCTATCTGGCTGTTGGCAGGAGTGGCAGGGAGGTTGACTTGTTTTTTTTTTTTTCTCTTGGTTTCTTGGTTTTTGTTTGAAAGGAACAAGTAGGAAGAAGTATATTTTATATTACTGGTGAAGTTGTGGTTTTTTAACTTCTTATGCAAACATCCAAGGTCAGGTTGGACAGGATTCTGAGCAACCTGATCTGGTTGAAGATTTCCCTGCTTGTTGCAGGAGAGTTGGACTTGATGACCTTTAAAAGTCCCTTCCAACCCAAACCATTCAATGATTCTCTGATTCTCTGATTCTATGATTCTAAGTAGCAAGGCTATCCATCAAAGCCCTGTGAATTTTCTAGCCAGGAAGGTGATATTTTTGTATCGCTTTTCTCATAAAGAGGCTGGAGACAAGCTATCCTCATGGAGATTTGACAGAAAGCAAGGCAATGCAGCAAACCAGGAGCTACATAACTCAAAAATCCAGGCACAAACCAAACAGAGCCCAATGATGTATTTCCAAGAGGATATCTCCTTCAAGGGCCTGTGCAGCCTTATCCTGGCATTGTGGTCCTGGTCCCAAAGTCCACTACAAAAGGCATTACTGATCTCTTAATCTCATCTTAACTTTCCTAGTCATAGCCTAACTGCATCAGGAAATGAGTCACGCTTGAGAGCACAAAATGGCATGTTTGGCTTTTTAGTGGGTGAAATCTGCCTCATCCTTTGAAGGTGGCCATGGCTCGTTTTCAGAACTGTGATCTCAGACATGTCTCTGAGCTGGATTTTGTGATCATAAGACACATATTTCTCCCCTCAAACAGCAAAATCCTTCACAATGTAAAAACTAAATAAACAAGAAATCAAATTCCAGTCCCATGTGCTTGTTCCAGACAGAAGTAAATCCTGGCATTCTTTTAAAAGAAATGATAAAACCAAGAAATTTGATGTTCTTATGGCTTAGAGAACAGTTGCAGTGTAGAAAACCTCCAGACGGATACCTCTTTGTTTCAGGTTTTCATAAAGCTGCATGCATCGTTGCTCCTGGTATTGTGTGCTCCTACTGTCACAAAACCTGTGGGAGTCAAGGGGGACAGGTTTTGACTGGTAAACATGACCTGTACCTAGATACATGCTCCTATTCCCCACCTCTTTTAGCTGGAAGCACTCGGTTCCTAGAACGCTGGATGTGGCTTTGCTGGTGTTCACTGGAGAGCAGTGAGAGACGTGGGGTAACGCTGACGTGGTTTAGGAAACGTGATGGGTGTACAGAAGGGGTTTCTCTGAGCATCTCTTCAGCCTTTCTCATTGCTGGTTCAAATTGGTGACTTCGTCACTCGCTGAGATCAAGCAGTGCGGGCAGTCTGATCTTTTCTGTCCCTCTCCATCTTCCAAGGTGTGGCAGAAGTGTCCTGCCACGGTTCTGCAGTTTGGACCACGTCTCTAGTCTCACTGGTGACAAAAACTGCGATGTGTCCTTGCTCACTGTTACCGACCCACTGTGCTGCTTCAGAAGAGGTGGTGAGAGCAAGCATACCGGTGGACGTGGCGGTGTGGGTAGCAGGGCATTCACATAGACATTCCCCTGGTCAGAAACTTCAGTAATTGTGGAGACAGGGCAGCTGAACTCTGCTCTTGTTGCTAAAACATTGAGAGGGCTGGAAATAGAAAAATATATCTTCTGCTACTAGCAATTAATGAAAAAAAACAACCCAGAACTGTTGAGGGAGTAATTTATGACGTGACAAAAGGTAATATTAATTGAAAACTCATGTGTTGTTAGCAGAGATCATGGCCCTTTTGCTGAGGTAGACTTTGTGACAGGCATTAATGCTGGTGTTGGCTGCATAGAGCAATGACTAGTGAAGAGCTAGTGAGGCGACTTATCTTCCAGTCCTGGCGGGAGAACATCTGCAAGAGTCGTTCAGGTCAGCACGTACAAACTGTTCTTCTCTGGCTTGACAGCAGGAGCTGAGCCCTATCCCGGGTTTCCGAGAGGTAAATGGATGAGGCAACAGCTTTGGTTTCTTTAAGCCATGTCCAAATTTCTTGGAGGTTCATTCCTCAACCTCCATGTTTTATTGGACATGAGAATTCCTGCCAGACATACACAATTTGGTTGATGAATCTGGTTTTAGGTAAAGGTATCTAACTTTTTGCCCAGTTTTTTGAATGATTTTCTGTAATTGCTCCAGCCAGTGGGAGTGTCTCAAGTCAGTTATCCTTCATATCATATCATATCATACCCCTTTGCATCTTGCACTAAATGCCTATTGGCATCACTTAGCTGAGAGGGAAATGCTACAAGTTAGCGTGTATGTACAAGATGATTGAAACAAGTGAGTAATGCAGCCCCACGTGCTAGCGATCTCTCGTGTGCGTTAGGCTCCCATTAGCCCAGACAAGGAAAGAGATGAAAAATCCCCCAACGTAAAAACATTCCAAACCTAAACTTTGGCAGGAGCCGAAATACTGAATTTTGGCCCAAAAGCAGATTTAGCTAATGGGATGGTGTGGAAGGTGGGCTTCTCCAGTGTGTGGGTCCTCTTACTACATTAATAAATACATTGATTATTTTTTTAAAAAAGGGAAAGGCGAGTTAATTGTGGGAAAGCACGCAGCATGTGGTGGGGTTGCTTTCTGACTGTGGCAGCTGTAACTAGAGTGAGATATAAAAATTTTTGCTCTACCTTTTCTTCAAAATACCCTGAAACTCTTAGAGGATATCAGCAAATAAGAGAGTGTTAATGCCGCTGAGAAAAATAGACCAGCAAAGTCTTTCTCCCTTTCTTTCTGCTCCTCCCTGCCCCCATCTATCGGTCTCCCTGTCTCTCTGTCTTTCTTTGGTGTAAAGCATTTTATTTGTCATATCTGCAGGTAGCTTGCTAATGTCATTACTGCTGTGGTTTTGTACTTACTGATAAAAGCTACTCTACTCCTAACCTTTTCCTTTTTCTTAGTTGTCCACTTATTACCTTCAAAGACTGCCTTTAATTCTCTAGATCTCTTTCCTCTCTGGTATGCTAGACTTGTTTTTTTGGCCTCTGCTGAAGTCCTAACTCAGCAATGCATTTTGTTGAATTGTGTTGAATATTTTTCATGTGCATACTGCCACTTGGATTCAAGGAAGTGTTGAAGTGTGTGCTTTATTCTAAGACCCATGCATAAATACCATGAAAGTTAAATATTTTCTCAAATACTTCCTTGAGTGGGGATGAGGGGCTTGTCTGTGTGTAAAGAGAAAGCTAATTCTTAACGCTGAAAGTCAAGGGAGCAATACAGAGTGCCTAATGTCCCGACTGCCAGACCTACCTCCCCGTGCAGTCGATGGAGGCTGTAAACATAAAACCTCTGCTAAGTACCTGCTATTCTTTAAATACAGACATGTGTCAGAAATGGTCTGATGAGAAAAAATAAAAAGGATGGGGATTGTGAATTTTTTTTGTGTCTAGGCTTGTGTCAGTGGGTTGGCTATCGGTCCTGATAACTGGTGACTTTTTAGTGCCTTTGTGAGACATACGTTGCACAAAATGGAGGAAACATGGCCTTGGATGTATTTTTGATGTGAATATCCATCATGTATTTAGATGTGTGCCCGCCTCCTTCTTGATTCATGCTTGATGGAAAGGGGTCACTGGGCTTAGAGCTAATGAACTGCCATGGTAACTCATAAATCGTTTGGAAAATCCTGCAGTTCTGCCACATTAATAACCTTGCCATCCTGCTTTATGAGGCAGTAAGCTGAGTCCCAGAGGCCAAGCGCGTCACATCCCGATGCGAGAACCGGGCAGGTAAAGGATAAAGCATTAGCGCAGGGAGAGCAGCTACTGTTGTTTTGCGGTGTCTGGTGCTGCTGGGAGACCAAGCAGGGTCAGTGAGAGCTGGTGGAGATGCTCCGGGGTGAATGGAGGTGCGCTGACCATTGCTTTCTCTGGGTACTTGGGAAAGCAGTCTGGCATTCACCCAAATGTTGTGTTTTTAAATAAATATTCTATCAAGCTGGACTAAAGGCAGGGTCTGTGCTAGACAAGAGAGCTCTGGGGCAGTTGCCCTCATGATGGCGATGAGAAGGGAGGCTGAAGAGCTGCTCAAATTCTCTCCTGTCGTCTCAAAGGGACTGTGCTCTATTCCATTAACTCCTGTGCAGTAAATCTATCTGTGCCTCAGGCTGGATGGATGTAATGGGCCCTTTTGCTCTTAAAATTTATTCTACAAATAAATGTAGAAAATGTATTTTTATCACTGCAAAAATGCTTTCTGCTGCTATAAAAAGCAATGTCTGAAATCTGCAAAAAATAGGAAAACAACAATTCCAGACTTCCAAGAAAAGCAAAAGCCTTTAGACCCTTTCGAAACGGGGTAATACAGACAGGGTCTTGCTAGAGAAAGATAGACACAGAATATATAACACGGACATCCTTTCTTCACGAGTTGAAATAAAATTGATGTTTACAAACAAGTAAACATTTTAGGCAGCCTAGCTCTAGGGATGATACACTGAATGTATAATGCCTGATAATGTCTGTTTAACTGGGATTCTTGTGTCATACTGTAAAGCAGAACTCACAGACATGTAGACTTTAAATTCAAAGCCCCATAGTTTGACCTACCAAATAAATAAAGAATAGAGTAATGATATAAAGTAATTCCATTATGCGTCTACTTTCAATGTCAAGACACTGGGTTCAGAGATGGTTTAGAACATCTGTGCAAATCCTCTGTCTTATTTTCCTGAGATAATAGGAGTTTATCCAGTAATTTTTGTATCAAGCCAATGCTTCTTTTCAAGCTATCGTGTATTTTTTCAAAAAGCGATCCAGTCCTCATGTAAAGACTGCAAATAACGAAAAATCCATGAAGTGGGATTCATCCGACCAAGTGTAGGTACATAAGCCATAGAGATTTATAGTGTAGCTGTTCCCATCTGAGAAAAATTCCTTTTACAGGTAACAGAGAGGAACAGCTGCTTTTGAGGCACGAATCGTCTCATCCTAAAGCAGGTGCCTGAAAGAGATGAATTGCGTATTTAAAGTGACAGTTCTCCTGTACTGGCTATAAAGGGAGCTTCTGGTGCTTAGCTGACACATTGTTATCTACATGTAGGACCTCTACAATGCAGATATCTATATTTGGTTAGATGGCTTTCAACCACTGTGTTCCTATACAGGTGCTTCTTCTGGTCAAAATCATCACTGCCATGTAATGATAATACCAGTGTTGTGCCTTACATTTGTTGGTTTCCACTCCCTCTGCTTGACTGGATCTCCAATTATCACAGATTCATCCTGGTCAGAGAGGAACGTGATGGTTATGTAAGGTCTTAAGGGGGATTTCTTCCTCTGAACCTTGAGAAATTACCTGTAGCCAGACGAGTGTTAGTGCTCAAAAAGTTCTCAAATAGCAGCTCCATGTCTTGCACCTCCGCTCAAGGTTATGTCAGTCTCCAGCCTTGGGTTTGGAGAAGGATTTTCCTGTTAGTTGGATTTGCATGGGACTGAGGTCCACTTTCTACATTTCACCTTTACAGATTCCCTGGATGTTTCCAGGAGCTAGGATGGGTTTGATAGCTTTGCTGTGTTCATTGACTGGCTTTCAGGTTTTTACTGTTTTGGTCTTTTGTTCTCCAAATGTGTTGTAGACTGTCAGGGACTGTGGATGGTGGTATGGGAGAGGGGGCAGAGCAGATTTTCATTGGTGGTGTGGCATCTGTTGCCTGTTCCTGCAAGCGCATGGACTTTTGAACCTCCTTCCAGCTGTTTACACATTTCCATCCAGGAGAAGGAAAACCAAGGAGCTTATTTCTCCTTTCAGAAGCATAGACCTCACTTTCAGTAATACTCATACTTCACAGAACCTGTTTAAAAAGCATCTGGCAGTGTAAATAAAGACTGCACCGTGACCGGTAAGCACAAAGCTTAAGCCTGACATTTTCCAGCTTCTGAGGCTGTGACTTTGTCATCTTTGGTGATGTTGTCTTAACAATTTTTGTGGATGCAGTTTCCTGGATCTTAGAGAGAGGCAAAGAAGGAAACCTCCCAGTCAGCAAGGCTCATATTGGATTCATGGCACAGATCTGTTGCAGATGATGGATTACCTGAGGGCAAAGGCAAGATGCCATCTCTTTTGCTGACAAGTGCTAAAGTGAGTGGTGCACATGCTTTACCAATAGGCTTGAAGGTACCTGCTAATAACACAGACTATAGTAGCTCTGACATCTTAAATCAAGGAGGAATACGCTATAGAGACAAAGAACTGTTTAGATTTAACGTTAGCGATTGCACAAGAATGTGAAAGGTGAGTGACATGACACAAACAGCCTGATTAATTTTAAGATCAGGCTTGGTAAATTAGGTAATTGGAAGCTGTCATTGTGCTGCTCCTCTTTGCTTACTGTACAACTCACTGTGGCTTGATCTGAATCACACATCCAGAAGAGTCCAAACACGTCTGGCCTGGCTGGCCCAGACACATCAGCTCTTCATTACGAGGGCAGAATGAGCCTGTATCTGACATAGATTAGGGTAAATAAATATTCTGAGGAAGCAGAGCTCTGCATCTCAGGTGGAGGAGGAGGTAATGCTGTCACCTCAAGGGAAAGGCTTGAAAGCCCTTTGATTCTTGGAGAGAAGAAATGGAGGCCTGGAGATAAAAATCATTGCCTTGGGGATGGGGAGGAAGGAAGATGGGGCTGAAGGAAGCAGAGAGAGAGTTCAAAGCACTACGTTTAGGATGATCCTAAGCAGAATGAGCTGTAAGACAAGGGTTGCCTGACAATTAGTTAAGCTTTGCAAGCCTGCTGCTCTGGTCCTCCATCTCTGCTGTTACTGGGAAATGTATATGCTTCTACTATGGAAGAAGAGTCCCATAAAGAGTTAGCTAAAGTACTCTGTAATCCCTGACCTGCCACTCTTCACAAAGTGTGTGCACCTGAGGCAGTTATTCCTTTTATTTCTATTTTTTCAGGTTTTGTTGTAGTTGATAAGGACCACAGTCTATAGGTCACCATGGTCTAAAAGTCACGGGGGAGTGCATCAGGGGCTGACTGCCAGGTTCCTGTTGAGAGTGAGGGGCTGCTGCAGGTCATTTTACTCAGGGTTGGTGCTGCTCCTGGCTAGGGGCAGTCATGGCTGGATGCAGGGAAGGGCGGTCGGGCTGTCATGGAGGAGTGGGTGATGGCAGGGATGCGAAGGAGGCAGGTGGAACTTTTTTTCTTTCTGGTATTATTCTTGCATTTTAGAAGTTTAGGAATTTTAGAAGTATTTTAGAAGGGATCCAGAGTTTCTATTGGAATAACTGTGATGATAAACCATGAGGTAACCAAGATTTTATAGAGGCTGACAAACCTTTGAGGTTTCTAAACAGATTTGCTCATTGAATGATTTTCTCTGGCATAAGTATGCACATGTCCTTGGGGCTGAACAGCAATCGGCCAACTGGAGAACTGATTTCAGGCCGGGGGTGGATCGGGGTGGTCTGCCTGGCTGTCCTGAGACCTCAACGCTTGAATAGCAAGGGCATAGCCTTGAAAACAATTGTGATCCATCCATGATTTCACCCCAGAAAAGCGGATCTACCTGAGAATGACTGTGCAAGATGACATCTGAACGTAAGATAGCTAAAGGAAAACTTTCAGGAAGTCTGGAGATAGAAAAGTGGGGCAGAATTAAAGTTACATGGGTTATCTATGTGGTGATTTTTTTTCTGTAAGCATTCTTTGGCAGACCAACTCCCTTAACTGTGTTCTTTTAAAAATTCTGACCACTAATAAGTGGTAGATATTTACCATTTTATTATCACAGGCTACTTTTTTACCTGGGAACATCATGGTGTAGCCTCATTAAATAGGGTTACTGTTGATTCTCCATGCCTGTCAAGACCTGCACAGGTTTATAATGTGGTAACTAACAGTAACATTGCCACATATGAGTCTTGTTTGCTGAGCAGGCCATAAGCAGCCAGCCTGCCTGCCCCTTTCATGCAGGAGACTGCAGGCTATAGCCAGAGGAATGTCTCAGCAATGAATGGCTGACCCTTCATTCAGAGATCACCCTAACTCCTCCTAATTGAGGTTAATGCCAAAAGCCTTGACACCTTGATGCTAACTCATTAGTGCCTGGAGGCTACTGGAGATCGCTGACAGCTCAGCGAAACACTCACTAGATTAAATTTAAAGGGAGCGTTTGACACCGTGACCAATTAAGATATATTTGCATGGATCACATATATATTTGCCTTCTTTTTTTAGAATGTATGAAGACAATGCCATTTCCTTGCACCATTTGTGGAAGGATTCACAGCTGGCATCTTTCTGCAAGCAAGTGCACATTTCTCTGCTGAGCATGGGTACCATGGCCCAGCTATTTTCTAGCTGCCCTCTCTTTGCTTTCTCCAATTTAATGCAAAGCAAACAGGAAATTCTCTGGGATTTGGAAAATCCTTGTTCCTGACCGTGAAGAGAGAACTGGAAGAGTGGCGTGGAGAGGGGAAATAAGTAGCAATTTTGTGAAAGCCACCAAAGATGCAAATATGTGCGACCTCCTTGTTGGGGTCCTTTGGTACGATTGGGGTTTGTGAGCTGCTGCTGAAACAGAATAACAGTAATGGCCACTCGGGTGTCTGTAGCTCATTGATGAAAGGCACGTGGACTTCAAATGTGTATTTAATTGCTGGGAAGTGCACTACTGATTTACACCATGTAGCCATGCCTACAACCCTCAGCAAGGACTGTCCTGTCATGCAATGCGTTCACTTATTAAGCAGCAGTCCCTGCTAGGAGTAATTTAGTGGTCACAGAGGAAGGGCCGGGCAGACTGTGGGAGAAAGTATTAGTCTCATTTTACGAGTGGAGGCAAAATTTACACAAGGAATTGTGTCACAGGAGCTGAACCTAATGGTCATCATCAGGTAAGGCTGAATGATGCCTTACATGTGCATGCCTCCTCCTTACCTAGTAGCTTATTGATGTATGCTCTGTGGTGACTTTGTTACGTGAGTAGATCCACGCTTTGTTCTCCAGGTGGACTTTTCACTGTGCAGTATTTCGTGTCTAATCCTTTCTTACATGAGACAGAAAGAAACCAGCAAGATGTGGCAAGATGATTTCTACCTTTTACCTGTTTTGAACCTGAGCTGTGGTTCTCCATGGCCAACGCAATTAAGGAGAGAGCTCCGTAGCAGGTAGCCCTCAACACTCCCTGCCCTGCACGGACTGGGCAGTGAGGAGGGTGCTGTGACTTAAATGACTTATACGACTTTTGTGATTTATAACAGCTGAATGATGGCCCACTTGGGTGTCTTTAGCTATGTGTCGCTAAAGAGCATTTCCCTTGTTCCAGTTCAGGTGCTTGGATGGGAGAGGCAAAGTGACAGTAGGGTGTAGAGGCTGAGGTTTCTGTGTCTTCCCACTACCAGGGAACACGCCTGGCCCTATTTCATCCTTCAGTGGTGTGAGAGAAGTCCAGTGTGCCACTGTTCTCCCCCTCTTTGGACATTTTCTTGTGTTACTGCTGGATTTCTGAGGGTATTTTGTCTTGTGTCTGTATGGAGGTCTTGGAATGGGCTTTTACAGTCTCAGTGTCTGGTCATCCCTGCACTAGTGCTTAGAGTTGAGGTGGCAGTAGAAGCTCCCCAAAAGTTCCTTAAGTAATGTCTGCTCAGTGCAGGTGAAAGGTCATCCCACCTTCAGTTACATTGGGGAGGAGATTGCCAGGGTAGTTACACCCCAGCAGTCTTGATCTTCAAGACACTTTCCGAAACATTCAGCTGGCATCTACTTTTCCTACCTCCATTCCATGACCTCCATTTATTCAAAGTGTACGCACCCAAACAGTTAATGCCCCTTCAAACAGACACTTCAAATACTGTTGACAGTGGCTACTTTTCTTGTCCTGTTTTAGTCATTGTTTAGCTAAGCCATTCATGTTCAGCTCCTTTAATCTTTCCTCATAAATCAACCTGTCCAGTCGCTCAATTGTCTTTTTGTTGCTCTTTTCCACAATTACCTGTATATTTTAACAAACACTGTGCAGGCTTATGATTATTTTTCCCCTGAGGGCCAGCAGAGACTTACAGTTTCTTTGCCATATATTAACAATGGCTGTTGTTTCAGCATCATGCAGTACCAGCACCACTACCTGGGGAAGAAAAGCTGACTTTCTCCTGGGAGGTTCAGTCACAGGTACCCTGCTGCTCAGTATTTCACTTATTTTCCCTCACTTTTGTGAACCGAGCCAAAGAAAGTAGCAATTTCTGAATGTCAGAGTAGGAAAGCATTTCTGAATGGGGCAAACAGGATCATGGGGGACAGTATCAGCATCCCTTGCTGGCTGGTTGTGTTCGCAGCCTTAGTAATACAAAAGCCTGGGGCCTTAAGGATGACTGATACTGCATAGTATAAACAATGAAGCAAATCCTGCTAAATCCCTTTAGAAGATATTTAACTAAATTCCTAACCCATGAGGCCACCCTGGGCTAACTCTTATCTTTAAAAGCCATCTCACAGCTGCCTGCAAAGACTCTAGAGGTTGGTTAATCCAAGCAGATGGACCCTTGGTGTTGGTGCCTTCAGGGGAGTGAGGGCAGAGACTTGGAGGTCTCTTTTTTGAATGGGTGTCACTCCATTGCAGTCCAAGCCAAAGCCTCAGGGAGAGGAAGATACCTGGTATGCAGCTCCATCTGGAGTCCAACAGACTTGTTCCCTAGCTGGTCAAAAGTTGCCTCAGTGTGGATGCTCATGGGTTGTAGTGACCCAGGGAGTATTTATCGGGGACCAGTTTGTAGGTGGGACTTGCTCTGTCTAGTCCCTAGATTGTATATATTTGCTTCAAGCTTTGATCAAATTCTTGTAGTGTTTCCTTTAGAAGAAAGGAAAAAAATACCTCTTGGAATATACCTTTGCCTTTTTTACAAGGTTACGTGAAAAACTAGAAAGAAAATGGATCAGCTCACAAAAGGGCAAAACCCCAACATGTTTCTTCCCCCTCCTCCTTATCAACCAGTGTTGCCTCTTTGGTTTTGGGCAGGCCTGGTAGTCAGCATGGCCCAGTGGATGGGCACTGGCCTAAGGCCAAAAGGCTTTCTTCTTAGACCTAATTTGTCACCAGCTCTGTGGTACTGGGCGGTCACTTGGCTTCCTCCTGCTGTGTGCGGTTAGGCTGCAGGTCCTAGGGCTGATTGCTCAGCATCTGGCGTGAGGGAACAGCAGCCTCACCACCTCCCTTGGGGTTTCAGTTTTTCCATCTAGTGCAGACATGATCACACAGGTGTGATGAGTCTCCGCTTTCAGTGCCTACAGTTACTGTTGGACTTCATTGACATGGAGCTTTGGGAAGTTCAGGTGTTAAGCTCCTGCCTGAAATGTCCATTATTGTCACGATAATTTACTCAGTCATGAATTCAATGACTGTCTCATATTTCTTTCATTCTTTTTCTTTCTTCCGAAGTATTATTGTAATTCTTATTACTATGAAAAGTAACTAATATTAAATTCTCTTCTCCCCTATTTTTTTTCAGTGAAAAACCCAAACTGTCCAGGGTTTATCCCAGGATTACATACTAAGACACATTTTTTCATGTGCTGTATATTGATCAAAGGGTCTGACTGCTGCATGAAAGCTGTACCTGATTCCCACAAGTAAGAAAGGCAAATTTTCTCCTCTGTACTATTAGAGATTATCAAAACCTTCTGCAGATGCCTTGGGTATCAGTGAAGAATGAAGTATAGGATGTTGGTGCTGTGTTGTGTCTCTCTTTTGAGCGGATCAAGCCACCTAGTAAATTGGAATTGGAACGTGTCTAACGTAAATTTTCTGTCAGATGTATCATAGCCTGTTATGGTATTAACAAACAAATGGATTTTCTTTCCTTCCTCACTTCATCATTCTTTGTCCCTTAAGTTGCGCTAAATTAAAAATGAGGGTGCCTCTGACGGTAAAGAAAATGAAATAGGGAAGGCACAGATATTGATTTGTATTTTTTGTTTTCCTTTCCTTCCTGTTCCCATTCAGTGTTGTCAGGGTAGTGATTTTCTCTTAAGCAACACTTAGACATATGCATATGTTTGCATTTAATTTCCAGATGGGGAAGCAGACTTCTAATAACAGTGCAAGTTGATGCTTTATAGATCTGGATGACTGGCTTACCTTCCTTTTGCAGTTGGCCAAGAAACTGCGCCCCATACCCTGGCATGCCAACGCACTCATGGCTGAGCCACGCTTTTTGACTTTCAAGCTAGGCTGGTGCAAGAAATGATTTACCTGCCCAAGACTGTAAAAAGGTTCACCAGCTCTTTACATACGTGAGGCTGGCTGGCTCACTCTCGAATTCAGGTTTATACAAACTGCTTTACTTTTTTGGCGCGATAGCTCTTTGTAAAGGTGTTTCCTGAAGTCTTGCGCAGACAGGTTTTATTCAGGGAAATGTATTTAATCATTAGCACTGACATTTGGGTTAGGGAAAAAATATTTTCCTAAGTGAAGTGACTTGTAATGATTCTTCTGTTTCTCTGGAAGAGCTCCTCTGCAGACTTGTTGGAGGGAACGCCATGTCTCTAGCTGCGGCTCAGGTGTCTTGTCCTGGCTTGGTGAATTGTGTTTTCCTGAGAGACCTTACTGAGCGAGTTGTAGCTCTCAGTGTAGCTGGTTCCAGCCTACAGATGCTTTTGAAGCTCAAGACTAAAGGTTTGGACTAGCAGTGGGCACAATCTTGAGCGTAAATAAAGAGAGGGAGTACTGAGTGCATAGACATTGATCTGAACAGGAATGCAGTTGCAAATAGGTATGTTATTAAACACGCTCTAATGCTGACCAGATGTAGCCGTCTACAGTATAATCAGCTACATATGGACTAGATGTGCTGGCCTCCTTTTGTAGTCAGTATATGAAAAGAAATGGTCATTTCTAGGTTGCAGTTCATCTCATTTTCAAGTAGATATCTCAGGTACCTTACAAGTGCTTATTTCTCCCTTTTGTTTTCAAAGGAACCCATGGTGATTAGACCAAGTGCGAATATCTGCATTGTTGACATCTAAAGTTAGATCAGATAATTTTTACCCTGAATGTGTTTTCTAAAAAATTACATATTTTCAATTACTATTTGTCATTACTTTCCTGAGTCTTCAAACCTCATGATGTTTGTTCTAGAAATTAAGTTCTAGCACCTTGTTGATTGTTTCCTAAATTGCTTTGAATCTTCTTCTTTTTAAACTTACTAGTCTTTGACAGTTTCATATCTTATTACCAGAAAGGACAAAAATTAGGTATGTAGTTCAATAGTACCTATCTCTTCTGAAGGGTTCTTACTCTTCGATGGGTCTGTACCCATTTTTGCAGGATGGGATTCAGGTTTTGAATCTGACACTGAGTGTAGCTCTCTAGAGGTCAGTGAGATATCAAAGCTCCTGGTGTAGCCAGTGAACTAAGGAAACTTGGTTTTGTGCTGACTAAATACCTAGAGCTGAGTTGCCCTTATATACGCCCTTTATGATATTGTAGACAATTAGTTTTTTTTATAGGTCCTCCCTAATATTTGCATGGCCTGTCTGATGTTTCAGCCTAGGGCCTTTCAAAAGCACTGGACACTCGTGTTTAACTGGATCATAAGTATGTGGCCAGCTGAATTATTCTCAGACTGTAAAGACCAGATCAATGCTGATAATAATGGAAACACACACACTTAACACCCATGTGGACATTTACATTGCAGACACTGAAGTATGGGTGTCTGAATCCAATGCTGACTCTCCTACTTCTTGTCACCGAGCAAGGATGAAACCCTGGGAAGGGTTTATCTTCTTCTAAGGGATACAGTGGTCCTAATATAGTTTTGTTGCTCTGGCAGCTGTCCCTGTGGAGGACAACAAGAATGCAAGAGAGAGAAGGCTAGTGTTGCTATTTATTTCTTGTTTTCAGCCATCTTTGAAAACAACGGATCCCCAAAATGGACATGGCAGTGTTATGCTTCTTGTGGCACAGAAAAGCAAAGAGCCTCTTCTCTATTTTGAGACATCAAAAGAATCCATGTCCTTCCAAAGGGCATTTCCTTTGCCCAGATAGCGATTAAAGAAAAACTTTCCCATTCTTTTTATTTCAATGGAAACTTACCCAGCTCAGAAGCAAGGGTTTGGGGTTAGGGCTAGCCATGGAAAACACGGTAATCTGTGACCAGAAATACTTTGTACCAACCCAAGAATAACAACACAGCCATAAGCTCCTGGTGGTATTTATGCTCTGCAGTAATGCGAAGCGCTCCGGTGTGTCCATATTTTGCACACTAGCTCTGTGGGTTGTTTGTTCACATGGAAGCATCTGGGGTGACACCAGCAGAACTGTGAGCACCTCCATAGCCCTCCTGCTTCCTGACAGCCTGGCTGTTCTGCGCGCACCCGGTGCTGGCAGGGTGCAGCTGACCACGGCATGGCCTCATGTGCTGTGGGAAGTCTGGCCTGGTTTGGAGGACGTGTTCTGACTGGACAAGGAGCTGCTTGCTTTGTCAATCTGTGTCACCTGAAGAAAGGACCAGGGTCCCTCCGGTGGAGCGAACACCCCCAGTAACACAGGAAAACTCTCTTCTCTCCAGTGAAGCAGAGCATTTAGCGCATGCAGCTTCCAGCCAGACCCCACGGCCCGGGAGTCTCTCCAGGGACTATCCAGCCCTCATCTTGGCAGAAGCCAGCACACCCTAGTTAGAGCCCTTTCCAGCTGGCTCTGAGCCTGTCGGCACCATCTGCCAGCGGACATGTTGCAGCGCTACAAAGCCTGGCCACTCCACTGTCCCCGCACCATGGAGGAATCCCGGGAGCTAATGGTGTTGGTTTGGTTCCCACTGGTAGGAAATCCACGTGGCAGGGGGAATGCCCCCACACTCGCAGTCCCCAGCATCTTCTGCTCCCTTTGTGTCTCTCAGGCAGCAGAGAGGGCAGGGGATGACTCTGAATACATCGAGGAGGCAGCTACGCCCTGCCAGGCATCCCCTACACACCGCAGCAGCCATTGCTCTGCCACAGTTTGGACATTTAACTGTGTTTAGGAGAGAGTCCCTGCGAGCTACACTTGTGCAGTGAAAATGTTTTCTGGCCCTAAGGGCATCAAGTGGCATGGCATGGCTCACATTTGAAGAGAGGAACTCTCTATACCCAGACTGTCTGCAGTAAAATGTCCCCTGGCTGTGCTGTCCCCTGGACCATGCCAGGGTGGGCACAGGCCAAAATATCTCCGGAAATTTTGTCAGTTACAACATACGTACAATTGCAAGCCAGTGTTTGAGCCCTTTATGTTATTAATATGGATATGCCCTGGTTTTGACCTCCAGATCAAAGGAATTTATTGATCGTTATTCTTCCAGTCCTTTGTTCATTCTTCGGTCTTTCTGGGATAACAGGCTGCTGCCTTCAGCATCCTGGCATACTTAGAAACATCCCTGCTCCAGATCGGGACAGCTTTCTTGCCAGAAAGGGCTAAGGAGCTGCAGAACTATCTCTTACAGGTGAAGAGTTGAGACAGTCTGGCACTTGTGTGATGGAGAGCGAGTCTTCCGTTGGCCAGGGAACGGCCAGCGAACCCTGAACTTGGGAGCGTTTTCTGCCTTGGCTCCCATGGTAGTGGCAGGGCCAGAGAGGGGTAGAGGAGAGGGCTGTGCCCTGCCGCTTCAAGGGAAACTGCCCTATTTTTTCTCTGAGGCTGTTCTCAAATACTTTTGTTCATTTCCTGCTCTTGTTTTTGTTGCCATAACGTTGCAAAGCAAAACCTGCTAATGCCAGTTGTTCCCTCTGCACATAGGACATGGCCACTCAGCTGCTCCTCTTCTCCTTTTCCTGGGCTCCCTTTCGCAGAGAGCAGCAGTACCTCTGCTCCACGTACCTCTGTCTGGTATGTTCGGGGCAGGAGGATGTCTCCTTTCTGGTACTAATGACTTTGCCCATGATTTCTCAGCCTGTTTGGAAGGAAAAAGAAGTTGTTGGGCAACATCCATCATTATTTAGGTTGGCGGTGGAAACCACGCTGGGCAATTTGATAACTTAGGAAAATACAGACTCCTCAGACCCATGTTTCTTTTGGACATGTACATTCAAGTAGCATTTAATTGATTTTTTTATTTAAAAAATCCCTTATACACTTTATTAAAAGTTCCCAGTTTAGTCTGAACTCTGATTTACTTTGAAGGTGCTTGGGATCATATCCTGTCGCCAGGAGAAACTGGGGCATTTCTAGTCATTAACCAAGAATGAGTCTGAAAGGGGCTTTGAGGCTCAGAAATGTGGAGGTGTTGGAGTAACTTTTCTAGTCCATGTTTGAATCTCTTCTTTGACAACAGCTATTGCAGGGAGAAAGTCCAGACTCCCTGAACACGCTGGGCAGAGCAGATCAGTAAGAGATGATGTCTTGTCTGAGTGAGTCCTAGTACCTGCTGCAAAACATTTCAGTGGAGTCAAGAGATTTGGAGTCAGATCTCAGATGATTCTGTTCTGCAGTGAACATAGAGGAACACCAGTAATTGTAGACCGTGGTGTTCATTTTGGTCACTATGATGTTATTATAACTGATTCCCAGTCCACAAACACACCCTGTTTCCTTTGCTTGCCTAGCAGCTCTTATGAACCAAACATGCTGTTGAAAGGGAGCTGCAGATGATGTTGTTTCTCTGAGCCTTTCAAACACATTATAAAACCAGTGGAGCCAAAGTAATCATCATTATTAGTAAGTAGACTTGGAGCTGGAGTCTGAATCCACTGTGAGTATAAACAACCTGCATTTGCGAGCATCCTCCCTGCCCTTGGTGACTAAGGTTTCAGTGTGAGATTAGGGGTTGAAGGCTCTGAGGCAATAATTTCAGCTGTGTGCCTCTTAGAGCTATAAAGCCTGTAGAATATCAGAAAATTTATTGCTGTGACTTAGTCGCAAACTCCCTGGAGTGGACAAGGGTTGCAGACCTCATGATAAATAGCACGTGCTAATATTTAGCAAATGATAATGCAGACCACAGAAAAACGTGGAGACAGGAAAGTATATTCCCAAAGGCTGATAGCTAATGTGAAGAGCCAAAAAATAGTTTGGATTGGGAGGAAATTTCCCCAGCTTCCCTCCTCCATGGATAAGTCACTGGTGCGCTGCATGGGGCCCAGCGTTGATCCCTCCAGCACCAAAGTTACTCCTGGCAGTGGTTCAGAATACACACATTTGCAAAGACCCGCAGGCAGAGCAGACCTGATGTTTTCCAGCCCCAGCTGGAAGGTGATAGAGCCTATATCCACAGCAGACAAAACGGCTGTGGCTAAAGCTCAACTGGTTGTTTACAGGGCTTCTCCGATGCCTCTGTGCCATCTGCCCCATGCAGAGGGCAGGTATTTTACAAGACAGTTTCCCTGTCACCACTTCCCAGCTAATCACTTTCCAGAGAGCTAAAAAATACTCTTTCTTCTTGCATCCAACCAGCGAAGCCATATCTGCACTAGAAAGCTCCCTTTGCCTGGGATATGCCCCTCCTGCAAGAGTCATATTCCCTGGTCCTAAACAGAAATGTGCCATTGGAGGGGATGAGGCATGTGTAACGTGGTGTCAGGTGGCGGTGGGTGAGCCAGCCCTGCTTGAATCGGGGTTGCTTGGTGAGATGTTAAACATGCCTGTGTACAGACAGTGCAGTTCTGGTGAGCTCTGGGCCAAATTACCTCAGTCCTTGAGGCAGGAGGGTTTGTACAGCTGGTGGGTCCTTGCGGTAAGCCAGGGGCTGGGGTGACCCACAGCCTCTTTTCTTCTTTGTGGCCTTAAACAGAGGCAGCTGGAAGGTGGATGATGCCAACCAGCTGTGTCTGCTGCTTGCAGCCTGGGATGGGGAAGGGGCCAGGCACAGTGAATTCTTGGTGAGTAGAAGGGTATGAGAGGGAGGAATGAGAGGCACGAGTCTCAGCCTTGAGACGTGATGGATCTGCAGTGGATGGGGCTGCTTCCCCTCGATAACCACTAAAAATCTGTACCTACTTCATCACTATATTCTGACCTGTGTTAGAGGTTGATCTTTTAGACTGAAATATTTTGCGCGGAGAGCCTGTTTATTCGTCCCCAACACTGGCCCAGTGTAACACGAGCTCACAACGTGCCGTGGGTGATGCATACCTTTGCAGAGCTGTCTGCTACAGAGATGGGAAATGTCCACCTCATGCACCACCACTGTGCTTAATCCACAGCTGAAATGAGGAGAGCTCAGAGGCAGAGGACAGCAATTGCCTGATGACTTTCGGTGTTACTTTGGGACAGGAGGTGTGAAATGATGCAGGTGAACAACTGATCATGAAGGGTAAGGTTTTGTTTGTGATGGAATTAGATTCAGATATTTTTCCATCCTTTGTGAGAAATACAGGCTGTTGGTGATCAGAGATACAGTCGTGACACTTCTGAAAGACAAGGATTAGAACTGCAGCCTGTGTCCAGTGTTACGTGTTGGTGCTTGGCCTCATAAGGTGAGAATTAAAGTTTCCTGTGTGATTATGTGGAAACTGCAGTAAAACATACATAAAATCAAATTGTGGGCCATGCGTTTCAGATGCTGGAAAGGGAGAAATGATAGACAGCCCGTGGCAAAATCTGATGTATGTACGTGTGACTGCAAAAGATCAGAAGAAGGCATAAGCATCTGATTTAGAATACTTGTACTGCAGAGGCAGATTCATCGCACATGTTGAAAGCTTATAGGGAACAGACCATGCAGTATGTGATACCGCACGCAGAGAGAGCTAGCGCACTGGAAACTTTGTTCTCCTGGGAAAAAGATCATGGAGCAACATTTATTTTTAAGAGGCACCCTTATTCTTTATTTATTCGTGCTTTCTGTCGTGATATTTGATAGCATTACATTTCATCACTTGGAGACACACTGCTTGGGAAGGCAGGCTTGGACAGTACCTGTGCTCTGCACAAACCCATTTCCCTGTGGATGCATTCCATGCTAGTCCCACTATTGGACCATTGTGTGTCCTGAGAACAAATTGTGTGTAGTTAGGTTTAGCTAATGAAGTGTATCCTGGAAGAGATGCGCTGGAGGAGGACATCATAGATTAATAGACCCTAGGAGCAGGTCAGTGATATGCTCACAAGTAGTAAGTCCAACTCTTCCTTCCAAGTTTAAAAATAAATTAACATGATAACTGTACACCTTCAGACCCCTGTGTGCTCAAATCTGAGCAGCAGTGCTATGAAAAACCTGCTCCCCTTCCTCGTTCCTTCCACAGAACACCAGGGAGCTGGCTGTCCTGGCTGTGCCCACCCTCTGCTCGACCCGACAGCCCTTTTTACGAGCAGACTGAAATACTGTGTATTCAACCTCTGGCTGTGGGTGAGCAGCAGCCTTGGATAGTTGTCTACCCTCTTGCTGGAGTGGAGATGACTGGTGGAGGCACATCCCTGCCAGCCAAGAATCTCTCATCTGTGGTGATGCACAGACCCTTCTGTCAACAAATCCTTCATGCTGGATGAAATATCATTTGGGTGAGGCTGGGGGGGAGCAACCTTTCTCCTTCAGATCCCTTTTCCAGTGACTAGTGGCTCCTTCCAGGGTACTGAACAGGCAGCCAAGGCCTCTTACTGCTCTCTCTGCTGACACTGTCACTCAGCATCCTCCTGCAGCATAGCCAGGGCGAATGGGGAGTCCGCTGGCTGCTTTCCAGCCACCAATAGCTGGATGTTCCCCTCCTGAGAAGCAGCTCTGGTCCTAGGGAGAAGGCCTGATGCAATGAAATCTAGGGAAAGACCGCAGGCAAACTACAGAACTGGGAGGAAGGGATCGTTGCTGGGAGAGGGACAGCGGGAAAGACTGTGGGAAGGGAAATGACAATAGCAAAGAGAGAAATGATTGACAATCGGAGGATGGTGGGGCCGACGGAGAAGGAATTGAAGAGAAAAATCTGAGATGAGGGGTTCAATCACTTTGTAGATAATACACGATACTTCAGCCAGGATTTCAAGTTTGTTGTTTTTTTTTTTTTTCATTCCAGCTCTGATCTGTGAGTTACTGCAGAAGAATTGTTTTATTGTTGCCTGAATGACTTTCCCCACTTATGAAACAGGGATAATGGCCATTAGCAACCCTGCAGCAGGTGAGGGCATCTTAAGATCCCAGCCTGGAAGTGTTGACACTTGAACATTATTGACAGACATGTGGAGACAGGCTGTCTCTCTGAATACTTCTGTGAAAATCTTCTTGAGTGTATTTAAATTTGGCAGCTCCTAGACCACATACACCAAACCTGAAGTACCTTCACAAGGTCTGACGCTGGGACTTTTGCCCTTAACTGTTCTGCCTTCTCATGACAGGTTTTGGAGTGTCTGGTGACGTAGGGGCTGTCATGAGGGGAGGGTGCAGCAGAGCTCTGAGCACATCCTTAAGGACCAAACAGTTGTGAGATTTGTCTGCAGCTCCAAAAGCGCAAGTGTTGGTGGTCCCTGACTGAACTGGTGCTGCAGACCTGGGCAGACCTTAGGTAATTTATTCCCTCTCTGCTTCAGGTCTGTATTTAAAAAAAACAAATATGAGGATACTTCCCGGGAGAGTGATGAAGCTAAGTAAGGTAAAATGTAGGATGTGATGAGGTGTATTGAGAGTCCATGGAAGTGCACAGATAGAAGTTCGTCACAAAGGTGGATGTTTGTCATCTGCCCTTCATCATGCCATTTGCCTTGCTGCGCTTCACCCTTGGTTGGTGATCATTAACAGCACTCAGAGACTTGAAGTGATTTTAACAAATTGCCTGAGGTGTGCTGTTTCTCATTTCCATACGCCTTAGTCAAGACAACAGGGACAAATAATTCAGTGTCACAATGCTGACAGCAAAAGAGTCACAGATGCTGATATCAAGAGATTTATCTAGTCCATTTTGATCTTTTTTTTGTCTTGCTTTTCTCATCTCATCAAACAATCACTGCTGGACTCCACAATTGGGTCTTCTTGAGATCCGCTCTTAAGATTCACAGCCCAAGCCTGAAGCGCCCCAAAGGACTGGTCATTTTGAAGATCTTCACCATGTCTTCAGATGTGCTCAGTTCTCTTTTCAGAACCCAAGTGATGAGGTGTTCAGCTATAAGTATTTCAGATACAGCTGTGACCATTAGGCTCCTACCTGTCTACACTCATCTCTATGCTTGTGCTTCATTTGCATATGTGTACAGTAGATATGTTGACTGATGGGACATAGTAGGGAGCCAGAGATGGTCAATAGTTTGGTGTTCAATTACTTGAAAGTTCCATGTCTTCTGAACCAAGGCAATATTTGGCCTTTATTTTCTCCCCACTTTGCTGTCCCAGAACTGTCCTGGCCAATTATTACGTTTATGCCAAGCTGAGTCACAGGGCAGCTGGAAGAAGTGGTTCTCTTCATTAAGCTTTGGAGAAGTCTGTCTGCTTTAAAAGGGTAGGGCCTCTTGTAGCTTAATTTTCTTCAAGTTACATCATTTTTCTACTCAAATGTTTGGCTTTTTTTTTGGGGGGTGGTGTCTCTAAACTTCAGGAACTCTCTGCTGAAACAGCTATTTTATTTCTGCTGATGGAAATTCACATTTATGTTTAATGGAATTACAGAAAGAAATGAAGAACTCTTTCTTCATGACCCTGATGCCACCCTTTCATCACAAAAAGTTGATGATTCAGACATTAAACTGATCCAGAATGCTGTTCTTATTACTGGGGTGACTCCCCCATTATATGTGATCAAAAAAAGAGTTCAGATCTCTGCAAAGAGTGATGCTAGGCACTAACTTTTTCATGTGCCAAGATACCTTACTGCTGTTCCTGTGAGTTAGCTGACTTTCACCAAGTTGGGAAACATCCATAAGCACAGCTGTGAGTGGAAGTGACATATTTACCTCGCCTTGTCTCCTTTCATCCTGTTTGAGACATCAAACTGTCTAACAGCATTAGGAAGCCCCACAGAATGAGAACTTGAAGTCAGTACTGCTGGACTTACCGAATCTCTGCGCTATCTCCTGACACTAGCATTAACTGAATACATGGGGAATGGGGCAGAGTGCAACCTCTGTGAGATGAGTTTCAGGGCTATGGGAAACAGGAAAATCTTACAAATAGAACTTGTGAAACCAGATCTACCTCATATGTTCTTACTGCAATTAGCCAAGAAGCTGACTGGCTCACATACAGTTATCTCTGAAAAACAGAAGAGTCAGACAAGAAACAGAGGGCAGTGAAAAATATGTTGCATTGATCTTTATAAATAAACAGCAGTCAGTAAAAGATCTAGTAACTATCCAATAACTTTGGCTTCTATCTCTAGTAAAACAGCCTAAATAAGGAAAGAAGAAGAATTTGCTGTGCCATGCATTCGCGAGGAGCCATGTATATGTTTGCTAACCCTCAACGATTGTTGCCAAGACAGAATGTAAACTCTGGAAAAAGAAAGGAGCGAATTTTGTCGTAGCAGAATAATAGAGAAAATACTAAACAAAGTAAATCTGCAAGCAGTTTAAGCAAAACTTATCTCTGGTGAAGAAGAGCTTATTGAGTTTTCTGTGTGACTCAGAGCACAATTCAGTTATTAATTCAATTCCTTTAGTGGCGTGTAGGAAGTATGCAGGCACTCTACACAAGTTAACTTTACCATTGAAAAGGAACATGAATGACATATACAAAGATTTGTAAGAAGCAAATCCAGACACAGCTTAATCACTTAGTTTGATCCAACTGCAGACCAAGTAGATGAAAAGAATATGGTCATTTAATCTGTGTAACTAAGATGTCTGTTCATGTACTGAGGCAATTAATGTATTGTTTCACAAGGACTGAGCTGAAAAATTAATCTAGATTGACTGGAGATGAAGATTATAAAACAGACTGAAAACAGGCTGGAGGGACCAGAAACACATACTGATGCCAACACTTGGTGGGTGATACCTCAGGGGAGCACAAGGGAACAATATTAAACTGGTTTTGCTAAAGATCCTTATTAATGATTTGGAAGGAGGGTTGGCTATGATGTAAGCTCAGTGCTGGGATGGTGCTCATCTTGGGAGAGATCGTGCTTTCCAAAGCACTAATAGTAACAACTTTTCATCTGGGAAATTTTTGATAAATCGGAATCACAGAATATGGTGCCAGAAAGTTCAGTCTGGAGGCCCTACCTAGAGTCCTAGGATTGCACCTGTCTGTAGATGCTTCACTTTGAAATCTAGGTCCATAAGGTCCACCATTTAGGACAAATGCAGGTTATCTTGGTTTCCACTATGATTCAGCCTCTCCCACTTCTTTATTTAAAGTTTGTGCAACTTTGTCCACACTGGCATCTCCATACCAAAGCCTCCTGGCTGATCCCATAAACGTACTGTTTTATTGTAGTGGTTTTTTAACATATATTTTGATTCTAGCAAATATCTTGATACTACTAAAAATTTCAGACAGAGGGCTGGTGAAGCAATAGGGAGTAGTAGGGTCTCTGTTCCCTTACTAAATCTACTGTTCCACAGCTTGTTTCCAGAGGCCTGGGCTTTAGTCAGTGAAAGCTGCACTTCAAGACTCTCCTTCAGGGACTATCATCGTTGCTTTCGGAATGGAGATTCAATCAGCTGGGTCATCTGCCACCTCTTGACTTTGATCGATGTTCAGAAGTCCTGCTAACGGGTGAAGGACATGGTCCTGGCTGTGAAAAGGGATGGGGCAGTGCAGCTTGCCTTGCTGCACACAACTGGGGAAAAGGAGCTGGACAGGTAACCCCACCCCATATCTGGAAGGAGGGGCAGGGAGAGGGCTGCAGGAAATGCAGAGCAATTTTGCTATAATTTCACAATGCGTTTGTTGGCAATGTCCATCTCTAGTGATAAGGCCCAGTAGAAGAATGCCTGTTCACTCATTAGGCATTGCTGTGCTGCCCCAGGAGATGCTACATCAGCGTGCATGTCTCCTGCAAGGCTCAGGAGGAAATCTAGTGGGATTGTCTGTGCTGGATTCAATTTGCAGGCCACCAGTTTGACAAGGCTGGTTTGTATTCTGTGTTGTGAACTCTCTGGGGCAGGGAATGTCTTAATGGGTTTCACTTACACAATAGGATTGCTTCTTTGTGGTCTTAAGGAAACATGCACAATGCTTAGACACTGACTAGCAGGATTGAGATTAGGAGGCAAATTAAAGCAAGTGACAAAAGGGACATGCCACAGCCAAAAAGCAGGTGAGAATGGAGGGAGAGATAGAGAGATTGCGTTAACCACAGGAGCATGTTTATCTCAGCCCCTGCAAGAATCTCAGTTTCCTCTGTGGAGTCTTCTGTTTTGGATAGATACCATGAAATATGACAGTCTGAGGGTCACAAATGCCAAATTTCCTTCTTCTTCGCCAGTGCGTGGCTGAAGGAAACATTCATGACATATTCTTGTGCTTAAGCAAACATTGGTTTGGGACTTGAGTAGGAGGAATAACTAAGAATTCAGGATTAATTGCTTGATTCACTCTCTGATCATTCTTTACAG
Source organism: Opisthocomus hoazin (assembly GCF_030867145.1). Classification (NCBI taxonomy): domain Eukaryota; kingdom Metazoa; phylum Chordata; class Aves; order Opisthocomiformes; family Opisthocomidae; genus Opisthocomus; species Opisthocomus hoazin. Next base: position 124,665,019 of record NC_134415.1, read on the forward strand.
GTATTAGAGAAGGTGTTATTATCTATTATTGCTGAAAGATCATTATTTTAATTGCCCTTTGCTGGGAACAGAAAACAAGGGAATCAGTTACTCAGTGTGGTCCATTACTAGTGTGTTAAATTAAAAAGCAAAATCCCATGAAGGTTTTCGCAAAGATGACATTTATTAGGTTGTAAAATAGCCTCTCACAGAAGCATTTGAAGCCCTGTTACTTAATTGATAGATTACCGAGACCAAGAGGCCATAAGACTTCTCTCAATTACTTGCTGTTTGAACTGGATTGAAACTTTAAAAAAGGTGAAGATTCCTATTGACTGTAAGTATCCCACACCCTTGCAAAATTGTCAAATGAACTGGATTTATTTTGGTTCTGATTGTCTAGATTTAACTTCTAGGTATTGGCCATGGCTAGATCTTCTACTCTTCAGGCTGAAGAAACCTTGTTAGCTAATTCTTATTCTCTCTTTCAGTATTTATAATCTGTGATTAAGAAACCTCTTAGCCTTTTCTTTGTAAAATTAAAGGGGCAAAAATTCTCATATCTTTCTCCAGAATGAAGTTTCCCAATTCTTCATTAATTTTTCTGGCTTTTCCCTGATTTCTTTCCAATTTTTTAGTACCTGCAGCCTCTGGAATAGGCTCTGAATATCAGCAGCAGTTGCACCAGTGCCAAATGAGGATGATGTATAATTTCTTTGCTTCTTCTACTTGATATTACATCTCTAGTACGTGCATTACCCTGCTGAAGATGTCAGACTGGTAGTCCGTATTAAACCAATTAGATTCTATAATTTGCTAGGCTTTTTCCGGTTTCCCTCTGGCCTCCTTTCTCATGTCTGAGAAGACAGATCTCCACTGTTCAGTCCTACATTCAAGACTTTGCATATGTCTGTACTGAAATGCATACTCTCAGCTTGTGTGCAGTTTACTGGATTGCTCTCTGGATTGCTTTGCTTTATTAGCCTCTTCATTTCATACCACTTCCCCAAAATTTCACAAACCTACTAGGTGATGATTCAACTTTTTCTTCTCTGTCGGCAGTAAAAATATTCAATAGCAACTAGTAAGACAGGACCTATATGGGACCAAAAGTTCACTCACGGAGTGAACATATGCCATTTCCTGTTACATTTGAAAAGGTGTCAGTTAGCTGGTCTCCAATTCATCTACGCTGTACTACGTTGATTTTAAACCAGGCAAGTTTATCGCTCAATAATTGAAGTCTGGTGCTTTTCAGAAGCCCATTACATCAACTCTACTACTTTTATCCGTCTCATTTTAGGCTCATCAAAATGTGAGACTGAATTAATTTCCCAAGATTCCTTTTCCATTAACTGTTGTAGATGGACATGAATTATTGATTGGTAGAGTCCCATTGCAGCTGTTCTGTGCTTGTTCCTGGGATCGACGTGAAACAAACAAGTGCATGTTGATAGGCATATTTGCCCCTTTTTAATGTATGTGGTGTGCAGAGAGCATTGATTTATTTACCACCTTCTAAAATCTTCCAGGAGTTGCAGAAAAACATTGCGTTGCGGTGAGCTGGGGGGCATACGTACAAGCAGCTACTGGATTTCACTAAGGGCTTTTAATTTTTAGTGTTCTTCTAACTATGACTGTTGGTTTTTATTATTGTACCATGCTCCCTTCTGTATGCAGTTTGCATACAGAATCTCTTGGGTTTTTTGCTTCTTCAGAAAAGGGATAGGAGGAATCTTTGGGAAGATCACCTGACCTGGCCTGAACTGAAATGTTTTATTTTCTGTTCTATTCCTGCACTCATCAGATGAGCATTTGAACATCTTCCAGTTGTGCATTAAGCAAAATGATTATACATCTTTCAACTGTTGTTTTCACAGCCTCCCTCTGGAGAGGAGTGTTTGAAGTGCAGTATATTATTTTGATACGATTTTAAGGCGGTTTGATTTTTGTGAAATATGTGTTCTCTCACGTATTTTATTTCATATAGGAAATGCTAAAGAATTGTACCGTGTACTTTCGGTGAAAGGGGATGAGACCTGAAGTAGTCTGCAATTCCTAAGGGAGGAACTTTCCATGAAGCCAGATCATAGTTGCTTACCTTTTTTTTCTTTTGGACCTTTAGTATGTCTTGGAGATGTCCCGGGTCCAGACAACAAAGATGAGGATCAGGGCACACAAATCATTTCAGAGTTCTTTGGGAAGCTGGACTAGATGGTGGAGGAGAGGTTTGGTGTGTAGTGATGTTCTCAGCTGGCTGAGTTTCTTGTACCATGATATCTCCATGTCCATATCTGTCCCATAGTTGTACTCAGCTAGCCAGCCCGACCTGAAACGCATTATTCAGAAATAGCAGTCTAAGGGAGCTTAGCATCGGCATGCATTGTCAGCTGTGCTACTGCAAGTCAGAAAGAAAGATTTGTTCTCTGAGGCACTGGGGATTTTGAGTTGAAGTGTTACCGTGGCACAAGTCAGGAAGAAAGAATATATGGTTCGGTAATCTTAGCTCAGAGTCCAGAACACATTGGCGAGGCTGAGCTCTGGGTATACAGATGCACTGATGGTTAATGGCTAAAAACCAAAAAAAGCTGTGTTATAAATAGCGAGATACGTGGTATTTCTCACAGAGCATGACCATGCTTCTTTGCAATGACCAGTTATGATGCGCGCTGTAGTTACTTAGAAGGATTTGCCATCTGATAACAAGCTGGGGCAGAACTTATAAGCTTCAGGGAGGTCAGATGGAAGGTTTTATTTGTTCTGGATTTTTTTCTGACAGCTTGCTATATGGTAAACCTCTTGCTAAAATTCATCACCTTCCTAAAGGTAGAAATGCAACTCTGAGATATTGAATACAATTAACCCTTAACAAGACAAGACAAGAAGCACCTAAGTAAAACTCTTAAGAGCAGCAGTTCCCAAAGATTCCTCTTTGTGAAGCCCTTTTTGGTGCCATGGTACTGTTTTCCTGTGCACTTCCAGGACCGTGAACTTTTCCAGTTCTGGGCTTGGGATGCAGCCCAGTGTGGGAATCCCTGCTCCTGCCCTGTGGGTTCCTGACAGAGCAAACACTCTCCTTGCTGAGCCCTTTGAGTCATGAAGTCTGTGCTTTCACGGGACTCTTTCTCTCTCCTCTGTTATCTCTGTTAGAAATGCGAGAGCATCAGCAGTGCTATGCAAGTGGGATGAAGGCTTTCATCGCTCCTCTGTCTATGGTTACCCTTTTAATTTTTAACAACAGGATCCTTGATCTCATGTTTTCTTCTCTAGCACATGGGACATGCTCATGGATAAGTAGTTACTGAATGGATCTGGATTTGGGAACAGATCTTTGGCCTCAAGAACATGGAGGTTTCCACAGAACGTCTCCCATTGAGTTGTGTGCCTTAATTTAAATAACTGTTTGTTGAAAATTTATGTCGCTTTCACCAATTAGTGCAGCAAAGATGATGTTGATGTCAGTGGTGCAAACTGACTGCAAAGCCATCCTGCTATTAATAAATGGTGTCTGCAACCACAGTGGTGTTTATTTTTCTAAAAATTGTCTGCTTTTGGCTGTGCTGTGGAAAAATAATGCCTACTGGGGTGTTTCTGCCTCTGACTGTCTTCTGACTGTGACCTGACACGAACCCATTTATGTAATGCTTCCTAGCAGCAGTGCTGCTGCTGGAGACGTGGCTGCTCCTGTGACCAGAGGAAGATCCTTCTCCAATTTTAAGGGTCTTTCTAGCTATTCAATTTAACAAATGTTGTGCCAGGAAGGAGGGGGCTTCTTCACAATCATCACAGTGCTGGTGCTGGAAGCCAGCAGTGTTTTATCCACGCCTGCTCTGCTAGGTGAGCTTGAAGAGAAGGGCTGCATTTGTCCTTTTGTCTCGTAGTGTGCTGTCAAAGACTCCCCCTTTTCTTGTGTTGCAATTCCTTCCCTCTTGCAGGTAAGGGATACTGGTTGAGTGTTGCAGTGAGGTGATTAAATGAAATTTTTTTGCTGTTGTGTCAAATGCAGAACAACCATGTAGTTTCGGAAGATTTTGGTGTCTTAGCTCAGGGGTGGATTTTCAAACAGTTGACTTCACAGGAACATTGCTATGGCAGTCTGAGGCTCTGCAGCTGACACTTCATGGCTTCCGTCTAGGCAGCTTTTAAGGAGATGGTCTCAATTTAACACGATAAACAATAATGTTTAGTTTCAGGCCAGGAATCTTCTTCATCATCTATGATATTTGTGGTAGTCAAGATTTCTTTACTGTAGCACAAATCTCATGTATGCAAGGATAGACACTTCCAGATGTTCTTCCAGGCCTGAATCCAGAGCTAGAAATCTATACCATGCTTCATTCAAGAGTAATGGAAAGAGGCCCTTTATTTCTTTGAGCTGCCTCCATATTTCAAGAGCAGAGGCTTTGTAGCATGAAGGTGTAATTTAAGGTTATTCATATGCTGATTGCAAGCACTCAGTCCTTTGCATTTTAAGAATTAAGTGCTCTTGGAGTGGAAGTGTTGTGTCTTAGATGAAGACTATCTTAAGATAGTCTGCTAGTGATCAGTTGTCTATAGCCAGACATCTGGCAAGAAACACATGGCAAGAATCAGATCTGTAAGGCTTACATATCCCCCTGAGATGAGTTAGACTGCTCCAGTTGAGTGTGTTCCATGGGACAGTAATTCTGACTCATTTCCATGCCACAGATTCGTGCATCCATTCACAGCAGACCTCAGACTGCAACACTGGACACCAGGTATTCTGCTTTCTTTTGCTCAGATGCTAGAGCTTATATATAGGGCTTTCTTTTTTTTTCCCCTCTCTTTTTTCTTGTTGTCCTTTGTTCTTAATTTTCCCTCTTCTCCACTCTTTCAGTTTCTATATGGGCAAGATTACACATCTCAGCTTAGAATTTACGTTAACATGTACTTGTCTCCTGTTCTTGCTCATGATGGCTTAGAAAGCCTGGAGGAAAATTATGTAATTTAACGTCCATTCATGTGTGTTTTCAGTCCTTCTCTTCAAACATAGCTACTTACAGAAACCTTGGCAAGAACAGAAATAACAAAAAAGCTGTCCCCACTGTTCCATGGAGTACAAAGCAGTCATTACAGGGATAAATTGTCCTTATTTTCCATGGGAATAACTCATCACTTCAAAGGCTATCCCTTTGACTTCCTAGCTGATCTATCTCCCTGTTAGCAGCTGCAACCTAGAATTGGAAGTGTTTGGATAGAGACACCTCAGCTGTAGTGAGGTGTACCAGCAAGGGAAGGTCTGAGCACTGTAGTGAAACTCATCTGTAGCCCCCAATTTATATTACTGCAGAATACAGTATGGTGTGGAGGTGTTTGGGCTGGCTCCACATGGAGTAAGACAATACTTGTAGTGCATCCAAGCTCATGTGCTCTGTCAGTAGGGCTGATTGGCTCAAGAAGCAATGTCCCTTGCATAGCTTCACTGCGTCTGGACCAAACTGATGCATTTACCTACCAAGTGCGCTCCTGCAGCATGAGGTAGCATTGCCAACTCGATAGGACATCAACTTGGAGATCTCTCTGTGTTGTGGCAAAACTGGTTAAAACCTACATGGGAAGCACCCAAATTTGTATTTCAGCTGAAAGCATCCTCAAAGGCATCCAATGCACTTCTGTCCTTTCTCTCCTAGGTGTCTGGTACGCCTCTGGCTTTCATTGCTGAAGGCAATTTTTGCCTTATTGGCAAACTGCCTTGTTTTAATAACCTTCCATTTTGAATTTTCAGTTTATAAGCATGGCTTTGGTTTTCTTCAGATGACCAGAGCTGTCTTCTGCAGCATAAAAAGCACTAGTAGAAGGCAGAGAATGGAACTGATTCTTCAGGAACAGCACCTCAAATGCATTTATTTACTTCTGAAGTGCTCTGGGAAATGCTTTCCTTGAAAACTGCAAGCTGCGATACATGTGCCGCCTGGACAAGGTCCTCTACAGCCTACTGTAAGTGACCCTGCTTTGGCAGGAGGGTTGGACTAGATGACCCACAGAGGTCCCTTCCAACCCCTACCATTCTGTAATTCTGTGATTCTATGTAGATTGATAGCTGGGTGGTTTCGCTGAATATAGAAATAAACAGCTCTAGACTAATTGGAGGCACAAAGACCTTGCTGACACCTCTGTGACACAGGATCATTCAGTCAGGATAAGGTCATACCAGAAAACTTGCTGGAATCTCAAAGCAGAATCTGATAAACCTTGGAAGGTCAAAACCATCAGTGTTTTGCCTGGATTCTCCCTTTCTGCCACTGGAGCCTACTTCCTCCAAAAGAGGTTAAAAGAAGAAAGGTACTTTTAAGTTCCTCTTTGTAAATGAAATCATAATTGATGGAAAAAGAAAGCAATTGATGTAATGTAAACCTCCTGGAGTAACTGGAGAATGTGCTACAGAGGCTTCCCAGCAGTTACACATCAAGAAACATTCTTAATCTCCTAGATAATGTAGAAAAGGAACGACATTTAGTAGCTACAAGTCCACACAAGCTGCGGATGCAGTTTATAAAACTGCATTTGGCTCCACCTCCTTTTCCTCCTTTATTGTAATCCTTCACCATGGATCATTTTACGTCTAAACTCACCTTCATCTGTTTTCATGCTTCAGTGATTTATCGACATCACAAACTTCTGATTAATAAGGCTAGAAGAACATCCATCAGAAGAACTGGGAATGTGTGATCATTTCCTCTCAGGCTCTCATCAGCTGTGGCTTTCCTTTTGGGAGTTTTATCTTTGTCTTTCTATTTCCAGACTGAAGCATATGATGTTTAAAAATAATTTCTTACAATTAACCTTTTGTTTCTCTAGACTTTTAAAAATTTTGGTCAAGATGGAATATGATCGCAATATTGTTAGCTGAAATAAGTGGAAAACAACCCAAACTGGCCATGCTCAATAATTGAGCAGGCAAGTCAGAATGAATAGATGGCTTGATTCAGCTTCCTTCATTCAAGATGGACAATACAAAGCTGTACAGATAATCCTATGATCATATAAAAATGTTTGTGGGATAGGTAGGAATTACACTCACAGTGTCTTTTTGAAAAGAATTTCCTTTTTCTTTACGTTGCTTTGTTTTTAAATGACATGGGTTGTGATAAAATGCAGCACTGGTATTTTCAGATTGCTACGCCAAGTTAAATGGGAAAGGTTTTGTTTTAGAGTTTGCATATGAAGTTCTCCTTTTAATGAGACACTCCTAGGCTAAAAATACCTTTCAAAAGAGACTTCCCATGTCTTTTCTACATTAGTGGCAGACTGGAGAAGAAAACATGGAGTACGCCTGAAAGTGATAAGTTGAGGTTAGAGGTCTAGCCAAAGTCAAGTGCTAGGGAGTTTCAGCTGTAGAGAGCTGATGCTTTGAATTATAATCAAGTGATTAATGTTTCTAACATAAGTGGGTTTGGGAGTTACAAGGACTTGCAGGAACAGCTTGGATAAGTGTGGTGAAACCTGCTTTTAGAGATACTTTATTTATAGCACATTCATTAGGTGGGACAGAATGGACAACGTGCTTATGTGGTTAATGATAAATCCATCTGAGGACTAAACTAGTCTGCTGAGTTATGAGAAAGCCATTTGTAGGTCAGATTTTTCTGGAGAGGGACGGACTTGAGAGAAACAATTCTTATTTGTTTGGGCGGGGAGCAGGGAGAGGGGAGTAGCTGAAACCGGCTTTTCTCCTGCGGTGAAATACGTAGGATGTAAATGTTACAGATCTTCATTCATTTTTAAAGGTCATTTGCCTGTGAAGTCTGTGTGGCTGGCTTCAAGAGTACTAAAAATAATACAGGAATGAGCAGGCATGCCTGGAAAGGTATAGGAATATTTTGTATAAAATAGCAGGTAATGTAATGTTAACGTATGAAAACTGCAGTGATCTATATGAACTGCAAAAGCTAGAAAAGACTTAATCTCTGTGGCATTATAGTTTTGCTTGTGGGATTCAGACATTCTAGCATGAAATGAAAGGTACTGAACAAAAAAATTTTATGTAAGGCTGCTCCTTTCACTTGAAATCACCAGACCTTAATCCTGCTTCTGTAGGTGGTTTAAAGTAGTCTTTCAAATAGAAGTAGTTTTCCCTGAATGATAAAACAAGGTGGGAGTACAGCTAATCAAAACAATGTTTTGGCACATTGTTAGTGTTGTGGTTTTCATTATAGATCTACCAACAGGATAAAAAAATTGGTTCCCCTCTCCTAGCCCTATCCAGGGTAGTGTGGGTCGTTCATCCACAGGTCCCACCTGGTTTCTGCTGTGGACCATGATGCCACAGGGTTTCAAACTGAGCTCTGGACAATTCTTATCTGGGGGAAGGGAGGAAGGAAAGTACAGCAAGACAAACAAAGACAAACAAGTAGAACAAAGCCCTCTTTCATTCCCTTTATATAGCACCCAAAAGCAAAGGTGTGTTATTTCTCTCAAGGATCTCATTAGTTGCTTGTCTGGATAGGACAGCTAAACATTGTAGAAGTAAAGACCTCACAGATAAATGACTATCAGAAAGGGATTGCATGCTGCACATCCTCGCAAATAAACAGGCAAAACCTGTCCTTTTGAAACACACCTTTTCCCTGCTGCTAGTCTTATTTTTAGCTAAAAATGGAAATGTGATGTTCATTGTCAAGGAAGCTAATTGCAAAGTGACTACTCTCAAACGTGTTGCCCATACCTATTCCAGGTGTTGCTGCAGGTGCTGTTTGTGAGTGAGTTTAGTTTATCAGAAGTTTGAAAGCAGACTGGTTATACTGAGTAAGTATTTTTAGAGAGAGTAAATGGCACCTGGCAAAAAGGTATTTAATTATATACATAAATGTACAACAAAACCAAGTACAGGAAGCTGCCCCAGATTAATTAACATTGAAAACTCATTTATCACACTACAGATAATGAGCTGATGAAAGACACAATGGCTTCTCCCCTCTCTTGACACCTTACAGTCCAGAGTGGATGCCCTGCTGAGAAGATATGCTTTAGTGCCACATAGCTTATCAGGATCCAGCCATAACTGAATGAAACCTAATGACCTAATTGGAGTCTACCTCATTCAGAAGCTACACAAGATTACTTGTTACTGGCATCAAAGGGCATGAGGATGCTATTGTCATATTTATTTTATAGATATGAAATAATCTTTGGTCTGTTATACCAGGCAAACACATATCTTGCTTTTGGCCTGCATGTTAGACACTGAAAAATTAGGTGTTGAGATTGAAAGAATTATCTAGGCTCCCTCCATAATCCCTGGAGCAGGAGGGGCAGCTCCGGAGGTGATTCATCTCACCTGTCTTAAACCATGTTTGGATAAGCCAAGTTACGCTCTGCAAGTGCCAATCTCTCTTTGACAGCACAGGTGTTGAGTTTGGATCTGCCTTTGAGATGGCTAAGCTGGATTTAAGGAGCCGCACTTCTGCTTTGAACTGCAGGGGCAAGGCTCTAGGGGTAGATGTGCTCCTTACCTGAAACAGCTCACAGCCAAAATCAGAGTGTCTTAAGTGTAAGAAATAAGGAAGTTAAAGCTGTGTAGAGAAGTCTGAGACTCATAGAGGCAAGCTTGCATTTATCCAAGGCTTCAGGATGAAGAAAAAGTCTTGTGGGGCTTTCAGATATCTTGTCATTCTGTAACTACGTTTCAGTTAATTGGCTAAGTTAATCAAATAGCGTGAGGGCCCTGCCACTGGAAAACTTTTATCCATGGTGTTAAATTTTGGTGTGGTCTCTGTTTATCCCAGCCCAGCGGCAGCCCTCTGGCATGGCTTGAACACTAGCATTGGCCAGAGCTCGTTTCCAACCAGCAATCTGGATGGGGCCATTCTCTTTTGAAGGTTGAGGATGTTTAGCCTCCAGCGTGCATGTGGCTGGGCACTGCCTGCTGGCCCCAGGACCAAAGAGCAGCCCTGACCCTGTTTATTTCATTACAAGGTGCATCAACAGTCTCTTACAATCTCCATCTTCTGTTTTTTATTATTTTACATTGTTAGGATCACAGCCGTGAGGAAATAGATATAGTATGCTGGGCTTGATACAGGGCTATCCTTACTTTGAAATAGTATGGTGCTATCTAATTCCCTTCTGCTTTTCTCTCTAATCTACAAAGACCTTGCAAATCTGATTTTGGCCTGGATACCCTTATCTGCATCACAGGCTGCCCCGTTTGCTGACTTCAGTGGGCCACGCTGGAGTATGTCAGGGTTTGAAGCTAATAGTAGTTTTTTGAACTGGTTGAGCAAACAGATCTGCAAGACCTCTTCCTGACAGTACATCAGCTCTGATCTGAAAGGAGACACAGCCTTAGACATCTGTTTTAAGGGCATTACTATTCTGGGCTTATTTGAACTCAATACAAGGTTCTGTTTATATTTCTTTGATTAATTGAAAATAACTTCTTGTTAAGGGAGTGACAACCGATACCTTAAGATTGTGCTTAAGTCATTCACAAGAGCAAAAAAAATGCACCAAAGGTTAAGCAGGTCAAAGCCCTTGTTTGGATCAAAGCATATGTTGAACACTGTATAAATGCCAAATCTTAAAGTGTTTTGTATTTAAGGCTGAAGTTTGGAGTAAAATGATACTACAACAATAAATTCCTAATTCAGCTTGTTAACACGCCACCACATTCACAAAGGCACAGCAAAGAGAGAGGTGATTCTGATGGAGCAACTGGATACCAGTCTAAGTGTGTTGAAAATTTACAGCATAGGTGAGATCATTACTATAATACCACATCCAGTTCTGGTAGGCACATTTCAAAAAGGGCTTTAATGCAATGGAAATGGATCTCAAAAGAGTGACAGGCACGATTTGCGGTCTGTTGGTAAAATCTGCCTTACTCTGAGAGACTAAAAAAACTCAGCTAATTTTATTTCTTCAGGACAAGGTTATGAGATTGTTTGTGGTTTTGTAAGGTCGAGCCTACGTGGCGAGGGAACAGCAAGCTCCAGTTTCCACTTGGAGCTACATGGGCTGGGTGCTTTCAACCAAAACACGGGAGGAACCCCAGCTCTGCCTGGGCTTGCAACATTCCTGCTGTGCTGAGGGTAATCTGAGGTTGGGCTGTACCTTGGTGGGCTGCAGCCCTTCACTGTCCATGCCTGATCTGTAGCTTCCTGGAGTGGATTGATGAGCGATGGCCAGGGTTGAGGGTGTAGAGTGAGGCCAGACAAATGCAGATTCAAAAGGCAGACTTTCTTCTTGACAGCGTGATGGCCACTGAAATAACTTACCTGGCACAGATTGTCCTTCACTGAAAGTGTATGATTCAGGGTGGAATGTCACCTTGAAAGATGTGCCATATTTCGTAGGGGTTCTGGTGTTGGTTTGGGACACCACTTTGTGGCTTCAGCTATGCAGGTGATCAGACCAGGTGACTGAAATGATCATGCCAGGGATCTCACCTGGCCTTAAGATATCCCTATTAAGTAGTAATATTTTAAAATTCTTATTTTAATAGGAAAATTATATTCCTGTTAAACTGATTGGGGAGTGGAGAGGTCTCAGTGAGGCCATCTGTAGCCTGAGAATGCTGAATTTTAAGAAAAAAAAACTCCCACCGCTTCCAAATTTGTGGCCAGAATGACTATGTTTACATTTTCTCTCCAGTAAGGAGGAATCTGAGCTTAGACTTGGGTTCCAACTGTCCCTAGGCAGTGCCCCTATCTGGTGGGACATCTTTGAGCAGGATGAGGGGTGACTCACCTACTTCCAAGTGAGTAGGTTCCATTTTACCTGCTTCTCAGTCTATAGTGACCTGTTGCATGGACTTCTCATCCACCCTACAGCGGTGGTGTGGGTGCCAAACTGGGAAGACAGGAGGACCCCCTAGAAAGCCCCATGGGCTCCTACCGAAGGGTTTATAGCACTGCCCACTACAAAGGCAGGTGGGATTTGTAAAGAGCCTAAAGTCAAGCCAGGTCTGGGCTGCCTGCAAGGACCCATATGTACCGGGCGTTACGTCTAAAGGATACTTTAAAAACTGCCACCCAGTTCAGTAGCCGTTGTCCCCTTGTACCCAGCATTTAGAGAGGCATTCAGAGGATTTACCTCGCTGGAAGATGTCCATCCAGTGTTGTTCAATGAAGGCAGTATTTTCCATCCATCAAGGCAAAGTTTTGACCACACGTGTGATTTTCTACTTCTGTGGTCATGCCATCGTCGTACCTCGCCGGTGCTTGGGCTGCCCCTTGCCTTGTCCCCGAGGGGTGTGGAGCGTGTGTCCCCAGGCTGGGCACAGGACCCCAGCAGCCCTGGCCCGTCTCCTCCGCTGTCCCCACGCAGCGGGGGCTGCGGGCAGTGCTGCGGGTCGGTGCGGCTGCCTGCGACCCCAGGCAGAATTAGCCCTCAGGCACAAGCTGGAGCATTCTAGGAGTTTAGAAAAGACAGAAAGCTGTTGAAAATGGCATCATTCTGCTCTCAGTGCCTGACATCCTCACACCGCTCCTTCTCAAATAAATAAACTCTGATGGGAATCCTCCCCCCCGCCCCCTCCCCCCCGCCATTCATGCCTTGCTTTAATAAAACTTGTCACAGTGCTGTTTTTTTTTCCAGTCAGCAGATTTTTAGGCTGGTTAATGAGGGGGAAAAATTTCTCTCCTCCCCCACCTCACAACCCCCCCCCCCCCCCCAAATTGCCGCTCCCCTCTTTCATGTCAGGGGCCAAGTTTGGATTGGAGCCTGGTGAAGTTTCTGTGTCATTTCCTGTTGCTGCCCTCCTCGACGCTCGCTCCCGCGCCCCGCTTCGCTGCCTCTCCGACGCCGACGCGCGAGGCGTCCGCTCTGCCGACCCGCAGCGGTGGGGACGACGTGAGAGGGCAGGGGCACACCTCACGCTCCCGCCTGTCGCGACGCGTTCCCGCTCCCGCCATCCCCACCAGCTCGGCTCCGCTGCCGGCAACGCTGACGAACCGAACGCTAAAACAACTTTCTTCTCCCCGAGCAGCTCGGCTGAGCTTCCCAGGCTGCTGCGGACCGGAGGCGGTGAGAGCAATCATGTCCTTCACTCCGGCGAACTTTGCTGCTGACAGCCGTGGTCCCGTCCACGCAGGTGGTCGGTGGCGAGGTGGCCGTGGGCTTGGGTGGTGGACGGGCGAGGGGCTGCGGTGCCGTAGGAGAGGTCAGCATCTGCGAGGGCTGGCACCGACACGGTTTTGCAGATGCTGCTGGCTGGATGAGACTGATGGAAAAAGAAGAGCTGTTTAAGGGAGGGAGAAACCGGCGTGGGGCTGTACAGAAGCCGGGAAGGCGGTGAGGGAAAGAGCAGGGGGTGCTCATTATTTTCACTTACGTGTTTGTCTTTCGGCTTCAGTCTCGTGTTGACAGGTTTTTCCTAGGGCTTGTTTGTGGCGGTGTTCACGGGGTTTGTGGTTGTGTGCGGTCCCGGTGATTGCTTTTCTGACCAGAAAGAGCTGATACTTGCAGGAATCTGTACTACATTCATGTGGAGGAACAGGCACAAATCAGCTGGCATCTGTAAAAACCTGCCTGTGATGCCTGTCCTCTGCCATTTCCTTATTTGCTCACTAAACACACATTTATTTGTGTATTTGGTAGGAAAATGACACAAACACTTGTGCTTTAGAGTAGAGCGACTGTGACTTCATGTACTATTTCTGTTATCCCTAACTCGTTCAGTCTTGACTGTTTCTTGACAAACAAGGCGTAACAAACTGACGGATAAATCCTGAAGCATGTGCTGGAGCCAGTTCCCGGAGCTTGCGGAGTTAAAAGGCTTTCTTGAGCTCACTGACACAGGGCAGTAAATTTCAGCGTGTCAGTGAGTGAGGAAAAAAACACTTGCAGAGCATTATACACCAGCAGACAGAGTCAGCGCTGCACAACCCCAGGGTCTTCACTGGCAAGATTAGTTCCCAACACCTCCAGCTACTTAGCAGCATTTAGAAAGGTCAATTATATGTACAGTATTTACTGGCTAATTATAAGTGGGGATGGGGGTGGGGGAAGCCTTGGAGCTGGCCCTGGGAAAAATGATCCTAAGGCTTTGTGTACAGTGTGTTTACCTCCAAGTCATCACTCGATTCATGTTGCTTCCTCCGAACACCCCCTGTTTTATGGTAGTTTTGCAGCAGAGTTCTCTTTGCTCCCTCTTTCCATAGGGAACACAGTGGAGGAAGGTGCAAGGTGGGGAACGGAGGAAGGAGGCTTTGGTCACACCCTGAGCACATCAGTCCTTTGCCCTCGCCTCCAGCTGAGGCACATCACCTCCCATGGCTGGGGAAAGTTCGAACTCCCTGTCCAGCCTTGGCATCCCTTGTCTTGCTGCCGTAAGCACTGGGGGACCCAGGAGACATTGATGACGGCTTTGCCTGGAGTCGGTTTCTAGGTAAAAGCTCAAAGTTTGTTTCACAGTTCCTATGTGAAAGCCACACTGTTTTAAAAATCGAGTTGAATAGCAAATACTTTTTTGGGTCTTACCATCTTCCAGAATCATTCTGAGTACTGTGCTACTCCTTTCTGGTTTTTCAAAAACTATTCTTCGCATTCAGCGTTCCCCACAGCTGGCTTATACCTGTACTGGTCTTGGTGGTCTGTGCTGGCACACAGGTGATACACATAGGTTGGTCTGAGACAACTTCTGCGTGTTGCGGGGAGTTTGGATGGGCTGGGATACTCCGGAAAGGCAGTTTGCATGTGGCCACCTTGTTTCAGAGTGTAAAAGAGAGCTGAATAATACGTAGGCGTCAGGCCGTGCCAGTTGGCTTCAGGGCTGAAGAATGGGCTCTGGCATGGTTTAGCTTACTAGCAGAGACGTAGCCAAGAGGCTGATGAGCTCATGTAACAGAGGGAGGAGAGAGCTGTAGCAGGAGCCACTCCCAGCACCTCTAAGGAGCTGAATAAACAGTATTTACCTGAACTGTGCTCTGTATTTCTTCACATGAAAGGAAACGGAGTGACAGACTGACATTTTTGCAGGTGTCCGACAGACGACTTGCCTCTGTAGTGAGCTGAATCATTGCCTTTGCAAGGTGACTGGGGGGGCTAACTGCACTTCAGGTGCTGCTTTTGGGTGCTTGGAGGGTAGACAGCACCTGAGGTGATTTAGAAATCCATCCTTCTATATAGGTGTTGGGAGATGAACCTCTGTCTCAAATGCAGCTTTGGGTAGTCAGAGTCTAAATTATCCTAAAACTTTACCTATGTGTGCTACAGTGAGAGATGAACCTAATGTCATCCTTAATTATTTTGCATCGAGAAGTGAAGCCAATTCATTGTAAGCTGACATCACTGTTTTCAGTGAAGTTCATCCTGATTTACAGCAGTTGAGGGCAAAGAAGAATCAGTCCCTTCGTATCGGCTTTTTTCTGTGACTTGCAAGGCAGAAAGCAAGACAATAGAAAGCCACTCAGGGTGAGATCATGATGGGAACTGAAAGTCTTGAGTACCACCAAGACCTTTCTGGCTTTTTTGGCTTTCTTGCTTTCCCCAAAACTCAGCTTTTTGTTCTGTTAATGGAACCTTGTTCTGTTGCCTTGACAGATGAGTCAAGGGATGGAGATTCCAGTTCCACGGCTTACCTTGGGAAAGTGCTCTGGAGCCCAAGAGACTTCACTGTCTGTAAATATTTCCTGTTGCACAACATAAATTGTCTCTTTCAGTTTAATCGTGTTGTCTTAAGTTACATTATCAAGGTACTACCTTGAGTAAAGCCTCTCTTCGTGGTGGAGGAACCAGTATTGTAAGAGGCCACAGGCGGTGAAGACTCTCTGCAAGAGGGTGGAGTGAGCACGTGCTTCCCTTCCCCCTTTTGCTGTCTTGCACAAAGGCCGGGCGAACAAGCCTTGCTTTGCCACAGTGGATCTGTGCTACTTCGAGTCCCTGAGCCAGACCCTATGCTTTTCTGCAAGCCCATGGTGGCCACTGAGATCTCCAGGAGAGATCTTTCATCATCGGTGGCTTCTCATGTCTCTGGTGGTCATTTTCTCTGAGCTGCTTTTCCCTGCTTCAGTGCTTGAGCTTGGTGTGGTGCTCCCTGTGCTGCCCGAGATTGCTCCAAGGATGCTCTGCTGCAGCCTAGCAGCATGTTGCCAGACATCTGCTTCTGTTTCTCCCGGGGTTCACCCAGAGAATAGCAGCAGCATTTGGGGTAGCCATGGCCCACCAGCACTTGTGGGTGCTTCCCGGCTCAGTCCTGGCTGTCTCCCCAGGCTGAATCAGAATCACTGTGTTTGTCTGCTTTGCTCTTGTGTAGCTCCAGCTGCAGTTCTTGTGGCATTTAAGTGCTGATGCACAAATTAGGGTAACATTTACATGCTCTAGTGAGTCTTCAGCTTGCCTGCACAGATCTCTTGTTTTCCTTCTTCTAATGCAACGCCACTACCTGAGGACAGCCCTTGCGTCCTTGCTCCAGGGAGCTGTTGATCCCTGCTCTGTTTGTGGGACATTGCCATGGCAATGAGGATGTGTAGTGGAGACGGTCAGGATTGCCCAGGCGATATCCCTGCTGCTGGCCAAACACAGCCGAAAAGGTGCGTGCCTCCTTCCCTCTCCAAGCAGTATCCTGTTTGCTTTGGCTATTTTTAAACGTATTTGCTGCTGGAGACTGAAGCTCGCTGTCAGTCTGAGCCTCGCCACCGTGCGACTCACAACTGTTTAAAATGGATTAACGCTGAGGCTGGAAGGACAGTTTTTGCTCTTCTGTCCGCTGCTTGGGGCTGCCTGGCATGTTCATGGTTGTGGCAGAGTCGCTTCCCAGTAAATCGACTAAGGGCACCAAAAATCTTGAAGCCAGAGGCTTTTCTTCCTTACTCTTGACTTCTTCTGGAGTTGAACTGGTGAGAAGGAGGTGAGAGGCCTCTGTACCTCATCAGCAATCCCCTCAGTCATACTTTCTCCCTGGAAGTGTTATTTTTGGTTAATTTGTACAAGTCTGGGCCTCCTTGGTCTATCCTGTGGGAGGAAGCTTGAGGCTGGAATTTTGTAATAAAATCCAGATTTTTCTCTGGAGGCAGAGTGGAGGAGGCCACTCCCGTTGCTTCTCCAGGTCCTGTTAGTTCTTGACCAGCTTAATCTTGTAACTGTGAAAGGTTCTCTTTCCCCGCTGAGAATAAACTTGTCCTCTGAGGAAGGTCAGCTGTGGGGTGTTCACCTCAAGATACCCGATTTCTGCAGAGCCACTGGTTGGAATCCTGGCTCAAGGTGCTCAGACCTCATGTTCCTGATGCAAATTCCCAGCAGTTTACTGGAGGTGAGTCTCTCTGAGTGCACCCCAAGCTGTCTGCAGCATTGCAGAACTGCAGAGTTGCTAAAACCAAGGAGCTGTCCTCCACTGTCCTTGGCTGGAGTTTGCTCTTAGCCTGAGGAACACAGAGCAGTCTGTCCCCTTCCACACCAGCAGAAGCTGGTTTTCACTGGAGCAAGCACATTTTTGTACCTGCAGTTGGGAGAGTGTTCTCAGAGGCTTTCTGTGGTTATGAAAAAAAAGGATCCGTCCCTCTGATTTCCCCTGTGTACCACAGTATTTCAATGTTCTCCTCCACTGGCAATAGGAAGACCACAATTCCCAGCTCTTTCCTCTCTGACCGTCTTACTTTGAAGTGGGGGTTGTTTCTACCGGGGCTGGTGCAGTAGGAAGCTGAGAACATTTGAAGTCACCATAATTTAAATATGCAAGCACTACCTTAACTTAAGTATACCCAGAGAGCTTGCTAATTAAATCTAAGTTTTGTTCTTGGTCATCAGTTACTGTACTAAGGACAGAGAGAACAACACGTAAAGCCCATATCTCATCCGCAGTGGTACCTGACACACTACCTGTAAGTTACTGCTCTGGAGTTTCCCAGCTGGACTTGATTTCCCTAGCTTAGTAATATACATCCTGTGTTCCTTTTGTTTTACTAGTCACTGTGATTCCCCTCTGACATAGCCTAAAATTGTTCGAATTATACTTGGATTCCCTTTTTTTACCTTCTTCTTTATTAATGCATACATGGACTGCATAGTCTTCAGAGATTTATTTTTCTTTAATGAAATCAGCCTCCTTTTCCTGGTTAGCGTAGTGCATGAATGTCACATTGAAATATGTGCTTGCAAGTTCAGTCCTTTCCCTCAGACATACTGCTTTACACTGCTTTTGGCTGTGTAAAACTGCAGTGCTGATTTACTACATCAATGACCACGAAAGACTCAAATTCCTCTGACTCCTCTTTTGCTGCTTCTCTCTATTTACTGTCCACAATGCTCTGGTTTTTGGAATAGCTGGCAGATTATAAATTTAAATTTCTTATTTCTTTTCCTCCACTTGATACAATGGTTACAGTCAGATTAATATATAGAGCAGGTTCGGATCTGATTACAGAGCGAGTACAAAAAGTGCTCCTGAGAGCACTGATGCCATGAATGTCACAGCAGCGTGTGGTGCCAGGTACCAGGTGTGCACAGGAAAGAAGGGGTAAAGATCTGCCCAAAGTGCAGGGAAGATCCCTTCTCTCTCTTCCACAAGCAAGAACTGGAAGCAGTGAGAGATCCACTGCTGGTGACAATCCTCCTTGCTTCCTTTTTTCTTTTCTTAAAGAAGTCGTGTTTTCTGCTTGCTGCTGCAATTCAGAACTGAGAAGGGTGCTCTTCAGCCAGCTAAGGAGGCTTGACCAGCAATGAGCCTGCAAGGAGCGTTCCTGTCTCCTCTTGAGTTTTACGTCCCAAAGATTGTCACCTCTCTTCTCTGTCCAAAACCTGCAACCATTGGCTTGTATGGGAGCTCTGGGTATGAGATTTGGTCAGCCAGAGTCTAAATAGCTTTCAGTATTGAGTCCTACTCTTTAAAAAACTAACAAGTGGAAAACTGGGAATTCTCCCCTTGTTGTTTGCGTACTTGAAGAAGCCCTGGCTAGGCAAACCTGCACGTAGTGCAGGGGTAGCACATAGTGACAGCAAGAGTGGCAGCAGAAACCCTCCCCAGAGACGCCATGGGCACCGTGACAGTAGCCAAGTCAACCTCCATCTTCTGCTTGCGCCTTCCTGCATGGGTTTGCATCACCTCTCCTTCAAGGGGATGCCGTGTCAGGCAGTGAACATGTCTAGTGAGAACTTCCAGCTGATATTTAGGAAAGACTTCTCTGCCATGTCAACCAGTTTCTGAGGGGACCAAGCCAGGAGGTAGGTGCCTATTCAGATATATCTCTGGGCTTGGTGTTTCCAGCCGGCTGGCCCTCAGCAGTTTCTCACTGGGCACACGGGAACACCTAATTGGCCTGCACAGACACTCTGTCTCCCTGGACCATACATGTATGCTTACAGGTTCTGAGGCACTCCTCCGAAATTCAGTGTTCTCGTTTTCACCGTGTTGGATGCCTGAACACTTCAGATAGGTGCTCTGGGTCACGCTGCTGGGCTGGATGTCTGCAGGTTCGTTACTGTGACACCAAGGTAAGACTTTTATTGAATGTGGCCTGAAGCCAACTTTCCATAGCTCATCTTTTGCAGGTGCAAAGGACAGGCTGCAATCTGGAGAAGTATTGTTGACCTTAACCAGTATTTGTAAAGCAGTATGCAAGATACTGCCTGTTGTTACCAAGAGAAATGATTTGTGTTAGGAAGGGGATCACATGGCTATCGCGCCATGCAATCTATTTTCTGTAATTCTGTAATTTTCTAGGGTTGTCTGAGGCAGAAGCTTGCTTGCCAAAAAAAAAAAAAAAAGTCTCCATCCAGGGCCCTCGTTTGCCCTCTGCACAGCTTTACTTGTGCAGCTTGCTGCCAAGCATCACACAGCAGAGCAGAAAGCAAGGCACAGAAGTGCTTGTAAACCACCACGGAATAACACCAGATGAGCCAAGCAGACCCATGTGATTTTAGGCAGGGCAGGAATTTCATTCCTTTAGCTTCAACCCAGGGGGCAAATTTGTTCATTCCCCTGGCATTGCAACAATGTTAAAGACTCTGCACCCATTTGCCCTGAACAGGTAGGGTTTCTGCTCTGAAGCAGTTGTTGTTCCTAGCATATGTGACAATAACAGTTAAAAGAAGGGTGGAGGTGCAGCGGGACCTACTCTCACATGTATTAAGCTGCTTTTGCCCTCTCCTGAGTACATGAAATATCCTTAAAGCAAACGTAAATGGTGTAGTCGAAGTACTACAAGTGAGTTCCAGAATCAGACAAATAGGTTCCCTACTCTGAAGTGATTATGTTTTGCAAACATTTGTAGGGAGATGGATACCAAGCTGTGAGTTGTCACCTATCCCTCTGATACAGATGCTTAGGAAGAACGGCTGATGTCTGATGGCCACAACAGATGATGGACGGAAATTTTTGGAAGGTTGAGGCACCTGTGTCTGCGGGCACCAAATGCTCCAGTGGTTCATCTTTCGCGTTCACATAGTGCATGCTGGTTCCTGAGCCTTTTCTGGGAATTATCTGGGAGGGTACCAGTTGGCTTGCACCAAAGGTGTGTGAGGTAGCTGTGTAATAGAGTTATAGAATAGTGTAATAGAATAATAGGATTATTTAGGTTGGAAAAGACCTGTAAGATCATGGAGTTCAACTGTAAACCTAACACTGCCAAGTCCACCGCTAAACCTTGTCCCGAAGTGCCACATCTGCATGTCTTTTAAATCCCTCCAGTGATGGTGACTCAACCACTTCCCTGGTCAGCCTGTACTGATGCTTGATAACCATTTCTGTGAATAAATTTTTCCTTATAACCAATCTAAACCTCCCCTGGCGCAACTTGAGGCTGTTTCTCCTCATCCTCTTACTTGCTACTTGGGAAAAGAGTCTGACATCCACCTCGCTACACCCTCCTTTCAGGTAGCTGTAGAGAGTGATAAGGTCTTCCCTGAGCCTCCTTTTCTCCAGACTAAACAACACCAGTTCCCTCAGCCACTCCTCATAAGACAGTCAAGTTCCATCACCCATGCTTGTGTCCCTAACGGTTTAATTCACTACTACAGAAATAGCGTAAGAGCTTTCTTGACCTTTGGTTCTTTCCTCTCATGGCAGAGGTCACACAGTTTGAATCAGCTCAGAGATAAAGTGAAAGCATATTGAAAACAGCAAAAGACAACACGAACTGGGAAGGGACGAGGAAAGGTATTTTCTGGAAAATACAAGAATGCAGGCAAAGATATGAAGAAAATGACCTGCTTGAGAGAAGCAACCTTGAAAGGTGGACATAAAACTTCCCAACTTGCCTTTCTGTGTCTCTTGGACAGCCTAGAGTCATTTCACAACAGCGCAGTTTGAAGCAGGCACCCTAAAACATAACCCTGTTGCAGTGGCTCTTTGGGCCTGATGTGCCCTTGCAGCCCTCAGGACTGCTATGGATCTGAGAGGGAGACTAAGTGCAGCTGGTGGAGCTGAGAAGCCCGCGTCCTCCACCAGTCATGGTGACAGGAAGGTCATCTTACCCAGCTGCAAAATGGGAGTGTTACCTTAAAGCCACCTGTCTGAGGTTTCATTCCTTCTCCCTTGCAACATGCTGAAAAAATGAAAAGCTTTAAGTGACTGATACGTGTTATTAGTGAGGGAAGGCTGGAAAAAATTGCGATGGCTTTCTGTTGCACGTGTTGCTTGAGAAAAGCCATGCTATCCATGGTGAGACCTCATAGCATGCAAATTCTCAAAGCACATATGCAAAATTTTGAATATGAAGGTTTTGTTGACCCTGGAAGAAATAGCAAATTCCAAACCGGGGCTTAGAAAAAAAAATCTCCTGTTTCATCAATATTTGCTTTTGCTGTATCGATGAATGGATGCAGCTTGCCTGTGTTGTGGTTTTTGTTGTGTTTCTCTTCTGAATTTGCATACATTTTATTTCTGGGCAATTATAGTTTCAAGAGCTGGCCACAGAGTAGGCAGCTGAAGAGCCGCATTGCCTCCTCCATCCTCTCTTTCACTGAATTTTTGAGCATGGGGTCTTGCTTTTGAGCAGAAATTTTGTGATGGGGACTGTAGGGACTAGATTACTACCGGGAAAATGTGAAGTTCTGTTAGGGTTTGAACTTTGGTCTACAGAAAACTGATATTTCAATCTGCAAAATCACTTTGGGCCATAAGGACCTACAGATTAAAACCTCATAGTATAGGAAAACGTAACATAAAATCTCTATGGCTTTTAAGGAAATTGCTTCTACCTTGTTGTTTCCATCAAACCATGTGACTTAGAGAAGCATGAAGTAAACTTGCTCGGAACTCCTCAGGAGGAGACATGGACTGCTTGAGGGTATCTGTGGGGTTGTTTCCCCATTGTCCAAGGTTGGGTAGTTGATTCAGCTGTTGTGCTGCCATGATGCAATATGTATTGACAAGTCTTTCCTGTAAGGTTAAAGGACAAAGAAGTCAGTGCTAAGACTGGCTGCAGTTTTTGTGGGGCAACATCTGCGATCCTTTGTTTTTTCTTCTAAGTATTTAGTCTGTTATATCAGTATGCAGAGTCTGGTACTATAGGATAATTCCAAGCTGTTCTGTTTGACTTCAGCTCTTTTGACTCTTTCAGTCTGACCGTAGGCTCATTATGGCTACTCTTTACCAGGAGGCAGTGTAGAAAAATTCTAGCATGCATTTATTTAAATAACATTTGATATATTCTGGAAGATAGACAGTATGCAGTAGCTATAGTGCAGTTTCCAAAGAGTTCAAATGGCATTCTTGGCAAGAAAGCAGTGAGGAAGGAAAGATCTATTACACGTGCTGGTGTATTGCCCCTAGAATAGGACTGAAGTTATGAAAAGAAACTGTGGTTTTGTTTCTTCGCTGTTGTTAGAGTTCACAAACTTCCCAGGATATATATTTCAAGGCTTTCATCAACCGTATTTTGTACATTTACATTCATTTAAAATAGTTTCCAGGCAGTGGGTGATTAGTGGTTAGAAATGGCTTGCAGTTTGGTGATAATTTGATTAAGTGAAATCCTTAGGAAAATGAACATTCCAGATCTTTCATGTTCCCCTGCTTCACCTGTGGACCATGTCTCCTTCCCCACCCAGTCTCACAGGAGGCATCTCCTTTATCTCCTGCGTTTCAGAAAGGAACAGATGAATGCTGGTCAGGAAAGACCAGAGGATCCCTCCGGCCAGAATGAGCATCAGGAAAATACATTAACCTATAAAAAATACCACTTTTACATTTTTCCAGGACAACTTAAAATGGAGTAATATCCCTCTCCCCAAGAGCTCAGTGTACTCCGTTTCTTTTGCATTGATTCAGCGTTAAGGACTGTGCTGTGCTACTAGGAGGGGGCTGAGTAGGTGCACTGCAGTGTTATAGTGTCTCCGGAGGTGAAGAAAGCACAGCATTCATAGTGTCATCTTGAGAAGACTCTCACTTCCTCGACAAGCCAAGGAGGGCACTCCCTGGTAGCATACTCTGGAGCAGGACTCCTTTGTCTGTGGGTCTGAGGCAGTCTGCAAACAAATGAAGATGACCCATACCTGTCCATTCTCATGCTGGCTGGTGATCCAGCAAAGAAAATGGGGTAAATATAAAATAAGAGGCAAATATTCAAAGTTTAGCCAATTTTTTAATTATGTGTACATGAAAATAATTTTCTGGTGTTGCACAAGCTGGATAATGGATATTTTTTTGTAAGAAGGTGAGGTGGTGTAAGGGTATAGCTTGACGTTTCAGTCCTTGCTAATAGAAGGACCGTATTATGTCCTGCTCCTTCATTCAGAGATGTGGGGAATGGAAAGGAGAGTTTAGTACTTAAGTAGGTACTTTTAAAAAAAACTTTGCTTTACTGATTTATTTCAGGAAATTTTGATTGAAAATATTGATTTAAAAAAAGATTATGTCTTTCTGCCTTCCTTTAAAAGGTGTGGGTATATGTGCTTTCATAGTCACTGGCACATGTATTTCCAGTTGGTGGGAATGGATTTACAAATGTTTGGACTTACAAACACACATGGATTTACAAACAGTTGCTTGAAGTGTTTCTGCAGACCTCCTTGTGATAATGACATGTCGTTTGTGTCTCCAAACCATAGGCTAAATACTATCGCAGGGCTACCTGGGGTAGCAGGAGGAGAGAAACAGTCTCACCTCCTCTGCATCCTGGAGACTTTTCCACCACTTGGCAAGCCAGCATGGCTCTGCGTGGAGCAACTGTCACTGGCCACTGTGTCACATCCTTCCGGCCATCATCTCACAAAGTAGTCTAACCCAGCTGTTTTCATAGGTACCTAAAGAAAAGGTGTAAAAGGACCACTGAGACCATTCAGTCCATCTTCCTGGACAATGCCAGCCATAGACCTTCCTTGAATTCACTCCTATGCCAACTGCAGCAGGCATCCCACCTTTGTTTTTAAAGTGGAACCATCCTTGGCAGTGGTGATTCCACCACCGCCAGCAGCTGACATGGGTACTACCGTTACCATCTCTCTGCTTGGCCTGTATCCCCTTGAAGCAGCATATGTGACATTAGTGGTCCATGTATCCTTCTTTGGGACACCCTGAGCTGCAGTAGATTCTCTCAGGGAGTGCATCCATCTTCATTTACAGCACATTGTATGGAGAACGTGTGAGATCCCTCAGTAAGATTTTCAGTCTAAACTGATTTAAAACTTTATATGGAAGAGGAATGATCTGGAGTCCACACTCGACAATAGAGTATGCATGAGACTCAGTTAATTCACCTTGAAAGAGACCTTTAGGACAACTTGAAAATACATGCTGTGTTAGGGATAGGGCATGGGTGAGTGCACAAGGGCAGCACCAGATAAACAGAAAACATTGCTGCAACCTAGCTAGGAGGTCATGGGATCTGCATTGCTAAGCAGATTGATTTGCGCTGTGGACGTTTTTTTCTCACAGATGGGATAAAAATAAGATAGATTAAGTATATCCCAGAAAAAATAGTTTTGCAAAGGCTTGAGCAAGCTGCCAATGTCAGCAAAGGGAGCCAGTAATGTAAGCAAACTTCAGAGCAGGAAAGCTGCAGAGGGTCCTGCCGGGGAGAGCAAAGGGGACCGGCTCCGCACACTGGCTGCATGTGGGGTGAGGGGTTGGCCAGGTGATTAGTTTGATTTGTGTCTTCTGTGTTTACCAAGGCAGATCCCAATAGAAAGGGAGGTTTTCCTTTTAGCTGATAAATATTCCTGCCTTTAATTTAAAATGTTTTCCCCCTCTTCTGTGGCCCTTTGCGTTAACCTCTGCCATGCCGAGTCGTTCAGACTGATAGGTGGGTGTTGAGGTCCTTACAGAGATTTGGAGCCCCTTGCCACTGCTGTTACTGCCTGTTCTGCTTCTCCAGGGTTAGATCTACATTTGGCTGTGATTTCACACCCAGCTTTCCAGCAGATCCTTAGGAATGGCCAGTTTAGGCGAGGTGAGGAACTGCTCCCTTAAACTGGCTCTTGTATCAAGAGTGGGCAGCAGCGCTGTGGCTGTCTGTGCTGTAGGATGCTCCCATGAAGCTGCAGTTAGGATATACAATGGAGTAAAAGCAGATGGTGCATCAGGGCTTTGCAGGGCTCAGATGAGCCATAGTTACTTCTTCTCCATGGATCTGTAGTAACTGTGAGCTTGGTCTTGGACAGTGGCAGATCGTCTGCCTTAGTTTAGTTGGCTGTGAAATCTTCCTGCTGTTCATTTCTGCTCTTCCCTTCCTTTTTTTTGAGAGTTGCTACAGCTGGGTCAAGGCTAACGTTGTACTGGGGCTCCATACATTGAGTCTTCAGGGGTGCTGATGGATAGAAAAACCCCTTACCTGGCAATAAGAGGGGGAGACCAAGTCTGAAATAGTGCTCCTCCGATTTGGCAGTATTTTCTTCCGTCTGTGGAGATTTAAATAGTAAAGGGCATGGCCAGCAGGAACAAAGGCCAGAAGATACCTTTCTCCACTGAGTTACAGTTATTTGTTTGTCTCTGGAGTCGTTACTTCAGACAGGTTTTTAAATGCACTTAATTCAGCCAGATGTAATCTTGGTGAAAGGGGGGTTGGGATCGGGTAGGAAACATTTTGGGGATAAACATCTGCCTCTTTTTGGATAACAACCACATTTGTTTCACTAAAACAAATACCACTATCTGACCCAGAGAGCTTGTGGAAGGAGGCCAGAAAATAAACTGTGTTGCTACTGATGAGGTATATTGGATCACAAAAAAAAAAAAGTTTGCAGTGCTAAAAGAAAAAGAAAACTCAGTCAAAAAGCTGTTTCTCCTTTCTTTTTACGTTGGCTTGAAAATTAAGACAAGTGTAGTTTTTCAGTTCAGCCTCACTTTGTAGATTTGGTGGGTTTTACACTAGGGGAAGGGAATTATGACTTTCCTTTCTCATGTTGTTCGAGAACTGCGCTAGCAAAGTGTCTGAGTGGCAAAGTTCACTCCTCTGCGTGTGTGAGGATGGTTAAGGCCAGGGGTTTGATGTGCTTTTATGGGAGAAATACTAACCAGATACAAAAATTGCATCCAGACTCTTGAACGGCCAAGAGGGATCGGGATCTAGGCATTCACTTTGGCCCTCTCCGCTATAACTAGTGTCTGTCTGTCTGGATCTGTGGAAGCGATGCCATTAATGCCAATGCACCAATCCCTCTGTCTGTCTGGCCAGCCACATCGGTCTCCCATCTGGGTATGATGCAATTTCCTTGGCTTCTTTATTGGGAGATTAAAGGAGCTGCGTCTTCTCTCTTTTCCTGGTAGATAATTTATTGTTTCTGGAATTAATAACTTTTTGTATTTGAAGGTTTCCTGCAGATGGATTAGGAGCAAATGCAAACATTACAATGACAGCCATTTCTAAGGCAAGTTATCTACAGTATAGGCTACCTGTTTCCAGATCCCCCTGTAGTATAGATCGAGATTCGCGTACGTACCCTAGCTGTCACTTCAAAGGCAGCTTTGGCTAATAGGTGTTGTTTCTTAGAGTAAATTCAAGAGGGAAAGTATCTTAAATGTCTTTCTGGTAGCTGTTGGTAAGTTCAATGGTGATGTTAGGAACTGCTTCAAGAAGTTCAGAACTCTCCTCTTGTTGCTGTTTGGCCCGTTGGCTAATGTATGTGCTCTTGAAAGAGTGGGAAATCACTCCTTATCACCAAGTTTTGCATTTGGAGGTCCCTCCTACCCACAGGCTTCCTTTGCCTCTCTTGCAAGCAGCAAATGGCATCTGCCATAAAGAGTCAGTAGCGTTATGTAGGGATTTACTTTAATAAGACATAGAGCTGGAGATTTGGCTGGAGTCGATAGCTGCAGCCCACAGGCTGTAGGAGCCAGATGTAATTCTGTAGGGTCTCACAGGGCTATACTACCTTAGCACATACCATCCTGTCCCCTGGGAGGTGACCCTGCAGCTGTGAGTTCTGCTGTGCTGAGCTGTCCGTGCACAGACTGGCTCCACTGAAGCCATTTGGTCACTGCAGCCCTGCGCCCCACCAATAAACTTTGCTTATGGGACCGAAAGGGACTGCTTGGTCTTCAGCCCAAGTGGTGAAGTTGTTGCCCTTTAGGGCTCTCTATGACCCACTTTCAGTCCTGACACCTCGAGGGACTTGCCACATGATGTAGCTGTTCCTTCAGGACAGAGCTAACTAAAGCTGTTTAATTTTAGTGTTAAGCATAGAAGTAGCATGTAAAGATACAGATATCTGTCAGCTTTGCAGCAAGTTGCAGAGATCACTTCATGGCAACTTTGGGTTGCTTCCACATTTCCATTTTCTCAGATGTAGAAGGCTCCCCTGAGTCTGACACTCTGGCCTTAGGGTTTCCAAGGGCTGTTTATTTCTGCAACAGTTCTGATGGATTTTTTCTGTTTTTCTAAGTGAAAGTCTACATGGGAATGCTCTTTGCAATTGTACCTCCTCAGTGGTGTTAGTCCTGTTGCTGATACGTGTCCAGGTCCCTGGGCTGCCGTAGGCTGACAATGTGGGTGAGCACCTCGGGTGGGATTTTGTGAAATGAGACTCAGAGCAGTGCCCTGCTTCACCACGAGGTTGTGAAGAGAAGAGTTTTGGAGATTGTGAGCTGTTTGAGTACTGCAGTAGGCGGCAGCTGCATTAAGTACATCCTCACAACTTGCATTAAATGGGATCTCATGCTAGTTTCAGCAGAGACTCCAAAGAGAAAATCTTGCATGTCTGTGCGAAGTCTCTCTTTCCCAGAGCCAAGACACTGAGGAGAAGCAGCTGACACAGCCACCGTTGCTCTGCTTATCTGGTGTGTTACTGTTGAATGTTGAGTTTTGGCCAACAGTGTCTTCTCTCTCCATGCAGACACTCTGCTGTGACTCTGTCTGGGCATGCACTCTGGCTAGGAGGAGGCAGATAACAGCTCTGCGATGTGGCTGAGGCTGACACCTGCATGAGGAGGTCTTCTCCTCCCATATGACATTGGGAAACATGTGCTGGGACTGGCTGAGCTGTGATGCTGGAGGAAAGGAGACTTTCTCCTCAGCTCCTGGGAGGAAGGACTAGTCGTGTTACAGGTGGCTTCAGACTAAGACTTATCCTGACTGGCTCATTGCAGAAGGTCTAGGAGGATGCTTATCTCAGAGTTAGGTGGTTGCCAACATGCATGGGCAGTGGATTAGGGCTCAGACCCATGCTTGTGTCCTCAGCCTAATGTGCTGCGCAGTCTTGTGGCACTCCTGTTTTGCAACTGAACCCTAGGTGGTTGGTCAGAATGCATCTGAGATGAATGTTTGCAGGTGTAAAAGTCTGTAAAGCAATCTGGTTGCTTTGCTTAATGAAGGCAGTGTTGGAGAGGGATCTGGTAATCCATGGTAGAGGGACAGTCTTTATGCAGCCATCTGCAGGCGTTTCCAGTGCTCTGTGGATTAGTACATTCCCACTCCACATTCTGTCTGCTAGAACTGAATAATTACTGATTCTCCCTGTGAGAACCCCCAAATCTGTCTGTTTAACTGGCGAACTGATGAGCAGCAATAACCAAGGAGCAATGAGCAGCTGCTAACGCTGTGGAAACAGCCCTTATCAGAAGCAACTCAGCGGCTGATAATTATCTCCTTTGGGAGAAGCTTTGCAGGGAGAGTTCCCACCTCACTAGATCTTTGCTTCATGTGAAATTATTTTGGTTGTATATCTTGGTTCAACACGCCTCCAGTCGTTTTGGTTGGTATGAAGATTCACAGATGGACTCTCCATATATGGAGCCCTGTGAGGGCTTGCAAAGCTCTTTTCTTGGAACCCATTGACACCTGCCCTGTGGTAGAGCAGTGAGTGATACCCAGGGTTTAGCACCTGACACGGTCCAAGGGCCTTTCCACCCCATCCAGGGGTAATGGTAAGTGCCGTGTTGCACAGAGGATTTTAGGGTTTTGCTCTGGTAGAAAGCTGGATCCATATCTAATGACTGCTCACAGCCCTGCAGTAAACACAATCTATATCCTTTATAATGACACCTTCTTCCTCCTCAAATAAAGGATTGCTTTGCTTACCTGGATTTACAACTCCATCAGCCAAGCTCTGTTGATAAATTGCCCGGTAAAGACATAGTTAGTCTCTACCAAGAAGTTTTTTGGCCCACGTAGTTTGACTGTAGTGCTTGGAAGGGGAAACTAAGCAGCAAATAGAGTTCATGGCCCCAGCATGAGGTATTTCATTTGCATAGCCATGTCAGGTACACATGTGTGATTTTTCACACGTCTCACTGGCAAAGTGTTTACTGGCAAAATGTTTATGTACAAAATGAGCCAATGTCACTTACCTTTTCCATCCACTGGAGAAGCTTCAGTCCCACTCACCCACCTTTTACTAGAAACTTAACAGGGAGGGCTGTGGAGCTGGTGGCACAGTGATAGGTGCAGCAGAGAATAGAAAGAGTTATATGCCAAGTTTTACTGCAGAGCTTTTGATCATCACAGCCAGGGAAAGTGGAAACATGGACAGAATAAATGGGTCTGATGATGCAGGACTGTGGACAGGTTTTGAACCCTCAAGCTCCCCAGCACCGCAGCCCTTAGCCCTTGGTCTACTGAGTTATACAGCGTTACACAGCCCTCTTAAATGGCCCAATTATTTCTTTGTGTGAGAGCGACTCAGAGCGATCTTTCTGTCTGTTGACTGTGAAATATATATTTCATTTAATCCAAGAAAGCCCATTTTTATTTGCAATTCAAGTGGAATCAATATTTCAAAATGGCATTTCAATAAAATCAAGGTTGTAAACAGGGTAATGAGCAGACAAGTGCTGTAAATGGATTTTCAAATGTCAGGCTGTTGATATATGTTTTCAAATATATAACTTGATTTTGCAAAGATAAATATGAGAGATTGACAGCAAATGAACAAGAGCTACGGAAGGAGAGGAATGATGTGAAACTGCCTGTGTTTTTCTCCTTAGCTAGCGGTAACCTGCAGACAGGTATGGGACTCCGGTGGGCTGAAGAGGGAGGACAAGTAGTGTTGTTTATGTATGGTCTTGGCTGGAAAAAAGGCAACTTTACACTGTACTTAGAGCCTCTAGTGTGGCAGCAAGTCAAATCCTGAACTTTTTGCCTTAACAGCAGGATGTGTAGGGGTTAAAGGAGGAAGAGGGCATTAGGGGAGGGCTGCAGGGGATCACTGCATGAGTCAGTATTGCACTGATGCCCCAGCCGATGGTGCTGGGATCTCCATCTCTCCTATGCCTGTGCAAATCCCTCAGCTTTACCTAACCTTTCATATGCTGCACAAATGACTCCCTCTTGCTTTTCCCGGGAACGCACAGTGTGTTTCTGCTCTGCTAAGCAGTGGCCACGTTCCAAGCAGCAGCGGCTGCATTTTTATGCTCTTGTATCGGAATGGGACTCACATAGTTTGAATCATCACTTGCAGTCACCCGCAGCAGAAACGCTTGTGATTAGAAACGTGTGAGACGATCCCCGTAGCCTGCAAAAAAAGTTTGGCATCTTTCTGGGAAGAAAAGCAATGGGAAGACTGAAGAACTTATATGCCTCCAACTGTGAAAGATGACACAAAGGAGGCAAGTGTAGGAGAGCCACATAACCCCAAAACGGCTTTGAGATGGTGGATGAATAAAATACAATGCTATATTTTTTTTTTTGTATTTTCCTAATTGCAGTATCCTTTCGTAAAATGTAGTCCTGATTTCCCAAGGGATTGTAAAAGTCAAAGCTGGTTGGTTTGCAGGCCAGATAGAAGGGTGAATGGCCCTAATGCACCTACAAATCAAGCTTTGTAAATTAATTGCTATTATTTTGATTAGAAAGAAAGTTTGGGAACATTTCAACATGAAATGAAAGAAGCTTACAAGAAAGTAATTGAAGTAATAATCTGTTTGAGGGGAGAATTGAGATCGGATTTCAAACTGGTAAAAAAAGAAAGAAGTCAAGACATGAAGGCTGAGAATGAATACAGCCAGCATCTCTCATCCTTTGTAGAGCTGGTGAGCAGGGAAGTGGCATTGGCGGATGAAGAAAGCATTGCTTTGGGTCCAAAGGGGAGTGTTGTATCTATCTGAAATATCTAGCTACCGATGAGCAGTAACAGTCTAGAGTTCTTCATCCTGGTTCATTTTTCAGGCCTGTCACCACCTGCACATGCATTTTTGAGGGTGGGAATTTTTCCATCCATCAGTGAGCGATTTGGGGGGTCAGTGCGTCTGTGTGAAGTCCGTGGCATCCAGCAATGGGCTGAGCTTTGCTGAGCTGCCGTTTGTCATCCCACTGATGTTACCTGGGCGCTCTGGATTTCTGAATAATGGTGATTTTCTCAATTCAGGAAGCTGCTGTTGACATCACCCTAAAAGCAGGCTCGGGCATTTTCTTTGACGGGGAAAGCAGATGTGGTGCTGCCACACTTTGCTGCCAGGAGTCTAAAGTAAGACTCAGACCTCCCAGTTTTTCCAGTTGTTTCGTCCTGATCCAGGAAATCAGACTGGCAACTTTTTTATTCCAGCTGGTTAAAGAGACTTAGAGCTTTCATGAGATGCTGGATTTTGATCTTAGCTAATAAAAAGCAAAGAAAATCATGCACGCAGTCTGGCAGGGGGATTGAACATTTGTGCAGTATGAAAGGTCCTCTCAGGTGCGGCTTGTGCTGTATGGTTTGTGTAGTGTTCAGCATGGCCCTGTCAGTGCTGGGGTTTCCTGTTGCTCATAGCATTCCTTCACTATTACTTTTTTGTCTTGCTTTGTAGAATTTGATCTCTGCTTTAAATTATGTCTCTGGTAACGTGTGCTCTCTGATTATTGCAATGTGCCTCACTGAAGAGGGATCATTCCCTCCTCAGTCTCAATTTGCTTCACCTTGGCTTATAACTTTACTTTCTGGGGAAAGGAAAGGTTTGTTTTCCTTTGGGATTGCCAGAGATTACGGTCTTTGATTTCTATGTCCGTGGCCTGAAATCGTTCTCAAATCCAGCCTGTCATATTGAAATGATTTTCTTCTTTCATTGTTTGAATCTCCCCATTATTTCTTGCCAATTCTGTGTGCGAGAACGTTCACTCCTGCATTTACCAGTGATTTCTGCATCTGACGGGACTGGCAGGTTCACATCTGTCTTTCATAAGGAGGATTTTGCAGACAAGAACTCCTTGGAAAGAGATTAAGCCTTTTTCTTGTTGTTGTTGTTGGTCCTGAGTTTGTTGCTGCTGAGAGGATGATAAATGCTGTGCATGGGTCATACCACGATGAACACACGTCCCTTTGGGGGGGGTGGATGTAACTGTGTCTTTGTCCATCATCACCTGTCACCTATATTACCATTTATGTTAATGAAAAGCCAGCAAGTGCTCGTAGTGCAACAACCTGTGCGGTGCAGAGAAGCTCTGAGGTTGTGGCAGAGGGGTGCTCGGTAATTATGAGGCACTGTCCAAAATTGATGAAGCAGGACTTTGAGGGGCTGCATATCAGTATTTTCCCATCTTAAGCCTGTTTTATACTAATTCCAATTTATCAGGCACCTCCATTCAATATATATTTGCTAGTGGTGGATAACATGAAGTAAGATCTGTCTGTGCACTGAACTAGATTTTCTTATGTTTCTGCAGGTCCAATAGATAATTTTTTTAGATGGATAGATGGACAACATGTTAGATAGACATAGTTTTTAATGTGTACATTTCCCCATCTGGCATGGCTGAAGTGCTGAAGTCCAGACCTCCAAGTAGTTGCCATCAGTGCCTATGTGGTATCTGCAGACAAAATTGTGTCTGAACACCCTGAATGGGTTTGCTGACAGCCCTATGAAGCAGAGAAGCCCTGTTGCCCCAGCATATAGGTCCTTCAGGCCTGGGATCACGTAGGCAGTTGTGGGGCGGAGCAAGGAAGCAGCTTTGCTGCCTTTAGTTTACTCTGACACAGATTTGCCTTGGTGGCCTTGGGCAAGTCAATTAACTGCCACGGTTTGGGTTTCTCACTTGTGAAAGTTGAATGCTAGGCTGGTTTTGCAACACAGATGGTGTTTTTGAGGGTTAATTAATTGGTGTTTAAGGCACAATAGTTTAATGTAGGAGTTATTCATCGAGTCCTTTGTCCCTTTGCTCAGGAGAGTGTTAATTGCTATCTGCTTATGGGATGGCTCTGATGGGATGAGAGTAAAATGTTGGAGGTGAGCGTGTGATTAACAACAGTGAGCCTGGGGTAGAACAGATTTACCCAGATGAGAAAATGAGTTGGTTTTGGCTGCTGGCTTTCCTTTTGGCGTGTATTCCTGAAAAGGCCCCAGTTTGGGGAGCACCCAGTAATGACCCCACACTCATCTTGAGGCTTTCAGGGCTCCTCGCTCACCTTCAGAGGTGCTCAGCCACCTCAGGGCAGGAAGGATCTGAAATTCCCTCCCCCTCCTGTCTGTGTGGCCAGGTGAGGAAGTCAGCAACGTAATTTCATGCACCATAAATACTGATAATTCCAGACGATTCGAGCATGCACATTAATGTGGTGTGAGCTCTCTCCCCTGGCTGGAGTCCGTGCAATCACACTTCGGACCTGTTTGTCTTGGCGCGGCTGCCCGTATAAGTGAGGTAACTTGGGAAAGGACATTCCTTCACTCATGGCAAGCAGCTAAAAATATCTGAACTTCCACAGGCCTGGGGAGGAGAGCAGGACTCGAGGTAAAGCTCAGAGCAGGGACCTCCGGAGATGCAAATCTGAGCTCCGTTACAGAACTGAGCAGGGGCTGCAGGTCCTCATCACCCTGCGCACACCACCTTTGCTGGACCAGGCTTTACTGCGGAGTGTGTCTTGGGACTGGAAATACTTTGCTCACATTTAGCCACTCAGAACATGCAGGTTACAGCAAATGACCTCTGTTCTTTGCTGAAAACCCTGTTTTGCTTCTTAGCGACTTGCACATTGTGTTTGCAAGAGTGATGCAAGAGTCCCTGCTCTGCAAATAGCTGTGAGAGCATGTTGGATGATGACTGCTGCTTTGGGACAGAGTGCGCAATGCTCTCGTTAACCAAAGATGGGTTGAAGATTAATACGCTTTCTTTCTGCCCTTTAAAATGAAAATTAAACAGCCTTCCTCTGATGATGGGAAGAGACGCTTGTAAAGGCTTAAAGCTAGGGCAGTTAAACTGTTTGGAAGTGCAGGGATAGCCTAGTTTGAACTGACCGAGGGCTGATAGTTGCTTTTTGTGTGTGTATGTCTGTGTTTAAGAGAAGTTTTTCAAAATCAAACAAAAAGAAGCATCATTTCACAGCCTGAAGGAAGTTATTGAAGCGATGCAGTTATGCCTCCCCCCTGAAGATCTGGCCCCAAGCCTCCACAAAGAAAAGGGCTTGCTCAGGTAGCGTTTATCATGCAGTGAGAGTTCCTGTTGCTGCTTTTCCCGTGCAGCGGGAACCACAGCTCTGCGTGGTTCTGTGTGTGCATGCATGCACTTACTCAGAGGCATTTCATAAATCACACTTGAAAAATGCATTTTTTTTTTTGTTTTGGAATTTGGCAACAAACAAGTGAACTAAGAAAAAATCGAACTTGGGATTGGTTCAGTCACCAGCTCCGGGGGAAGGGGGGCTGCAGAGATCAACATATTTCTAAGTATGCAGTAGCTGGAATGGGTGTATTGGCTACTTTTTTGGCAAGGCTGAAGTTGCTTGATTATTAAGAATGATTCTTTATTATTTATGTCACCCATCTGAGGTTGCTGTGTGTCTGCAGATGTGCCCTAAAGCAGGGAAGCGAAGCACAGGCAGCGCAGCCAGACTGCTTGAGGTTTATTGGAAACTGCTGCTTTTGGTGTGAGAACTGCTTTTTACGGCCAGCGAGCTCCGTCTGTCCTTGTCTTGCTTCCAGGAATGCAGGGGGCTGGGGAGGACAAGAAGTGGGGAAATGCAACTTTGACTGAAACTCCGAGGGACCATGGAAGAGAGCAGAAAGGAAAGAAGCAAACCATAACACCACGGCAGTGGGGGCCAGCAAAAGAAGGACACAGCCCTGAGAGCATGACAGGGCAGTGGGAGCTGTAGCTCCTCTTTTCTCAGGATGCTTTTTGATTCTTGCTATGAAGAATTCTCCAGTTTGCAACCTTCACTACAGAGGTTGGTTCGAGATATGGTTCTTTTTGAAGTCCAAGGGAACATGGGTGAGTTTTCACTCATTTCCTCTTGCAGTGCCTATAATCGAAAAGGCTGTGAGAGTGACTTACAGGTCCCACTTACTATCACTCAAAAGCTTTGCATTAGCCTTCAGCACCCTTCAGGGTGCTGGGAGATGCTTTTAGCCTGCCTGTATGGAGAAGGGAGGCCAGGAGGGTTGTAAAGCACGATCCACATGAGCACTGAGGTTCTTGTGTGCATCAGCCACGAAGAAGGACCAGAAGCCAATTCTCCCATTCCCAGCTCGAAGGCTTGCAGGAGCCAAATGCCGTGCTGCCAGCATGTTTTCTGCCTCCATGACCAGGGCCTGCTTGAGGCACCCAGTGGGTGTTTGCCTGGTGTGGCTGATGACTGAAGCAACAAAACAGTTGTGGGCTTTTTTCCCTGTCTGGCTGGGCTGGTCAGGTGTTTATTGCTGTCGAGAGGAGCGGCTGACTGGACCATCAGGACACTGCCCTTCCTCGCCTGGGTTACAAAACTCAAATCTGCCCATGTGGTGGTGAAGCTTCACAGCAAGGCTCTGCCCTGTGGCTTTTTGAGCTCAGGGCTGTGCAGCTACTGAGCTTCCACAGGAGCAGAAGGCAGCTCCTTCAGTGAGCGTCTCTGGTCCCTTCAGGACATGGAAATTATTAAGCCCTGCTGAGGCTGAGCTGGGGTTTGGAAGTGTGTCTCTTCTTTCCTAAGCTCCACTGACAAGGTTGCAGAAGGTGGCCGTTGCATGCTCTTTTTTGATGGAGAGTGGCTGTGACTGCTGGGCTTTGCACCGAAGTCAGTGCTGTCAGTGTGGTAAGAGACTGCTGCAGGAGATGGGTCCTTCAGGGCCGTTTAGCCGAGCTGGTGGCATTCCCGGCCATGCGCAGCCGATGCCAACCTTAGATGTCAAAGTAAGTCTAGGTGTGAAGAATTTTAGTGAGGTGCCTGGGCAGGAAATCAGTATTATTTTTTGTGACTCATTTTGCTAGTGTTAAGCACTTACCTTCTCCCCGAAGTGAAATTCGTGTGCCAGATTGCTGTGTCATGAATCCTGCCTTAAGTGGTACGCCCAGGGTGAGAAATAAAATGAGTGCAAAGAAAAAGCAGGCAGAGCCCAAGATCCTGCTCCAAGGTTTTCCTTCTCCTGTATAGCTGTGACCAACCTTATGGCTTTTTCTTTGCTATGGCTGATGTGGTAACACCAGCACAATCCTTCAAGCCCGTTGTTGCAACTGTGGTTCTCTCCTCTATCTGTTCAGTGACCGCAGAGAAAGCCTGCCTTGTCTGCATCTGCTCTTTTTCTCTGTGCTTTGCCAGGATGATGCATTTATTTGGGTTAGGTGTCAAGCAACATCCACTGCTAGAACAACACTGCTGACTGCCAGAATCAGGTCACTGCTGGTCACTCGCTGAACGCTTGGCTATTTCAGGGTTTGGCACTCTGCAACGCTTAGGTGATGCTTTACAAACGTTGCATTGTGGAAGCTCCCATGCAAACCACGCTCCGCTTTATAAGCTGCATTGGTTGGCCTTTGGGCAGCGGTGAGACAAGGCAGGATACACCCCTCAGTAAATGTGTAGGTGAAAACAAAAAGCAAGAAGAAAGGAAAGTAAATACAGATTGAGCAGCTCCAAAGACACGGAGTGAAGATGTGGAGGTGGGTGGTGGGGTCATTTAATCCTGTTACAAAGAAATGACAGTTTGTTGTTCCAAGGCAGAAGCATGAAAGGCAAATAGAAATAGCTTCTTCGTTCAAGGATGAAACCTGTCAGCCTGCTGGCTGGTGGCTTTTAAATAGTAATCAAACACTTAACTGTCACACAAATAAGAGATGCTAATGAGACGTTTTCTGTTTCAAATCAGAGTCCTAGCTAATTTACGGAAGAGAGGGGACTCTCTTCATAGTGCAGAGGTGACTCTTGGGTGCTTTGCCTTCTTCATGTTCAAGGGGTCTGATCCTGCTGAGATGTGTTTTGGGGCACGAGAAGGCATTTCCTACAAGACTCGGCACATGTACACCCCAGCTATACTTGGAGAATGCTTCTGGTCTTTCTGGCTTTTTTTTCTGTGAAGCTGTAGGTTTGAAACATCTTCTCTTTGCTGGTAGTGGTTGGCTGCATGGGGGAGTGTGAAGGAAATCCATTTGGACTAAATTTCTAGCATAGTTTGTCATGTCTGTAAGGACTTGAAAACCCACATCACCTCTTGCAGTCCTGTGCTCACTGGATCTTTGACTTGTGCAGCAGACCTTCATAGATGATCTAAAGGTTTACCTTATTAATTAGCTCCCTCCAGACAGATCTGATTTTTCTACTCCTAGGAATTTTTTCTGTTTCCCTGACGTATATTCTTTTATGCCATCCTTATAAAGTTAAAAAGTGTTTTGGTAAGAGATCCTGGTCAGCTGGCAACATGGTGCCTCGGTGACTTAATGTAGACCTCATCGCTGCCACCCTGGACAACAGATATGGTCAAAGCCGAGTTGTCGCAATGAAGTAAGGGGATTTGATGAGTGAGCAGAGAGTTGGTACTGAACTAGGCTGGATTAAGTCTGGAATCATAGAATCATTAAAGCTGGAAAAGACCTATAAGATCAAGTCTAACCATGAAAGAAAGGTCTTGTAAGGCTCTGGAGATCTGAGGGCAGCAGCTGGGAAGCCAAGAATGAGCCATTGTACTGTGTCCATGGCTAGCAGGCAATTTAAATTTGCTAACACAGGCTGGCTTTGTCAGGATCTTCTTGTACACATGGAGAGGTAACTGCTTCACTCTTGAGTCATGCAACATGAGCTTTCAAGAGCTCATTAGTCCACCCTTCTGTCACCAAGCAGGATGGACACTGACCACTCCTGACAGATATTCTGTCAGGGAAGACTCATCTGGCAACGCACTTTCATGCTTTCCTTTCCATTAGAAATGTTTTCCTAGCGACTAACGAAAATTTTCCTGATGCAATTTCTCTTAGCCCATTACTTCCCATATGTCCAAATGAAAATAGATTATTTCTTTCTGCTGTCTAGCAGTCTTTATATTTTTGAAGCCTGTTTTCATGTCTTGCAGGTTCCTTTTGCTGCTGCTGCTTATGGTGACAGTATCAGTATTGCCTAAGTTACTGATTGTTCTTTGTCTTTCCTCTGTACTCTTTCCTGGACGCCTATGTTTCACTTGCAACAAGAAGCCCCAAACCAGGCACAGTACTCTGGCTGAGATCTTACTACTGTCGAGCAAAACCTCTTGGCTGAGGTCCATCAGCCACTTGACATCACTGGCTGATGTTCACCCTTGTGATCTGCAAGACTGCTGTGTGGAAGGCTGATTTTCATCCTGTGTTTGCCTAATGGATTGTTCCTGGCTGACTTTGGTATCCTCGACTTGTCTGTATCTCCAGCCTCTCTAGATCATGTTGAGTGCTCTCCTTCTCCCTTTATTGCAATCCTTCTTAGCTTATTATCATCTGCAAATGTAATAAACATTATCTATATTCCAGCTTCCTGGTCATCATCCAGGTACTCTCTGTTCAGGAAAATGAAAATATTATCATTAGAACCGGATCTAGGACTGATCTCTGCAAAACCCCACATGATGTATACTTTCACTGTGAAAAATGAATCATTGATAACTACACTCTAAACAATTTTCCAGCTAGTTTAGTTCCTGCCCTAATAACATACCATGTTTCTGTAGTTTGATTATGAGCAGGTCCTGAGAGACACTATTATTTCCAACACGCTGCTGATGCGGAGCCTCTGAATGGGAGGGGGGTCAGATTAACAGCAAATTAATCCTCTGGTGAAGGCAAACCTTAAATGAAATGCTAGAACACACAGTGGTTGCACTTGAAGGCTACTGCTCATTTTTCTTTCCTCATTTGCTGAGAAGCAGCACAGCTCTTTTTCTCAAGTCCGCACGGCATTTGACTGTAATGCTGTGAGGCAAACAGT
Source organism: Opisthocomus hoazin (assembly GCF_030867145.1). Lineage (NCBI taxonomy): Eukaryota > Metazoa > Chordata > Aves > Opisthocomiformes > Opisthocomidae > Opisthocomus > Opisthocomus hoazin. The sequence continues at coordinate 124,704,370 of NC_134415.1, forward strand.
GCATCTTTCAGAATATTTTGACTTTCATGCTAGATGCACATGAAGTCTTCCCTCTCCCAAGCACCTTTCCCAGGACAGGGGAATACTGTGTAGAACGAGTGTTGGTGTTCCCACACCTTTCTGAATAGCTGCGCAGTAGGAAGCCAGCCTTGCCTGGAAAATAGATTTTTTTTTTTTGTGGAATTGGTAAGTTCTGGTTTGTGATGAAATTTTTGTAGATTAAAACACGAGAGTCAGATTAATTATCAACAATAATAAGTGAGATCCAGTCAGGAAGAATACATGATACTAGATATAAATAAGTACTAAGTAGGAATATGCTGTTAGGATAGTTTTGCAGTGCAACTGCATTAGCTGAGAGAAAGGCAAAAATTAATTTTCTTTCTACAGTGTTTGCATCGCAGATTCTGACTTTAGCTCACTTCTGATCAAATGCTATTTATATTAAGTATACAGACACATGACTTTTTGTCTGCATCTCTGACCACTCTCACTGACTGCATCCGTACTAGCAAACAGCACAGGTGCACGGGATGGGCTCAAGAACAGCCCTGCATAGTCCAAACTGGTTAATTGTTCCTGTGCTTTTTGCCCTGGCTTTGTCCCCTGCTAACTAGCCCTCGTCCAGGCATGGTTTGGGAGCTAGCTTGGGCCAATGGCTCTTCCCAGTAAGCAGTATGAATGAAGCCATGCTGTGTGGGAAGGTTTGAGGCAGAAAGTTTAGCCATATGGACACAAGATGTGCTGTACATATTGCCCTGAGGGTCAGAGAACGAGCCTTGACCTGTCTTCTTAATAAGCAAAGACATAGTGACCACAACACCCTTGCAATTGTAAGAAAAGGTACAAAAGACTTAGCTATACATTTTCAATTATTCCAAAGGTCTCATTCCCCTTGTGCATCCACCAGCGTTGTTCTTAAGTCCAGATGTTGATACTTGCATGTAGGTGAGCTTTATTGCTATTCACATGTGTCTGAACTTGTTTGGACAAAGGTTCCTTTGTACATGAGGCTTAGCGCTTCATGAGCCATGGATTTGTCTTCAAAACGTTTTTTTTCATGAGTGTTATTAATATCTAATTTACGGTGTGGAGGAGGAGAAAGGAAAGTTTGTTGTTCAGTTTTTTGACTCATTAGCTTTATTCTGTGAGCGGATGAGTAACTGTGTACAAGAATGCTTACACATATGGTTCATGACATGACTTGAGCTTGAATTATAAGCTCTTTACTACCAAAGCAGGGCAAACCTGGCTGCTTGCTTCTGATGATTGTTTGATAAATTGGTTCATTCAATTCAATGAAATGGCAGAAAACTAAAAAGGCAATAAAGTTACTGTTTGGATTTGTAAGTGAAATCAGCTTGCTTTTGACTGGGCAAACGGAGAGAGATCAAGTTGAAGGGTGTGGGCATGGGGATAGCTAGAAGAAGGGAAACAAGGGGAATCAGGGTCAGAAGGAGAGAAAAGCAGGGAAGAAGGGAGGGAAACTAAAACCTCCCCTTCTTGGCAACAGTAGACTCTTAATTTAGCTGAGTTGTTTGGTGAAATCTTGCTTTTCTAGGTGATGGAGAGAGGTGGAGGACTTCAAAGAATAGGTCACACTGAGAATCCAGGACATCTGTTGTAGGATGGGCTGAATTGCCTTTGAAAGGTGGTTGTCTCCACCTGTTAGTGACACAGGGAATTTCATCTTCTAGTTTAAAATAATCTCTTAACTTTTAGACTAGGCCTGATGTTAGATGAAGCATGATGTTGGACCAGTATGCATAAGATTATCAACGGGTGAGCAGGACTGACACTTCAACGTTAAAAAGTCAATATAGAGATGAAGTGAGATATTCCTGTATGCTTAGTCTCAACCAAAGTTTCTCTTTCTTCTGTTAGCAGAGCTAATATTTGGTATCTTGAATGATATAAAAACTGTTTAGCAGAAGCATTTCTTGATGCTGAAAGCCATTGGTCACCGCATACTCCCACACCAGCTGTGTTTGATGTTATGACTCATTTGTGTCAGGAAGTGTGCAGATGACACCAAGATGAGTGATGCAGTTGATTAACTTGGGCGAAGGGATACCATCCACAGGGAACTTGACAGCCCTGAGGAGAGGGCCCGTGTGAACCTCATGAAGTTCAACAAGACGAAGTGCAAGGTGCTGCACGTGGGCAATCCCCAGTATCAATACAGACTGGAGGGTGAATGGATTGAGAGCAACCCTGCGGAGAACAACTTGGGGATACTGGTGGATGAAAACTGGATGTGAACTGGCAACATGCACTTGCAGCCCAAAAAGCCAACTATATCCTGGGCTGCGTCAAAAGCAGCATGGCCAGCAGGTCGAGGGAGGGGATTCTGTCCCTCTGCTCCACTCTGGTGAGACTCCACCTGGAGTCCTGTGTCCAGCTCTGGGGTCCCCAGTGCAAGAAAGACATGGGCCTCTTAGATCAGGTGCAGAGGAGGGCCAAGAAAATGGTCAGAGGGCTGAAACACCTCTCTGATGAAGAAAGGGTGAGGGAGTTGGGGCTGTTCAGCCTGAAGAAGAGAAGGCTCTTGGGAGACCTTATAGCAGCCTTTCAGTACTTAAAGGGGGCCTACAAGAAAGACAGAGAGAGACTTTTTACCAAGGCCCATGGTGTCAGGACAAGGGGCAACAGTTTTAAACTGAAAAAGGGTAGATTTAAATTAGACATAAGGAAGAAATTTTCTATGGTGTGGGTGGTGAGACAGTGGAATGGGTTGCCCAGAGAAACTGTGGATGTCCCGTCATTGGAAGTGTTCAAGGTCGGGTTGGACAGGACTTTGAGCAACCTGATCTATTTCAAGGTGTCCCTACCCATGGCAGGGGTGTTAGATTAGATGATCTTTTAAGGTCCCTTCCAACCCAAACCATTCTATGATTCTATGATTTGGACTTCTGTTAACATATCTTAAGACTGGTTTTCGGTTTATTTTATACACATCTCTTTTGCAGATTTAAGGCTTGCTGTTCTTAAGTGTCTCTGTTAGGTCAGGAAGACAGTCTGGGAAAGCATGGAAAGCCAAAATGTGAAATAAAGAATAATCCACCCTGAGGTATAAAGGATTCCTCAGTGGGAAAGATTTCATCAGAAGAGTGGTTTCTGTTGGAGTTCAGGTGCCTTAATGGTAACCTTAGCCACTGGCCTGCGGTTCCCAGGCTATCATTTGTTGTAGTGGAGGGGTCAGCATTGTTTGTCAGTTCTTGCCTTGAAAGGCCATTTCAGGTGTTCAGACTAGTGGTGATATTGCTTTTCTTCTGACATTGTGTACGTAACAGTCCTGAAAATGGCCCTGTGTACCAGGACCTGCTACATCACACCAGCACCTTTAATGAAGCACATAAACTCTCATGGTAATCACATAAAGAAACAGAGTAGAAGTGTACCAGCATATGGGTTTCTTTTTTCAACAAGATACTTCTGTAAGTTCACAGACAGGTATTTCTTAAGTCCCCACTTTGATCATTGCCTACAGACCTTCTGAAACGTCCTTAGTAGCTCCAACAGGAGTTGGTCCACCCTCGAGATTTACCAGCTCTATGATGTTGGTTAAAAGTAGATTTTTTTATACTTCTGATTGGTTGGCAGTTATGGGGTCTGTCTGTTACAGGTTTCCAGCATAGAATGAGTGACTATTTTTCTCTGTTGATGGTGTTCTGAGCCAAGCTCCGAGCCTTTGGCAGCTCTCTGAATTTCTCAACATCATCTTGAATTTAGTTTCCATGATAATTAGGATGCCTGAGTTGGCCAGTGAGAATGGGCAATCTGATCTAACCCTCCACCACGTAAGTTATGATTTTTCAAGCTATCTACATGCTGTGAAAGCAGACTGGGAAGCTCCTCAAATTGTTAAAGGTGACGTGGATAAAAATGATTTTCTGAGTGGTTTGCAAACCACATCTTGAGTGTCAACAGGACACAGGCGTGTGTGTGGTCATGTAACGCTATGAACAGACTGAGTTTCATAGATGCACATTGCTGAAAGTTGCTCCCCACTCGCTTTTATGGCACAACTCAAGCCCTGCTCCAGCGCAGCGTAGGCTGGTTTGCTCCCTGTATCATTTTTGGTTCTCAGCTCTTTCAGACGCCGTGGGAGAACAGGAACCTCAAACCGAAATGGGGCACTAGTCACAACCAGATGTTGTGCTGCCTTCTGTGCCAGGAAGTAGAGGGTGATAAATCACAGACAGGCATGTGCTGGGGCGTGACACCCTGCGCACATGTGATTGCCATTAGTGATTCGCTTTGCAAGTGCAAGCGAGAGTGAATGAAAATAACAAGGCAGTAAACAAAGAGGGGCTCGGCGTCTGCGGGGCTGCATTGCTGACTTTCAAGGCAGAGGGGTAAGACACGCTTATGTGTTGTCTCCATGGGACAAATGCAAGCACAGAAAGGTTATAGCTAGGCTTCAGGAGTTAGGACTAGGAGAAAAGAGCACCAGCATGAAATAAACACAGGCAAAATGCCTTTATTTAAGTTAAAGGATCTTATTAGCCAGTCTTAGAGAGAGAATTATATGTAAAAGACTCCATTGCGTGTTCAATGTACTATTTATGTTCAGGTGGACCTACCTGCCTTCTGGGCAGAACTCCATCACAGACAGGCAATGAAATAGGACCATAGGGCAGAGGGTAATTCAGGCTGGGAGGGAGCTCTGGAGGGCTCTAGTCCTAACTCCTGCTCAAAGCTGGGTCAGCTATGAGGACAGATTGGGTTGCTTGGGGCTTTACAGTGGGTAGTGTCTAGGGTGTTGGAAAATGGGACAGATGCTGAGATGGCGTGTATAGCTCATGTGCCTCTTACTGCTTTAAAATTGTAAAGAAAAGGAAACTAACTTTTCAGTCTTTAAATTATCCCTTGTATAGGGACAATTTTGGCGCAGTCATAAAAGGAATCCAGTGAAAATGTACATGGAGACATGTCATCAAAGAGCCACTGAGAGCGAAGGCAGGCCATGCTTTGGAGTTGTCTGGTTACTCTGTGTGTTGGTGCAAGACTGGTCTGCAATATACATAAAAACATTTACAAGGTATGTATAAGAATTAGACGTGGGCCTTTCTTTCTGTCTGCATGCTGAATATCTCAGCCCTTAGCTTTGGCCCAATCTAGTTTGAAGTTAGGTGTTTCTGTTTGAACTGCAGTTAAAGAGTTTCAAGCTAAGTCCCCTTACTGTACAGTCATCCTCTGCTTAATACCGTACACATAGACATGGAGACAACAGAACTGGTGCAAAGTGCCTTAAATTGTCTGTGTTGTCAGTGTAGGGTCTGGGGTGGAAGAAAGAGAGGACTAAAAATGAGGGAAGGGGCACGTGTCTGTGTACTGGGAGAAAGCTGGCTCCTGGAGGACTGGCCCAAAGCAAGACAGAGAATTAAAGAAGTCTAATTTGGGGGATTCCTTAGAGACAACAGGGTGGGACAGTGAGAGGGACACCAGTCGGGAATCAGGAGAAGGAAGAGTGTTGGCTGTACGAGGACGTGGGGAAGAGCTGGGAGGGGACTAGACAAATCTGGCAGAACAGAGAGGAGTCTGGTGGTGCTGAGATCACAGGAAATACTACTTTAGTGTGCAAATAAATAGTAATAGCAATGCAGGAGCTGATAGTATAGGAGTATAGGCCATGTTTGGAAAAACATGATGTTAAGTGGTCTTGGAAACAGAGTTGAAGATGCATGCTTTAGCATAATGGGAAACTCATTACGCATATGTTTAAATATCATCTCCAGTGCAGCCAGTGTTTTTTAAAGGTCATAGGTTCATTCACAGCATTTAGAAGCCAGAAGGGACCATGGGATCATCCAGCATGATCCAATATGTGTTATTACATCTTTTCCAGTTGCTTTTATACTAAGCTCAGTGCAATAAACACATCCCACCTTGGGGTTCAGGCCTGATTTGGAGAACCTGTAAGAAGGACAAACCACCCATGGCAATGATAGTAAAGATTAGTGATCCTGACTGTTGAAGTCTTGCACTGTGTCTCTGATCTGGGATGTGTCCAGCTAGTGGTTCTTGTTATGACTCCCTCTGCTAGACTGAAGTATTCACTGGAAACTGGTGGTTTCGTTCTCTGAGTACATCAAATCAAGTCATCTTTCACAGCCTCCATGTTGATACACTAAACATCATGCTCTTTCCATTTTCCATCGTAAAGCATTTTTTCAGGTCTTAAATCAGCCTACTGCCTCATCTCTGCCTCTACCTTCATTTTTTTTTCACATTAAAACAAATGGACTGCCTGAATTATACATGATGTTCCAGCTTCAGTCTCCCCCATGCCATGTAGCAGAGGTAACATGCCCATTCCCCAAAATACCCCTTGCTTTTATGTCTTGAAGTAATGTGCCATGGTAAGAGCATTGCACAATGTATTCTTTGTCCGCTGTGGCTGTGACCTCCATGAGCTTTTCCAGTGCTGCTGTTCCCAACGTATTACAGCTCCTCCATCCTTTAGGTACAATTTGACTTGACTCCTGCCCTGCTGCTGTGCTGAGTGATGGTTTGCTGCCATAGTTATGTGGGCATGAACAGAGTGAGGTCATCAACCCAAGCACGCTCTGTGGCTAACTGCCCCCAAACAGATTTTCCAGTTGGAGGATATGTTTTATATCTGAACAATTCAAGATTTATTGCTTCCCCTGAGGTTCTTTTAGCACCAGATTTTTTCATCAGATTGTTTGTCTGACTTCATCCTCACATGCAACTTCCTGACACAAAATCAAACAATGCAGTGTTTATATTTATTTAGAGGTCACTTTCCTGTGGGTTTTTTAGTTCATTAGCATTACCTTTGCATTTATTACAATATATTCAGGGTCCACTAATTTTCTAATTTCATAGTCATCTAGAGAGGCATAACCTGGCTGATGTTCAGTGTATATGCTGGAACTATGCTCGTCTCTACTGTGTGAGTTATTTTAAATTTGAAACTGTGGCAGTGTGGGGCATACAAAATGTTTCTAAAGTGTAAAATTGCAACAGGCAGGGAATTTGTTTGTGCGCTAATGTCAAAAACAATGAACTTAAATGGTGAGTGATTGTTCAGTGAAGCCTATGGGTGATGAGGAATGCACACAGAAACTCCAAAGACATTTTCAGAAAATCCTAAATTTGACCATTCAGGCAATTAATAATGGTTCTGTCTAAAGGAAATTTGCATGTACAGTAGATTTGACGTGCAGAATCCTTTAAATTTGTATTCATTATTATGGTTTGCTGTGCAAGGGAGGATACGTGTGTTTCAAGCAAATAATTACCATTTTGTCTCAAGCTCCTGTAGCAAAAATGGTCTTCAGAGAGCTTTGAAAAATATCATTAATCATCACCACTTCCCCTATAAGGAAGAATGGTTTTGAGATTAGGGCTTTGGAGGGGGACTTGGAGGATCTGGTTTGTGTTTTCCAGCTCTGTCACAAACATTCATACATCTTCAGGTTGTATTTCAAAATAGTTTATCTAGCAGCTCAATAGAAGCAGAAATAACCACATTTTCAAATTCAATCATAGAATCATGGAATCGTAGGTTGGAAAAGACTGCTAAGATAATCAAGTCCAAATGCCAGCCCAACACCACCATGCCTGCTAAACCATGTCCCAAAGTGCCACATCTACACGTTTTTTGAACACCTCTGGGGATGGTGACTGCACCGCTTCCCTGGGCAGCCTATTCCAAAGCCTGCCCAAATAATTTTGTTAGGTACTAAGCCCTCTGTAAACTCCTTTGCAGCTATAGGAGTGCTTGAAATGACTAAACGTGTCTATCTGTACCAAGTTCCTACCTTTAAAACAGGAATAATCTTTTTCTTTGACCATTTTACTTTCATTTTCCCTTTCCTTTCTGTGTCGATTATAAGCATTTTGGAACAGGGACACTTGTAAACTACATTTGTGTGGTTCCAGGCAGGACCTCCGCCTTTTTTTTTGCCTTTGGATACAATTATAATACAAATCTTGAAGTCATTTAGCCTAAAAAAGAAAAGTCTGGAAAGAGAGTAGGTCAGTAGTTTTCAGATAAATAAAAGGCAGTGTCATAGATGAGGAGGATTGCCTATTCTTAACTGCCTTGGTGTAGAGGATAAGAACATAAATTGTAGCAAAGGAAATTCAAGTTACTAAAGAAATATTCTAGTGATGAAAAGCATGAAGTTCTGGAAAACTCTGAATGGCAATTGTGGGGTCTACATTACTGCGGGTCTTTAAAAGCAAGATAGATTGGATCTTGCCTACAAGAGCAGAAGGTTAGACTAGGTGACACTGCAAAGCTTTTTTCAGCCCTGTTACTGTGTGACACTCAACTTTATTTTGCAGTTCCCTCAGGTTGGTCTAGTGACTTGCCTAAAACCACGTAGTGTGTTGTTCACAGGGCCAGGATTTGCTGTGCTTCTCTACTTGCCAGTAGATTTCTCCTTGGGCTTCTCTTCAGCAGTGCCAGAAGCTAACGCTGCTCTTTCACTTTGGGATATTTTTTCCTGAAGCACAAAACTCTACCTTGAAATATGAGTTTTCCAACCGTGAAGGCGGTTGTTTGTTGTTACACAGAACTTGAGGCAGGACAGGAGAAGGTGTTTGGTTTTTGGCGAAGGTACCCACATGTGATTTTTGGCTGTGCACACAGTGTGTGGAGTGGAAAGCCTTAGTTTCCAGCTGGCTTCACTCTACAACACAGGACTCCCAGCCAGATTTCTCAGGATGATTTAAAACAGCTCAGACTCTAGCTTGCTCTCTCTTGTGCAAATGGGAAGGTACAGTTGTGTGCATTGGGGGCCTTACTCCTTACCAAAAATTCCTGAGTTTGATGTTAATGAATGTTGATGAAAGTGTACTGCTCTGAGCAGAAAGGCTGCACCTGTACTGGGAAACGAAATGTGCCAAAGCCTCCGTGGTCTTCGGGGGTGAGTGGCATGGCAGGGCTTGTATCTAGCCAGATGTTTTTCCTTCAAAATAGGGCAATCTCCTGTATCCCAACTGCCTGCAGGCAGTGATCCAGGCTATGGTCTACCATGACTGGGGAGAGCGCTAGTTTGCATGGGCCAAGTTCCTGTCGAGGGCTATGTGAACATTTAAAGAGTACAAATGATCATTTTCTGGTGCTTGGACCAATGCCCTAGGCCTCCTTAGTTTGCAAGGAGAAGCATAACTTGTAGACCTACAGCAGCAGTGCCCGCAGACCAGGGAGCTCAGTGCTGGGAGGACCATGCAGCTGAGCTCTGTAGGATGCTCTGGAGTTCCATCCTGGGGTGATGGCATGTCACCCAGGTGAAGCATGTGCTGATACAGCAATTCGTGACTCACACTAGAAATCTGGCGTTCAAACCTTCTTCTAAACTCACAACAAAAGCTCCCTGCAGTGCTCCTGGGGCTTTGATAGGACATCCAGCTGCCCAGTTTGGGAGCAGCCAGACGGGCTGGGTGCCAGCTCTAACGCCATCTCCTCTTGCGTTGTGTTTGGTCTGAGAGCTGGCAGTGCTTGTGGTATGAGCCCAGTGCACCCCTAAGGCCTGGTGGCTGGGCTGAACACATCCATGTGCTTAATGTGCTCGGCTGCTTGGGAAACATTTTGGCTGGGTTGTTTTCTTGAGGAGAAACAGATGGTAATTGTCAGCTATGGACCAAGGCTGTTTAAAGACTTTAAAAGGAAATGTTTTCTCCTTGACAGAGGGTTGCTTACATTCAATCAGATTTGATGACCATGCTTGTGTGGCATAGGAGTATTTGGATCTAATATGCAAATCAAATTTACTTTGTTTTTTATGGTCACTGGGTTGTGTATTCTGCTATACTCTTCAGTTCTGTTGCAGGTAGATGCACAGAACTGATCTCTAAACAATTTATTATCTTTCGCATTTGGTTTACAAGTGGGGGCTGAGAGGGTGGTGGAGCTGACAGCCTTGTAGCTTGGGGTGGATATGCTCTGGTTACCTGCTGAAATGATGCAGGCTCAGCTGTGTAAGCGTCTTGCGCATGTCATCTGCCTGTCATGAGGTCCTTTTTGGAAGGACCTCCTCTGGATATGAGAGTCATGCTGTCCCAGAGTAGCAGTGTCATTCATTAAGTCTTTGGCGTCTAAACTGTGACAGCCAGCAAGTTTTCCCATTAGTGTTGTTCGTAATTATGACTTCCCTACTGACTACTGCAACAAGGGTAGGACATTCATTTCACGTAATTCATCACTCAGACATCATCTTTTGCCTTTTCTGCACAATTTTTTACCAGCATCTGTGCAGTGCTTGAATCCCAATCTATTAATGCCTGTTATATGGCCAGCTGACTGGTTGTATCCACCCAGGGAAAAGAGCAATTCCCATGTCCAAACATTCCTCCCATGAGGCCAGGACATGGTCTGGCTCATGCTGGCCTGGCAGTCAGAAACCTCAGCTAACTCCATTCAAATTCCACAGTGGTTACCTCCACACTGTGAATGCAGAAGGGCACAACCGTTTTGAATTTCCTCTGTATTTGTAAAAAGAAAATGTTTCTTAATCAAATAATTATGAGTGCTTTGTTTGATAAAGCCCCACATTTATGGGCAGCATTTTTGTATCTCTTTGCAGCAATTAGCGTTAAAGCTGGAGCACAGAACAAAGGAGGCAGAAGAAGGCTGAATTCAGCACTAGTCTCACAGCCAGCTATTAATCTGCCTTCTGACAGTCCATCTTTCGTGGTGGCTTGTGTCCATCTGCGTGCATGTGCCAACACTAGCAGAAGGCGATGTAAGACCTCCTACTGAGCTTTATGTGAAGGTGTCTCGGGGCAAGGCTTCCATTAACAATTATTTCTAGGAGGAGTTCATGCTCTCCAGAGTTGTAGCCAGACCTGGGAGCACAGCTTGTAAGCTTGTTACCCAGGTAAGAGAGATACCTGTATTGAGGTTGGTTGGAAGGTTTCTGTCTCAAGAGAGCTGGAGTGCTTCCAAATCTCTGGCTGTTGTGGAAGTAGGGAGATGCAGTTTGTCTCATCTGTGGGTGATCGGCTTGTCAGAATTGTTTCTGTGGATCCAGACGGTCAACACTGGTGTGGACTTATTTCTCCAGGACTGTATATTCTGCTGGTTTTCCTGATAGTGTAATGAGGGTCTTCCTTACTGGAAAAACCCTGATAAATACTAATAGAAGAACAAGAAAATAAACAAAGGCAAAACATGTCTGTAAGAGTTGTTCTTCTTTAAGCAGGCGGAGGTGTTGGACTGAGGGAGCTCCATCAGAAAATGGACTTCTGTTTTTAGTCAGTCAAACTGAGAGGTAACAGGATTTTTAATATCAGACTCTGCCATGACATTTTTGCAAAAATGCAATCATGATTAATTGTGTACGTGTGGCTCTAAGGCCTTGCCTAGATGGGAATGGAAGGGGGATGAGGGTTTCTGCACAGGAAGTTATCTTTTATCTCTGCAGTTTGTTCTACCACAGCCGTAACTGGAGAAAAGCACCAATGGGAAACAGTCTTTGGATAGCTCATTAAATCAACTGATGGATACAGGCATGGCTTGAGAATAAGTTCCACTGTAATTTTACTGAGTAGCTGTAATGGTATTTAAGAAAGAAATCTTAGGAACCCAAGAACATGGGGGAGGCTGGCTGTGCTTCTGTCATCTATTTTAGCTTTCTGTCATTTGCATCATTTAATTGAAATATGGAAAGATTAGAAGTCAAAGATTGCCTTTTGACATAAAAAGGAGCGACATTTATGGCTTGAATTTGGCCCAGGAGACTATTTTATCCCATCATCTCTCCCTTGAACCCTGCTGTTCTCTTTGATGGATGAGGTGCCCAGTATAATATCCTTTTACAATCACATGAGCCTGCTGGACTCTCTAACACAATCTTTTTGTTCTTTGTGTTTAAAGGGAAAGGAGGAGCATTAGGGAAAGATATGGTAATATGTTTCCTTCCTGTTTCTGGGCAGTAGCAGCTCTACGCTGTGCTAATAAAGTAGTTTGATAAGAGTGTTCAGCTTCAGACGGCTGAGTTCAGACTCCTTTCATTCTCGGAGGAGGCTGAGCGCTGCTCTCCATGTAGCTCCAGTGAGTTGAGGGGCTGCGTACTGCTCCACAAAGACAGATGGTGCAGCACAGATGGTCCATCTGAGGCAGGTACCTCTGTATAAATTAGGTTTTTTTTGTTACAGACATGGCTGGAACATGCATGAAGGAACAGTTCAAGGGAGGCCAGATGAATTTTTTCAGTCATCTTCTTTCCCTGTGGAGCGTTTCAGCATTCAGTGTTTCTAAAGTGCTGTCCATTCCTATGACACATAGTTGATAACATCCCTGAGCTGAATGTCTCATGGCCTGGTGTCTGGGTACAGAGCTATCCCAGCTTCCTTGGCTGCATGCAGGCAGCAGACCCAGCCCTTTTCTTGGCCTGACACATCTCCGGGTGATCGGGTCCCAGGTCTGTTGTGCTGCTACAGGCCTGTGGTTTCATGTCGCTGGTGCTTTGAGCCCTGAGGAGCAGTGCTGACTTCCCAAGCTAGTACAGCTGCTTAGTCTTCTGCATTTGACCTCTGAATGTAACTGAGTATGGCTGTACCAATGAATAAAATGGTGCCAAAGCCCAGGAGCTTCTGACACCAGAACTCAGTGAACTGTCCTACTAAGCTGCAGAAATGACATTTGGTGTTGTATGGTCCTGGCAAGGCTTAGAAGTCAGCATGGGGCACACGCTATTCCCAGCAGGCATTTTGGATGGAGCCACTCTGTTCTGAATGCTAAGAGAGTTCAGTGGCATGAAGGTTGTCAGACTGTACCAGGTGAATGGTGTGTTTAATTTCCTTGCATTACAGCAGCCACAGTTTACTTCTCCCAGGATGTGTAAGAGTGGAGGCTAATGCTCCTGGTGTCTTTGTAATTGTTTCAAAGATCAGATGAGCTTTATTTTATCTATCACAAAATCTTCGCTGGTCTAAACAGAACATCAGAAGGACCACACGCATTTGCCTTCCCAGGTTTCCTCATCACTTCAGGCACCCTCTGCCTGAAGTTCAGAGTCTTCTGATGAGGCTAAGGTCATCCCTCCTATGTGTGGGTTCCTTTGCAGATCACGGCCTCCCTCTTCCTCTACGGCCAGGTGCTTGTTGCCTGCAGATAGCTGTGGATATTGTATATTTAGTCTCTGACTTTTCAGAAGAAGGTAAACAAAACAAAACATCCTCAGATGACATCAGGCCACCACTGAGGGAGAAAAATCCTTTCTGCCTCTGAAGATGATCAACATAAATATAGAAAATCTGAGGGTAGGCATGGTCTTCGTGCACAGCAAGCAGCAACAACCACTCCATTGCCTGCATGGCCCACAGGGAAGCAGGCAGGATGGGTCTCAGACTCTGAGGCCAGGAAGAGCCCATCTGACCATCTGTCTCACTTCTGTCCTTTCAGTCCCGTGACAGTAGATTTACAGGGTGGTGCAAGCTGCGTGAGGACAGGTGCAAAACCCTGCTTTGCAAACTGCTGTGATTCCTCTTGCAAGAGGCTGGGAAGCTATTTATGGGTGATATTGCAAAGTGATGCTCTAAAGTTTCATTAAATGCTAGAGCTTGAATAACATTGTAGCATTTCATTCCTTTTATCAGCCAGCTATGTGAAGACTAGACTGATGATAGGTTTCAATTTCCAGCTCTGTGAAACTTGGCTGCAAATCTGTACTTAAGTGCCTCCAAAGCCTGGATTGCTCTTGGGAAACTGTGCAAGCAACTCTTTGCACTGACTACTGTACAAGCACAAAGATGGCATTTCTTCTACATGCTACTTTTTTAATTAGTGTGTGCCTCTTTCACAATGTGCCTTACTTTGAACTCTATTTGTCTTGGACTTTCCATTTACCTGGGACATAACTGGAGGGGAATTATTTGCTCAAGGGTGAAGAAAATAGCTTTCATGCAAGATTTTTTGTAAATACAGATTTTTCAGGTAAGTTCTTTGTTTTTCACAAAGAATAGTCTGAAGCAACTCAAAGATGGAAAGCTCTGACTAGGCAGAATAGTGGGCCAGTTCTCATCCTCTACTGTAGCACTAACTTTGACAGGGTATTAGAGGTGTAAACAAGGTGACGATGTAACAGATTTCTACGTTGGACTTGCTGAAGTTCCTACTGAACTGGGAGAAGGTTAGGAATGAGTTTACCTGAGAGTAAACAAGAGATTAATCTCCTGCCTTATTCCACTGAAACAGCTAATGCTTTGATCTTTGTTCAATTAGTTGTTTGTACTCCCACTGTGCCTAGGAGTCACAGGCATGAATCACAGCCCTCTCCTGCCAGGCTGAGGTCAGTTTTAATACTGTAAGATCTGATATATCTCCTATCAGCAGTCTGCATCTGGCAGTCAACAAGTTGACAACTGTTTTTCTCCTCTAACAGTTATGTAGTTATTAGAGTTAAGATGATTAAGGTGGATTACTTCAGATTTTAAGTAACGTGTATGGTTGTTGGAACTGCATTTAATGACAGCTTGTCACTATAACCTGGGCAGGTTGTGAGGCAGATTTTATCCTGTGCAGTTGCATTGATAAGGATTCATTTTCCTTTGGAGTACTGGCCACTTTTATTTGTCAGCTGAGCAAATTCTACAGGATGTGTCTTTACAGTGATGGGCAGTCTCTACATTGGTATGAACAGGGGTCATCCCAGCATGGGACAGAAATACTTTGAAGGACTGTGTTTATGAGTTTCTTGGCTGTTTACAGGGTCTTATAAACCATACCTGTCTATACCATCTCCTGGAAATTTGTTTGTTAAAGTTTTACTTGTCCAAAAGATGTGCACAGCGTCTTTGTGTTGAATTAATCCTTTCATCTGATGATAAGATATCAAGGTTAGTGGGCTCAAAATGTCCAGTAGAGGGAACAAATATTGCGATACAGAGCATTATATTCCACTTGAAAGAAGTGGCAACTTAAAATGAGCGGATGCTAGATAAAGGATCTGCACTGGGTTCAAATTACTAGCAGAAAAGGTATGTATTAAAGTCTTCATTATTTCTTTTCACAGTCCCAGAAAGGAAGCCTAAAAATAGAGGTACTACAGCATGAAGTTAGTTCCTTGGCTTTGAGTTAGCAATCTGCATTTCCTAGGGAATATGTAGTAAGAAACACTTGTAAACACATGGCAGATTAAGATGTGTCTTCATTTACACTTTTTAAGTGATTGAATTTAGTAATTTTGAAAGGTGAGGTAGGAGAGATGGCAGTTGATGGGTCTTGCTACCCAAACAGGCAGAAACAGGACTGTGCTTGGCAAAGGCTACTAGAAGGGGACCGTTGCTGACCTTCCCAGAATGACAGCCCTGGGGTTTGACTAGGTTGGCAACGTGGTGAAGATTTTCCAGTGAATCAAGTATTATGAGTAGCTGGGATGTGTCACAGACATCTTCTGTTAGAGAAGTCTCAAGGGAGTCCCAAGTAGTCCTGGAATAATTTCTGCACTAATTGGTGGGTAGGATTTGATTCAGAATCAAATCAGTCCCATTAACATCGGAAAAAAAGAAGAGAAGACTTTTGCCCAGCAACGTCCTACAATAATGTAGAGATAACTTTCATACTTGCAGCTCAGCCTTACAAACCCTTACTTGCACTAATGCAGGTATTTAACTGAAGTGGTTAAACTGAGAGATTAGTCAGCCTATCTGTATAATCGATGGAGGGATGAATTAATCACCTCCCATCCCAGTAAAGTGACTTCAGTTAGGTGGTGTGAATCCAGGTATCATTTGAGATAGGGATATTCATATAAATGAATCTTAACTACATGTGTGAATGGTGGAAAAGAGCAGACTGGTGTGCATGAAATACTGTCCTTGCTGAACATTTCATGAAGCCTAGTAGAAACAAACATTTAGCTTTAAAAACCTCGTGTTCTCTTAAAAAAAATCATTAATAAGCACTAGAAAGCTGCCACAAGCATCCAGCACTGTGTATTCCCACAGTTTTTTCCCGTCCCAGACTGCGCTGGTGGAAGTAGCTGCAGGGTGAGTTGCATAAGAGCGTAGGGTAGGTGCTCAGTAACATCCTTGCTGGACTAAAACAAAACCCTGGCATTGTTTTCCATGGTGTGTATCTGCTTTTATGTGGCGTCAGGAAAGTGACTATAATTTGCTGTTCCACACAACTGGCAGTTACTTGCAGTAGCTATTGTAATAACACTTGAGCTTGCAGTCCTTACTGCTCCCCCAGGGTATGCATGGAAGCAAGATGATGCATGCTATGTGTTTTTCTATCAGAAAAAAAAAACCAAAACACAAACCATGCAAAGAACTTTTCACAGTCTACAAGCCAGATAATTTAAGGCTGATGCTGTGTGTTAAAGAGGTTCTGCCAGTTAAATATACTTCTTTGAAAAAAAAAATGAGGGAGGTTTAACACTCTCATAGTTCAAAAACATCTGTAGGGTTTTTCCTCAAACTTTCCATTGTGCTCAGGAAGTCTCAGCCCCAAAGGAGGATGTCTCACAGGTTATGACCATGTGAATAGAAGAATTTATATTGAAAACAGTTTTGCCACTTTGTTCATAGAGCCTTGGATTTCGGGTTTGTTAGTGTAGCCTGGCTTCTTGTATAAGCCAAGTCCTGAACAGCAGGAGCCCCGCATCAAGTTCTGGATCTCTAACTATACTGTATTTTTGTGCAATAAATATTAATCTTCATTCATCTGTGTGCAATTGAAGGGCATTCAGCATTGGAGCTACCTTATATGGTTTTGTTCACTCCTAGTTTTTATCCAACGCTGTTGATAACCTTTCCTTGTGCAGGGTTTCCAGTTTGGGCATTTCATGGGATCCTGGGAATCACCACACATTAAATCAACCATGTGATCAGACAAAGTCACTGCCTTTAATGACAGAGGTTACTGGCTGCTTTCGAAAGACATTCCTCAGCTTGTGTTATCAAAGCACCGCTATCTTTTTGGGAAAACACTCTAGCCCCTTGTCTAGTTCTCTGCTGTCTGATTACCAAGAGGAAAAGCTGAAGAACTGATAAAGAACTAGCATGCATCGTTGAATAAGTAGCACTTACACAAAAAGAAAACATTTTTTTACAGAGCACAGTTTTATTGCTGTAATTACAAACATTTTTAATTAGACAAGGAGAGCAGATGGGAAGCATCTCCTGGCTGTGCCTGCCAGCAGATACTGAGACAAACCAGAGGGGAACATCCAGGGATATGCTGGTTTTGCTTTGCTTTGAATTAGTTTTTTTTCTGGGTCACTTCTCTGATGCCTAACAGGTCACCAGTGGTCTGCGGACTACCAGATGTATGACGTTGTTTCAGAGATGGGCGCAGGAAATCCCCTAAAAGTCTTGGTCTGTAGTCTCAGAGGAGAAATTATATTCCTAACTGTTGGAATATAATGGTTGGATCATATCAGGCTGGTTGTTGGCTCAGATGCTGAAGCATGAGGCTTCTTACTCTGTATTCTGATATATGGGTGGTGCAGTGTAACTGTGGATGTTCTCACTTTCCCTGGTACCTTCTTTTCCTGCCTTCCCTGCCATCCCTCTCCTGTCCCTGGTGGAGGCTGGCATGGCTTCCCATCAGCTCCAGAGTGTTTCAGGGCCTCTTGCCCTTTACTCCACCCCTTTCTCCTTACTTTATGTTGGATATTCTTGCCCCAGCTATCATTTAAGTGTCTCACAGTGATACATAATACTCACCCAGCCAGTGCCTTCATGTATGTAATAGTGAAGACCTGTATCACTGACAACACTTGTATACCTTTCACTGAAGTTTAAGGGAGTATCTTTTGCCCCAGGTTTTACAGAATGGGTTGCTGTGACTCAGATGATGCGTGCAGGGCTGCAACCACTTGGGTATGTGTTGGCATCCTGAGCACAGAGACTCTCCTCCCTTACTGGCGAGCAATTCTTTGCATGAGCAATGCCCTGGCTCTGAATCAGCCACATTTAAGCACACAATGCTTACTGCTCTGTCAGCATCCTCCTGGGACCCACATATCATGTCACATATTTTCCTGAAAAATAGATAAGCTGCACAAAAGAGTTTTGCCAAGCTCTATAGCCTAAATAAGTCAAGGACAGCAGTTCCATACTACAAAAGTAATTTAAAATAGTGAAGTCTTTCTTGCAGTGTTAAACGTTTGATTAAAATGACTGAATATGATGAGAAAAAATAGGAGTTGTGTCAAAATCTGCAATTTAGCATTACTCTGCTTTGATCCAAAGTGGAGCGGATATACTTAGACCATTGCATAAAACTGCAGTCTGTAATGAAAGTCTTCTTTGAAGATACCAACAAACTAGTATTCCCTACAAAGCCTTAGAAATCCATACATGAGAGGGCTGGTTTGCAAAGTACCAATGCAAGTACACGATAGATGTAGTCCGAACAGGGAAGACGAGAAGAATGAGTCTGAGTTCCTTATTAATCTTATTCTCTGCTTTGTGTCATCCTCTGTATTGTGTCCTCCTCTTCACTGATAAAGAGCCCAAGCCCCCCATTCAGACATCCTTGTGTGCTGCAAAAACACAGAAATCCAGAACTGACTCTTGCACTCTCCTGCTGTAGCTTTCGTAGTCTGGGAGACTGGCAGATTCTCCCAGCTGCTGTCAGTCCCTGCTTGGCACCCTGGCAGTTATTAGGGTTTGTTTTTTTTTCTCCCCTCCCTGCTGCCACTTCTGGAATTGAGGCTGAAATTCTGACCATGCTCAGCACGTAAATAAAGGGAAAGTTGCTTAATGCAGCAGGGCTGAACTCACTCCATATGTGAGTGCCGAGTCAGATTTCTGTTCCTGCAGTCAACTTGCTGATGGTAGTTACCCATGGTTCTAGCAGTAGCACCTGGAGGTGATGTTAGTGGTTTGATCTAGACCCATCTCAATTCCCTAAAACACACTACTGATGCTCAGGTGTATAAAGTTACTGTCATAGCCTCCTCTGGGCCTGGTGGATGCCAGATGCAGCCGGACTGCCAGAGATGTCCTGCAGTGCTGGCTGGCAGAACGTCCCATGGGGGGTGTAGCTGAGGAAGCTGGAATTTGGACAAGCCTCAGCTCGAGTCTCATCCTCCTAAAGATGCATCATCTTGCGAAAGTGCAGAACTCTCCTGACTTTGGGAGCAGGCAGATATCTACCAGATGAAAGTAACTCTTCGTATCTGCAGGTATCTCTTACAAGGCTTTCTTCCTTTTGATCCATTTTTCTTTCCAAACAGAACATGTAGGGAGCAGACTGGTGCATGCGATGCTTCCCCCTGTGCCCTTTGGAGACCAAAAGCCACATCAAGCAGGAGATTTATGAGTTGCTGGCAATAGATGCTTCATGTTCTGTTATTACATTTAAGATGATGAAAGAAGAACAACTGACTTTCATGGCTATGAAAGCAGGAGGAAAACTGCCTGTGGATAGATCAAGCACATACATCATTGGATAGAAATGAAGGTGTTTGTAGCTTCAAATCCTGATTTGAAAAGCTCAAGATAGAAGAAAAATATCTGAGTAAAAAGATGTGAAGCAGTTTGTAAGATTTTAACTCAGATACACTCAGGAGAATAAATCCAAAGGTAACATTATGATTCATTAATTATCCCTAATTAGGCTCCTAAATTTAAGTAGACAGAATCTTCCCTGGAGGCTTTCAAAGGCACCCACCTTTCACGGTTGATGATACAGGGATCTTAGGAACATAGCTTATTTAAGGAGGACTTCTTCATTAGGTACCTGCAGGGCACGCATGGGTTGAGGTCCCAGATTAGGGGAACCAGAGCTTTTAGTATGGTTATTACGTTTCTGGGCAGGCAGAAATAGGAGAAAGCAGGTAAGGATGTTCTGCAGCCCTGTGCAAGAGGGGGAGAGGTTGGTAGGGGAGCAGTGCTTGTGTCCATCTCTGCCCCGCGGAGTCTCAGTTGGAGGTGTACCATCTCCTAAATCTCCTTCATCTTCTAAAGCGTCTCACATCACAGGGCCATATACCTGTGGGAGATGATGTCACTGGGAGGGATGAGATGGTGAGATGGAGCTAATTTGTGCTGCATGGGCTTCGTTTCTGGACTGGAATCACTTCCACTTCTGAAGTCACTTCTCTGATTGCAGCTGTGTGAGAAAAGGATGAACAACTCCTTTTCCGTGGAGGGCAAATAAGATAAAAGGTTGTCTGTGTTATGTTTATATTCTTATTGCACAACCTTTCTGTAGTTAGCTGCTGTCAGAAGATGCAGTGCAGGGCAAAGCATCTGGGCTGCTTCAGGAGTAGTCTTGGCAGAGTGCTCTGCAAGTTGGTATGAGTTGTGTCAGGCATCCCATCTTGTACCACTCCCCACCAGCCCAAAAATCACCAGCAGAAGAGACTGATTTCTGCTTTGGGCAGCGTCTGCAGGGAGGGGCAGGGGAGGAGGGTCCTGGCGCAGGCTGTGGGCTCGGGGAGGTGTAGGTGGCTTTGGTTATGACAGGGCTGTTTTCCCAGACAGTCTCACTTGGTTTCTGCGTGGTGCTTGGAAGTGGACATACTGTAATTGGCATGAGTCACTTCCTTGTTGCCGGTGGTTTGGAACAAGCGCATGGGAAACACCCCTGCGGCAGGCTGAGCAATTCCCTCTTTCTCTTGGGTTTTGCATTAAGTTTCAGGACTGCAAATTGTATCAATGCTGCCTGAAAAAATTCCCTTTTTAAAATGACTGAAGGAGGTGAAAAGCTGAGGTCTTGACCACTTGTGTTCATGAAGCCTCTACTCTTTTTTTTCTGTGAGAGTGAAGATTTTGCATGGCAGTCTGTTGATCAAATCCCAGCTTTCAGACTTATGTTCTATTGCACAAAGTCCCTTCATGTCTCCTGCTGTCTCCCTGGACAGTTTACACTTTCTGGGTAAACTGTACTATACTTCTACTCTAAATATGATACAGGATGCACAGAGGTATGATACGGCTTTGCAGCCAAGGCATGGAGTTGATGTCCAGCACGCTCAGCCTTCCGCATGGGAATGCCCAGGCCATCTAGCTTCTCGGGGAGACATCTGAGAGCTGTAGGATCTGATGGTCTCCTATTGAGTGATTATACCTGTATCTGACCGAACAGCGGTGGCTCCCCTGTGAGATGAAGGGGGAATGCTTTGTGGTGGGACAGGAACTGAAGGTAGGCTTTGGATGTCTGATGTGACACATGCGATCATAAGAGGGAAAGCCTCTTGCTGCATGATGCAGATGGAGTTTTAGTCACTTGAAAGGGGCACATCCAGCACTGAGGTAGATGGGGGCACAGGCAGCTGGAAAAAGTTTCAGCTTGCTCTGTGGCCATGTCTGAGACCCTTGGGAAAAAGCCAAAGAGACTGGCTGTGCCTCAATTTACATTTGTTAATCAGATTAGCATCTTCAACCTCTGTGTTTCTAGCTACACAGTGGTGTTACTGTTGTCATCAGGTGTAGACTCTTCTTATGTATGGGACTTTTCCTTCTTGCTCCGTGATTATGTTGTGATGTTTTGTGGTCTGGTGCAGCGAAAATCCATTATTTTAATAGACATTGTTGACTGACTGCTTAGTAAATTTAGGTTTTACAGCACATAAAACACTTTAATTCTGCAATCTGAGAGAGCCATATACCTTACATATGTGCTAAGGATTTGCTTTCTTCTAATAGTTCACAGACATGAACGATCCCATTTCTGGTTGAATGCTGTGCATTTTCAAGTCTCAAACAAGAATCCTTCAGAGCTGCTACCTCTAAAAACCTGCAGTAGTTTAGATTGGGTGTTTTCTCACAGTAGGATTTTGGTTTTTTGTTTAAAAAGTATGATGAGCATCAACAGTGCCTGGCCCCAACCTGCCCAGATAAAAGGCTTGGTTGTAATTTTTTTGACGGTAAGGGAGTCATGTTTTGTTCAAATTGCACTCTGCTTCAAGCATTCACAGGAGGATTTGCTGAAGCTCCTGCAAAACTGCTTTAATCATACTGAGCTTTCAGAGTAAGCCCTATGGGCTGGAAATGCGTGAGCACTATATAGCAGAGGACTGGCGAATGACAAACCTCCCGTCTGTATGTTTTTAAGACTGAGCTTTCATTGATCTCCCCTCCAGTTGAGTGATCTGTATATATAGTGAAGATAGAGGTCAGGGAATAACTGGGTCCTGGGAGTAGAAGTCTTTCAGCATGTTTAGGACTGAGCAAGCATCAGGAAACACCAAATGATCGAATTAGCAAAGAGAAAGGATGGTTTGAGTGCGAGGCTGAAGTACATGGAGCCTGGGTTTGTTTCCTTTCTTTGGCACAGACTTCTGTGAGATTGGACAAATCATTTTGATATTTAAACCCTTTCAGAACTCTGTTCCTGAGCCAGTTCCCCATCTGTAAAATTTGGGGGCTATAGCAGTCAAATATTTTGATTAGGAGAATAATATATGCACTTAAATTGAAACACTCAGCAGCCTATTGAAATAGAATTCCTCAGAAAAAGCAATATTCCTCTGCAAAATAATCTCGTGTGACAATTAGCCAAACCTCCAGAACTGGAGTATTTAAAACTACATAGATCAAAATAGTAGAAAACATACAGCAAGTGATTTTGATAAACATAGAGGTGAGGTATCAGCTGACCTTTTCTATCTCTTAGCACTGTAATTCAGAATTTTGCTGCTCCTAGGCACAGTAACTTTTTCTTTTCATCAGCCCTCAGTTTTCCGGCCACACAAGAGAGTGCTTGTGTGAAAATCCAAGCGGAAGAAGTCTCCACCAAGTACAAATAAGGACACTGTCAGCAGCACCAGCATGTGCCTTTTCACACTGTCCTGCTGGTTGCTTGTACCCGAATCTGATGGGTCTGCTCTGGCAGCGAGAGCACGCTCCAGCTTTGATTTTCCTTTGCCCCTGTGTCTGCAGGGGGGAAGCTGGCAGGCAGTGGCGGCAAGGTTTTGTTGTGGCATTGATGTCATTAATCCATTGCAAATGGGTAATGCAGGTCTTGGGTTGGGAATTGGTATAAATTATTGCTAGCATGACGTTGATTCAGACATAGAAGCAGTGGGAGCTGGTAGCTGGGACTGCTTTTAAAATAGACACAGAAAGATTATATAAAGACTTGAAAGCCTGTAATGGCAGAGCAATAAACCTGCCAACCCAAGAGCTCCTTTGCAGGTCTGTAACCTAGAACCACCTTCTGCGGGTGACTTCACAGGGTGTCACAGTGACAGTGAAACTTCACTCTCCAGACTGAGCTCTAGCTCACGCAGAGTCCATGCGTTGATGCCCGAGTTGGACCCTGGGGTGGGTGGCAGAGCATGGCTTGGCATCCTGATATTTACAGCTCTGCCTGTACTGCTCAGCTGCCCAGCCCAAGTTACTGGAGAGTTTTATCATTTGGATTAATACCCACATCTCAATGCTGACTGCTACCCCCTGAGAGACCGAAGGTCCCTAGAAATGCCCAGAGCAACTCCTCTCCTTTCTTCCAGACGATCCCAGCTCATTTCTCATGTGAATTTAAAGGTGCAGGGCTCCTGACTACAAGGCGTGTTAACGCTTTGATTCAAGCCCCTATTTCTTCCTCTCTTGTCCACATATATCACTTGTTCTGCTGACTGAAATGTTTTAACTTCTCTGCTTGAATGAATGGAGCAGGCAAAGCGCCAGCCCTTCCCTGACAGTATTTCTGGGCTTAATGCTGAGATAAGACTAAAAATCCAGGTACTTTTTTATCTTGTGGTTTTAATCATAAATAACTTTTCTTGGCACCTTCTTTCAGTTCATGCCATGCTTTGTGTCAGATGGACTTCTCTTCAGAGAATTTAAGGAGGATATTTCAAAGGAACCAGATGTTTAATCGTTCTTGTGGAGTTGGCTGCCACACAGAAGCGAACTGGAAATTGTGAGGTGTTTTGCACTTGAGAAAGCTTCTCCATTTTACTGTCTTTCTAAATCAAGCTGTTGAATCTGCGTATTGGTTTAGCATTGTATAAACTAGAAAAAGAGCACACTCGCTGCGTGCCATCACTCGATTTACTCTTTTCCAAGATAGGCCCTTCCTGGCAGAATGCCCTCAAGATGTTTATGGAGCTCCCAGAGAAGAATGGTCCCTTGCAACAGAGGAGTCCTAGGTTCATGTGCTGTAGGCATCCTGTGTTGCATGAAGTTGCTTCCAGTGTTTTGAAGTTTAGTTGCTAAAATGAAGACAAGCACCTCTCAGGATTTTTGGAAGTACCGAGGTGCACGCTAATCACGGACGTTAAGCACATGCTTGCTTTTGGGAATCTCTCTTCATAGCTGCCTGCATTTTTAGGCACCAAATGCCTACTTGGTAGTCATCTTACTTCCTCAGCCATCCGAAAGGGAGAACAGCACTACACACCCCATTAAGGTGCTGTGTCAGTAAACGGTCTCTATGAATGCTTCCCTCTGAACAATTCTCCATCTCCACTCTTCCTTGGCATGCTGTTGACCAGCTGCTGATTGATTCAGCTCTGTTTTTCTTCACCCTGACTCCCCTCCCAGTTCTGTAGGTAGCATTCGTAGTGGTGGTGGCACAGATGCTGAGGTGGGAAAGCCATAGCTCTGTTCCTTGGGTGTCCTAAGGAAAAGAGGGTGATTCTTGCTCATTTGGCTCAAATGTTTAAGGGGCTGATGCTATCGTCTTTTCAAAGAAAGATGCGGGTCCACTCAGCCTGTGTTGTGCCCCAGACATGACCATGAATACTGGGAGGTGACAGGAGTTGTCTATGAAGAAGAGTCAGTCTGAAATGTGAAAGACTAGTCAAAATCTGCTAAGAAATTGGCTCTGTGTTCCTTTTACTTAATTTTCTACATTGGAAGCGTATCAACAGGTTACTGGGATGCAGTCTGGATGAAAAGTGGGTAAACAAAACATTACTTGTGTGTTTCAAATGCCTATCAGGTCCTCAGCCTGAGATGCAGCAGAAGGGGTCTTTATTTCTGGAGGGTGCTGAGCCCTATGCCTTCTGAACGTCAGGTCCCTTTGGTTACTTAAATCAGACACCCAAAATTGCAGCTTTCCCTGACTGTATCATTTGCAGGATAATCTCTGTTCTACTCACCTCCTCCCCAGACTTTCTGATATTTCTCTGGCACAGGTAACCCCCTCGCTTCTGTCTGGCTGCTAACAGGGTATGTGCTTCTTTGCTGCCTTCCCATCAGAGGAGGTTTGCCAGTTCAGGTTGCACTAGAAACTGCTGTGCCAGCTCTTTGATATTCAGAAGCTGTGGGGATTTTCTGTCTGTTTCCTGACCTAGCATGACTCTACTAATAATGCAAGAACTTCAGTGCTGATATCTTGGCAGCCTAATATAGCTGTCAATAAATACAGTTAGGATTTTGTTTGCCTCGGCAAAGACAGTGAGTTGAACACAATGTAAACAAGGTGGTTGGATCCCTTCCCCCGCCAATAATATTTGTAGTTATGCAGGCAAATTTGATGGGCATGATTAAATCTCATGCTCCAGCTTGGCAGCTGATCAGCTGCAGGGGGTGGGCAGGAATTTCCTTGCTGTTCCAGGGTTGCACTCTTTCCAAGTCCTCCTTCATGCTTGTGCCAAGGATCTCAAAGTGCTTTGCATTTTTAATTACGCTTCTTCACGCCCCTGTGAAGAGTGGCGATGAGAGATAGCACAGTCGGCAATGGAGCAGTGGGGAAACTGAGGCAAGGGGGGGTGGCAGCCTGCTTGGGATGAGAGAGGCGTGTTAGACTTGGAGAAGGGAGAGCTGAGCATCCCAGAAATCTCCTCTTGGAGTTCCTGTGGGTCTAGTGAACTTGTGCCTAGTTCTCCACAGTCTGTGTCTCTGACACACTAAAGTCTTGGTTGTTTGCAAGGACAAAATTGTGCTTTTATGTATATGTAAGTATACAGTCACTGACAGGTAAAATTTATCTTTCTCCTCTGGAAATTTTAATGTCTTTATTTTTGTCTTTCATCACTGTTCCTCTAATTTCTGAGCAGAAAGGCCTGTATATGTGTTTCTTCTATTTGTATGGAAAAGCACTTTGCTCTGAAATAGCCTGAAGTGTTGGCCATGGTTGAGGCAGAGGACTGGTTCAGTTCCGTAAATGACATACTGCTTTGTCCCTACAGGGCAAATTAGTGAATTTACTATGTGGCTTCACCTTCAGTGGGCGTACACTGAGGTAGCTACACCGACTTTGATTTCTTTACCTGGATGTACAGCTGAAGAGCTGGCCTTGCAACATCAAGGAAGAAAAAAAATACTCTTCTTACTAAGGCATGCTTTGGTCCAAAGAAGAAATCACAGATGTCCTGACAAAACTGTCACATATTAACCTACCTCGCCTGCATATTGCTAATGCTGTGGCTGATGAAACATGGAGAGCAGCAGGGATTAGCTGAGTCTTCACCCTTCTTCCCAGGATGGTGGGAATGGCGAATGGGCCTTTCCCAGCTTAGTTAAAGCCTATAGGCCAATGAGGAACAGTGCATTTTGGATCTCACTGGGTGGGGAGGGTTTCTTATAGGTGGGATTTCTTATTTCTGTGGTGGATGTTTTAAGCTTTATGGTTTCACATCGACAGATTCCTCCAGAGGCTGTTTTTGTGAGTCCAGAGTGGACAGAAACTTCTGATGTGCGATCTTGAGCCAGCAACTTGATGGCTGGAGAGAGGCGGCGATTCAGGTGTACCCGATAGTCCCCACTGACATGGGGCATCCTGCCCAGACCACGATCATCACAGGAACAGAGGTGTCGAGCTGGAGTACGCTGAAGCTCAGGGCTGAGGCCAAAGCCTGGCTTACTAGGCATTTCAGGTTCTAAGATGGGTGTCTAAATAAGATGTCTGAATATGATACTTAGTCTAGTCTCAAAGCTTAATTGTAAATAAACAATACCTTAATTGCTTTATAGTTTCCAGTGTTTGCACGTTGAATGCCTCTGTGCTGGCATATGGAGAGCATTCATCGTAGTGGTAAATGAGTGTCTGTTTGGTCTGCACATGGTATAATTAACTATCAGCTGAGCCCATAGCATAATGTAATAATTCTCATCCTGACCAGCTGAAATAGCTCACTAACAACCGTGCTCTTCTTACTGCTCTCTTTCAGTTCCCAGGAAGCTTCTGCATGAAACCCAGCCAAGACCAACCAATTACCAAGGATTTCAGAAGCCACATTTTCCACTGCGGCCAAGAGTGTTTGATCCCAATGTTATAAGGGATGGCGTTTTCCTTTCTGATGTCTCTCCTTCCATCATAGGGCGTGCTCTCCCAGGTAGCTACGACTATTGCGATGTTGGCCTAAACCTAGCTGTGTTGTGGTAACTGTTGCCTTCTACATTCCCTTATCTGGGTTTCTGTATAGTTCCCAAACTCTATCCATGTCACAGTCAGAAAGAGAAGCTTCAAGGCATGACCAGCGATGAGCTAAAGTGAGCTGTGAAACTCACACCAGATTTCTCGAAATAGCAGTCATGGCCATGCATGTCAAAACTCATCACAGAAATACTTTGCAGACCCATCTAATCCAGTGGCAATGAAAAAGCAGGGCAGAGACAGTAGATCTGATCTGCCTCACAGGGGACACTTGTTTTCAACTGAGCTTTGAAATACGATGCTATTTTCATAAAACGCAAAGTCAAGAGATGTGAGTGAAGTCAAATCTTAGCTATCTGTAGGGATAGGTGAGTAGGAGGATAGTGTATGAATAAAGAAGAAGCACAGCTGAGCACATATTGGGTTAGTTGGTGGTTTTGCATTGTGTTTCCCAACACACAGGAGATGGTGTATGACATCACTCCTGAGATTCCCACCCTGTGCTCCCAGAGATTCAGTTCTAGGGTGGGTATGGGCAAAGCTACCTCTGTCCACTCCTGGCAAAGTTAACCCGCATCCTGAATAATCAATGCACAGATAATTAAGAGTTGGCAATAACATATTTGTCAGTTTGGAGGCCTTACTGAAAAATTGTCAAGGAAAAGAATTTTAAGTTACCCCAAAATAATTTTTGTGATCCTGGTGGGTTTTTTAAGCAAGGAAAAAAATCCTGAACCCATTTTTCATCTAAGCATTTCACTTCTACAAATGACACCTTTTATTTAGTTTTCAGAGTTCTTACTCATTAATTTTTAAAATATGCACCACTTTTCAAACAAAGATGACATTTTGAAATTAAAAGCTAAAACAATGTTTCAAAAATAATGCAAGGAAATATTTGGACATTTCTGTAATCTCCCTTCTAATTTTATTTCTTTTATTAAAACTATTTGCTGAAGTCAGCCTGGTATCATAAATGACCTCTCCTATGCTTACAGTGTGTTGCTGGGCAAATTTATTGCCAGCTCAAATAATATACCTCAACTTTGGTGTAAAGTCACAGGGAAACCACTTGAGTGACTGGGAACAGCTAAGTAAGGGTGGTGAAGAGAAAACCAGTAGTAGGTGAGCTGATTAAGCATAGACAAGGTCTTCAAAGCTAGCAAGGAGGAAAGATGTCTTTTAATGTGATCCTGGAATGAATGGCAGACCAGGGAACCGCATAGCATAGCAACACATGGCCCTTGTGGAATTGTGTTTGTTTTTTCCCTCCTGCATAACTCCAGTCATTTTCTGTCTTCCCTGTCTGTGCTTGTACAATCCTGCAGATGGCAAAACCAGTTCTGTGGTTTTGTGGTGTTCTTTGCTGGAGTGTAGTGTGTGCAGACAAGTATTCATTTAAAAACTTGTCTGATTGCATCTGTTCTTTGGACAAGTCTCTCTCACGCGAGAGGAATTATGCCTTACTCTCCCTCCTAAATACACCATTATCGCACAGCATGGTTTGCAGGAGATGCCCCATACCCAACAGAAGTGGTGTCCGTCGGAGCCTTTCCTGGCTGATCTAGCACATACACATGGAAGCCCTCACTGCAAGTATCCTTTAAACCCTAGTCCTAGTGAGATCCCGTGAATGTATCGACAGGGAGGGGCAGGTGGGTTGTTACTAACCCAGAAATGGACATGTGAGAGAGGATAGCACGGAGGCCCCAGGTCGATGTCCTATCAGCTCTGTGCAGCTGCAGTCCAGCCACGTTAATTGGACTTCAATGCAGAGTTCTGGAAAACTCTCAGAGACCTAGCAGGAACCTTGAGCCACCTAACCCAGCAGTCCTCTTTACAATGAGATATATAGTTATGAAACATAAATGAGATTATATCCTCGTCGTGCCCTTCATTGTCATTGATTGTAAAGGGATTTTAGATTAACTAGTTCAGAGCCAGATCTCAGTATGTAGACACCTCAGGCAGGATTCAGTTACCCCTGTATAAATATGTCATTTGAGATGACCTGGGGTATTCACCTGGCTTCTAGATGCTGCCCTAGAAGGGTGAGAGTTTCCTCTACATTCTTTCTCATACATGAAATCTCTGTGTGGATGCCCTCCTGACCCTGGGGTGTCTTAAATGTCTCTGTATGAGAAAATACATCAAGCTTTAAGTGTCTGCTACAGGGAGAGCTGAATGACTATCTAGGATTTGTCAACTAATAACAGGATTCAATTGCCTCAATTTAGATGCATAGTGCTCCTTGAGATGCTCGGAAGTACCCAGTTCTTCAGTTCAGTTTTTAGAAATGAAAAATGTACCCTGCTTCCATGGATTTCTTTGCAGAAACAGTGGCAGAGAAAAATCCAACCACTTGTACAGATGTAGATTTACCAGACAGGGAGACTAAAGGAAATATTTGAGGCCACGTTGGTGCCCACATTTAAATTAAAAGAGTTTCCTAAACTTTGTTATTGATTTCCTGCTAAATGTGCCCTTGACTCTCTGTGCCCCAGTGCCTCTGTTTGTGCAATCGATCTTCAGTGATCTCCACTCTCCTAAAGAAAAAGTTTTTTGGGATATTTTCCCCTCTTGGGTCTGCCACTCAGGCACACAAATTTGAAAATTTTGCTTCAGGGCCAGTCATTAACACCTTGGTAACTTGTAAAATGTGGCTTTCCCAAGGCCGTGCAGGTATTCAGTGGCAGAGATACAACTGTGCCCACATTGCTTGGGGCTGATCCCTTACAGCAACACCTGGACATCCATCCCCGCTGCTCCTCCTCCGAGGCAGATTAGGAGTTGGCATCACTGCACGCACGTTCATGCACTCGGCCCCTCTCCATCCAGTATTACCTGTTCTCTTTGACACTCCTCAATTTCTGCTGCTGCTCCCTGGGCTGAGCCGCTTCCTGGCAGGCACAGCGAGGAGCTGAACGAGACGTGTCCCGCTGCCGGGTCTGCAGGGGGAGAGGTGGATCGGGCAGCCAGTGAACACAGACGGCCTCGCGTCTGGCTGCTGTCAGAGTCCCTTGGCTTGCATGGCACTGGTGGCATTATCAGTGACGGACCTGACAGCTTCCTGAATTTAATACCTGCAGATAAGTGGAAGCCAGGTGCAAGTCTGTGATTGTACAGTGCGCTGCTTGCTTTGGGCCAGAACCAGATACCCAGGGAAAGGAGCCTAAAAAACTGTAACAGCTACAGTCAAACAATCACATGGATGATGGAGCTGGATCCTGTGCACTGACTTTTTTGTCTGTTTAAAACAATTAGTGGTTTGTGACTACAGATCAAGGTGCCCACAGATCAAGGTGCAGGGAGCACTCAGCAGCGAGCTGATATGGTCTGAAAGGGTCTCTTTGAGCCTCCTGGAATTAGCTGCCTCCTCAGCTTCAGTCTTCAACAAATAAAATCAAATCATTAACCCATGTTCACTCACCTCTCCAAAGGGGAAATGGTGTCTGGCTGAAACACAATACGAGCAGGCTTCCAAAGGAAGTCATAAACTCAGGTTCGCCCTTCCCCAAGCAGGCTGGAGAGAAAGAAAGTCTGTTTGCCAGGTGTGGATGGATCACTGCAGCGAGACACCGACAGAGGGTTGGCGGCTCTGCCCGTGTTTTCCAGTCCTTCTTACAAGCTTAGCTGAACCCACTGTTGATAAAGGCTCCTTTGATTTACATAAGAGAAAAGAAACCTGATTATGTATTTGCTGTAGCATAGGTGGGTGTGTCTAAGTGGTGACATGAAAGAGCAGGAGACGAGGGAGAGAAGATGCTGCCTGGATGCAGACAGGGTATGTGCTCAGCTGAAGCTACCTGAGAAGGTTTAGTTGCCCCCCTAAAAGGGGCAAATCTGGGTGTCTTGCTATTGAGTACCTCCAGATTTCTGAAAGCAGATGCTGACCTGGTGGGGATAGGGCAGGGTAGGGCTGGGGCATGTGCCTCGTTCCTCATTCCCTTTCTGTTTCAAAGCAGAGAAGAAGAAAGGGAGATCGGCCACCTTCTACCCTCTAGACAACACCCCCTTCCTGCTTGCTGTGGATGAGACACAACCGCTGGCACTCAACATCAGCATGGAGCCCGTGGGCGTTAGCACAGAGATGGCTCTGCTCAGCAACATCCTAGCAGCGTATGCCTTTATCACAGGTAGGTCTTGTGACTGCCATCTCTCTGGGAGCTCTCAAGCTCTTTGTAGGCCCTCAGTTGAGCCTACGTTTCACAGGTACAGAATCTGCCTCTTTGAACTGTTTGTATTTTTCATTTGTCTCTCGCCAAATTCTGCCTTGAAAGACCTGACCAGGACAGCTCTAGCAGACAGTATATAACAGGGTTTATTGTGCTCTGCTTTCTTCTGGATTTGCTCTCATCTGAAGTTAAACACAATGTGGTATTATTCCTAATGCTCCATTTTCCTGGAGATCAAAGCCTGGCTCATTAGGGAGGCAAGCTTGTTGTCCTGTAATTTGGAAAATAAGCAGCACTCAAATCATTACCCTGCTTAAGAGAATTTGGCTTATCTTCAGTAGAAGTGTGAAGATGAAGTAACTTGAGAGTCTGCTTAATTGTATATTTAAATCTAATTTAGAGTAACATTTCCTTGGATCACAGTTTGTCTTTCACCCACGTGTATCTTTCAAGTAGCAGGGGAGCAGTCTTCTAATAAGATTCACTTTAAAAATTGAAATAAAGATTTTGTGCGCTAATGAGTGCTTGGGGTCAGCACCATTGATAGCAAAAAGTATGGTAGAGATAGGTGATGTAGAACAAAGGTTTGCCATCCCACAGCTTCGTGAGGTACCTTGTCAGCAGTAGGGATTGCATAAAGAGTTGGAGGAACTAACCCAAAAATATAGGAGGACCATTGGCTAAATAGCATCAGATTACTAATTCAGCATATTTTAGGCCGATCTCTGCTGCTTTCCCCAGAAGAAGGGCCCTGATTTCTATGTAACTGGCCTGCTGAGGCAGGATATGCTGTTTGTGGTCACTTTTTCTTACGGGATTGCAGGGTGTTCTCCATTTGTTTTATGAATAGTTTTTATGCTTTTTATCTTGCATTCGGATGCCGTGCTCTTGCTGAGATACCACCATGCTGCAACAGACAAGTATTTGGATTTGAAACAACTAGCTTGGGCTTTGCATTTTGGAATCACTGAGCAGATTAGTAAGACAGTTTCTGCACATTTAGTAGAGGGTCCTTCTGAAAGGACCATGAATGGCAAATCCAAGGTTCTGCCCTTCTACATGTCCAGTTGTGACATCAGGGTCCATCTTTTCACGACAACTTTAAGAGGCAGGCATCTTAAATGGGATTAGTAGTGTTCTTCACAAAAGATAGTTGAGTCAGATATGTTTTTTCTTGCGCGGGCTTCTCTAAGGAAGGATTAGAAAAAGCTAACTTTAAAGGAGCCTTCTGTCTATCACACTTCTCCCACCTCTTACCTACAGCTGCCTTTTTTTGACATGAAAATGCCTGCATTCCCAACCTTACTATAAAAGAAGGTACTGTTAATGTTATTTTTCCCATCTGAACAGTAATGGGCACCAGAAAGTTGTAGGATTTATGCTCAGGGACAGTCGGGGCTAGGATTCAGGGCTGCTTCTGATGCCCCATGGACTTTTCTTCCATTTACCCCAGCAGAACTCTTTGACCCTGCATTCATTTTGTAGGGCACAAGGCCTCGATTCATCCCCTTCACAAGGTGTCAGTCTTGGCAGGAGCCTCTGGATTTTACTGTAGCACAAATAATAAATAAGGACGGCTTTAACTGTCCTGTTGCTGTGGGATTTGCTTACCCTTTCATGATGTGGTCTCCTTGTGGTGTATTCACATCCACTGGATGCCAAATAGCTAAAACTTAGGCCTCACAACTTTGGTTTCCAATGATGAGTTCAAAAGCTTTTTGCTCATGTTTTCCAGTGCACATAAACATGGCTGTTATATGAGTTTTAGTCTCAAAGACATATATGTTCGGTTCAGTATTTAAAAAAAAAGTTGATGGCTGCCTCGTGTATTGAAACAGCAGATGCCCTAAACCATCTTTATCTGCTGCATGTAATTTAGCCCTCTGCTTTTAGCAGAGAAGATGGATTTGGCATGATATATTTTGTTATACATGAATATGGAGAGGTTTTAGATTATGTGTTCAAAGACAAGCTATGTCACAGGGCAAAAAATATCATCTGCACAAAACTAGAGCACTGCAAAGCCATCCCCTTTCATATTGCAGATTTTGAGCAGCAGAACAGTTGGAAATTTTTGCACTCACCCGAGTTTGGGACCCAGAAGGTGGCTTAAGCCACAGCAGCTGTTGATATCCATAGAGGAGCTATTACAGTGGCTCAGGAGAGGCAGCGTATCGGGGTGGCCAGAGAGGTCTGGTTCTGGTTCACACATCTTCCCACCGCTCCTGACCACAGCCTTGGTGCCAAAGGGAAACATTAGTGCAAGAACTGCTCTGTTTCATAGCCCTAAAAATGTCTCTCAGGTAAACTCTGCAGACTGAAAGTGCTGTATTCAGGGCTTCCCTTTTGCTGGTGAGTTGGCTCAAAACAGGACTTTACAAGAAAAAAATGTAAACAGGCGGAGACAATATGTAAAGATGTTTCCTCTGTTGGGGCGGAGGTTAGCGTATATGCTCAGACCCACGCCAGGAGAAAGAAGTTACAGGCACTTGGTATTTCATGGGTGAAGTACATGACTGAAAGGGTGAGCCACTCAACTACTTTTCCTGCCTCCTGGCAGTGCGATGTCTCTCGGTCTGGGAAGAGCATCCACAAATCACCGGTATCCCCTCTGTTTCAAGTGGTGTTCACATTTTCTGTGCAGATTGGCAGGTTTGGGTGTGCAGCTGCAGATGAAGGGACTGCAGGCTTGGTCACTCGCACTGTTGGCACGTGCAGAGTCTTGCAGTGCACAGAGGGGAAAAGTGCCAATATTGGTAAAAGCCTCTGTGCTCATTTCCACCATCTTTTTGACTGATGTTTCCATGCAAATGTTGGGAATGTTCCTACTGAGGAGTGAAAAGTCGCAGCACAGCAGGAAGCAAAGGCTCTTTGCAGGAGTGTTGGTTTCCACCGTCAAATCTCTTTGCGGCTATCATCATGGTTAGGAGTATCAAAGCCAGTTAGGTGTTAGTCTTACCCCAGCTTCCAGAACCTTGAAAACAACATTTCTTCAGAAACAGGGAGAAAGAGTGAACATGCTAATGAGGATTGAATTTATCAGCTGATCAAACAAATAAATATTATTTGGAGTTCAGTCCTGCAAAAGACTCAGGAATGCCCTTAATTTGAAAGCTGTTTTTCTTTATAGAATTAGGTTTTTTAATGATATGCAATCTCTGCCTGCAAACCTCAGATCTGTTATTTGTCATGGATCTCTTCCAAAACCTGTCTGAGTGGTTGGAGAGACTTCACCAGTATTAGTGACAGCTGGAACTGTCTTTGCAGTCACAGTCTACCAACAAGACCAGACCTGTCCCTCATGGTTATATAAATTTTAAATGA
Organism: Opisthocomus hoazin; assembly: GCF_030867145.1. Classification (NCBI taxonomy): domain Eukaryota; kingdom Metazoa; phylum Chordata; class Aves; order Opisthocomiformes; family Opisthocomidae; genus Opisthocomus; species Opisthocomus hoazin. The sequence goes on from NC_134415.1 coordinate 124,739,080, forward strand.
TCAAATTGCATCAGAGCACTTCCAATGCCTCCCTTTGGACAGGAGACTTATTCCAGTTTTGTCGTTGCATTCAGGCTGAAGTAGCTGGAGGGAAACCTCCACAAATCCCTGTTTTATTCTTCTTCTACATGCAAAGCTTTCCTGCCAAGTTATTAACAAGGGGCTTCCAAAAAACAATGCAGGGGAGATCATTCCAACTTTTAGAATGCTTGGCCTGAGCCTTATTAATGAGGGGCTCCTGGAGAGCTTCCTCTGTTCTACCAGGGGATTTCAGCAGCCTGTGGGGCTAACTGTAAATTCCCTAGAAGATATTGCTCCTACTGTTTGTCTGGCCGTGCTTAATGCTGAACCTTTTACTGGGGCCCTCTGAAATTTTCCTCCCCACTGAGGTTTCTGAATGCATGAAGCCATCACAGGAAGCCAGCAGCGTTAATGCCTAGATTGGTTTTTATTTATTGAAACAATTTATTATAATAGCAATAACAACCTTGGCCTGGGGCATTTCCTGGGGAATTAATGGCAGTCTGGGCTGATGCTCCCAGCAGATTGTTAGCCCTCAGGAAATAGGCTTCGTAATTGCTTCTGGTTTGGTTGGAAAAACAAAATAAAATGTGTTTCTAATTTTTGGCCAGTTTGAGCGCCTAGAAAATGGTGGCTTTTGTATAAAGGGTTATAAAGAGCATATATCTTTTGTCTGCATGGATTAAATTCAGACTCAAATCAATGACATTTTCATCAATGTTTGAAGTCCAGAAAGACAGCTACCAGGAAGGGGAAAGGTAACTCCAGCTAAAGATATTGACAACAGCTGGGTCCTTCTAGAAGTTTAGGAGAAGAACATAGCTCTAAGCTGTCATCCACAACAGTGGAGGAAAAAGCTACACTGGTCAAAATCCATGTGTTAACAAGTGTAACAGGGTACACACACACACACAGACGAATGCATAGCAAAATTATGTTAACTCCTGCTACTGATGTCTATGCACTTTGAAAGAGATTTTTTTTTAATATATAATGAGTGTTTTGAGGAGCTTCAGTGTTGGCACGATGAATCTGAGCCACTGTCAATTTTTTGGAAGATGCTGAGCATCCATTTGCTGAAGGGGAAGCCCGTTTTTGGTGTTTGCAAGTACAACACACAATGGAGGAGGCTTTCAAAATCACTCATCAACTGTCAAACCCTCAAATCTAGGCTGTTTCTGACTTCACTACTTCAACTGAGAAAAAGCAGAGCCTGTGGTTTTTAGCTTAAGTTGCTCTTTCTGCTGTGAAAAAAAGATGTTGCTGTGCGAGTGGATTGCATGTATGATAAATGCCAAGACTGCAGTTGAATGCAGGGTTACAGCTCAGTGAGGAAGTCCAGACAGTGTCTCAGATGTTGACAGAGTAGCTGTAGGAGCTCATAAATGCCACTGGAGCCCAAAGATTCGATTACAGCCACCATACTGCATGAAGGGCTGTGCATACAAGCACAAGCAGGGGATGAAAAATGGTTCCTTAAGTAGCAATCAAGGTGCAGCTTGCTCATGAGCTGGATACAGTAGCATGGAGAAAGGAGTGTGGCGGAGAAAGGAAAAGCAGGATATGGGCGAAAACAGGGGAAGAGAAACTGCATGTGTCTGCGTCTCAGGCTCCAATCTATGTTTTTTTTTATGCGTTGCTTTAAAAGAGTGGGCAGTGGAACTAATGCAACCAAATCAAGTCCATGTGTGTGCAGGAGCGTGGTGCTCAGGAAAGTGTGAGCGGAGGCAGACTGGACCAAGCGTATTGCAGTACAAACAGATCAGTCCTGCTCATTTGTTCTTCTCACACTCCCACACTCTGGGTGTCCTCAGAACCCTCCTTAGGCCTGCTTGCAAAGGGAGCTTTGCAATTAGCGTCCTGAGTTATATTCCACATGGAGGTAGAATCGCTGCCAGGCAGTGATTCTCCTTTTCCCAGGGTTTTCAAATCTCTGAAATTTGGGCCACTTCTTTACTGTTCACACCGCACCAGATAGGCAGCGGCTTTGCTGCTGCACAAACAGGGCTGCAGTTTCGATTCGAGGTCTGCCCCTTGAGTTCAGAGTTGCCATTAGCTTCATCGGAGCCAGGATTTCACTCAGCCAGACTGCGACAAGAGCCATTGGCACATCCTTCATGCCTCCTCTGGCACCTTCTCTTTCACCTTTGGATTTTTGCTGTCTCACTTTTCTCAAAATCCCTTAGCTTAAAACCTCTGGCTTTGGTCTCACTTGACTTTCCACTACTGCTGCATTTCTCTCCTCTTTCTTTTTTTTGGACTTGTTGAATGCATCTGCTGCAGTTTTCTCCTCTTTTTTGTAGCCTGTCTCCAGCCTGTTTGTCCCCATGCCATCCACACCAACCACTCTAGCAACAGTCTAATTTTTCAGACTATAATGACATCTTTCTCCACCTTGGCTTGTCAGTCACGTTTGAGATTTGTTTGGGAAAGAAGTAAAGAGCAAAAAGGTGTTTTTTCTCTGTAACTGTTCCGTGAGCATCTCCAGGCATTGAACTATGTGTTGCCTTGAATGGTGCACAAGTCCGTGTTTGGGCTCTGACCATGGAATCAGAGAATCATTTAGGCTGGAAGGGGCCTCCTGGGGTCACCTGGTCCAACACCCTACTTAGAACATGGCCAACTGCAAATTTAGAATCAGCTTTGAAATTAGAACAGGGGCTTGTCCTGTTGAGTTTTGAATATCTCCAAATGGTTTCCAGTTCATCTTCGACAGACTTTCCTTTAAGGAAATCAGCTGGAGAGGGCAGTTTCTAAAAGTACAGTGGGGGGAAGTGAGGGTAGAGCGTAGCCTTTCAGTTACAGAGATCTTTCGGGGCCAAATGTCAGGCTCTCAGCTGGTGGGAACTGTTACAGCTCCATCATGGAGTTCAAGGGAGTAAGACTCATCTAAGGAATGGACTCCAGCTTTGAACTCAGGACTCCCAGCAGAGAGGAACAGACCTGACCTTGACACTTCTGCTTGGTTCACCTTCACCCGTTCAGTGTACCTATAAACCTGGAATATGCCAAGATATTTCAGCCTAGGGGAACTGCAGTAACAACATTTCTTATAATTAAGTTTGTAAGTAGTCCCATGAACTGAAAAAAAGAAAAAAGGTAGTAAGTAAACAAGATGACCTAGTTTAAAAGGCATTGTGGATCCTTTGGAGTCTTGTTATATCACCTCTGAAATATGACTATGTAGGATTCATCTTGTTTGGTGCACTGACTCCAGCTATGCTTGTGTAGCGCAGGTATACATTTTGGTGGTCTGGGCTGAAAGCCAGCACACTTGCCTTAGATAAGCAAATGAAAACTATGAATAAATAATGTGCATTTTTCCATGCTGCAAGGCTTCCCATTTCAGCTGGGCCGTAGCACAGATAGCGTTGTAAATTATCTTTATTCCTCATGCAATGATAATGGATGCGACAGAGGGACTCACTTAGCTGCTGCTGGGTGTGCAGCACCCTGGTGTCAACCCTGCTTGTGCAGCCACTGGAATTAACATTTAATTCTGCAGGCTGCTCCTTCCCCTTCCAACTCCAAGACAACTCCAAGACACGACTGCAGCGAACCCCAATTCTGCATGCAGGCAAGTGCCTTGGCAGCAAATCCACTGTTGAAGTTCCCCTTCCTAATTTCCCTGGGGGAGGAGGTGAAGGAGGGCATGCAAGTAAATCAACCAGAAGAAACTCAGCCCTTCCAGAGGCTGTTGCTGGTGCGCGCACAGAGGAGCTCTGAGTGCTTTGTTCTTTGAAGGGTTGTTCTTGACAATCATTTCCTTTCTCCTTTCAGAAAACCCCGAGCGGGCTGCTCTGTATTTTGTCTCCGGAGTGTGCATTGGACTCGTCTTGACCCTGCTGGCCCTGGTGCTAAGGGTGTCCTGCCGAACTGACTGCAAACGCTCCTCTGACAAAAAACCTCCTCGGGAGCGGGAGAGCGACAGCGACAGCAGCGACAGCGATGACGATTCAGACACCACGTCGGACCTGTCTGCCCGCAGGCACCGCAGGTTCGAGAGGACTTTGAACATGAACGTCTTCACTTCGGCGGAGGAGCTGGAGCGAGCTCAGCGGCTGGAGGAGCGGGAGCGCATCATCCGGGAGATCTGGATGAACGGCCAGCCGGACATCCCGGGGACCAGGAGCCTCAACCGTTACTACTAAGCGATCGGGGGTCAAGCCATCCTGGCTTGCACCCTGGGGCTGCTCCACACATGATAGAGGAGAGGGAGGGAAGGAATATTTCGTGGGTATCTCCCCCTTTCCTTTCAGGCGTGCTACCTGGAGCAGTGTGGATGGACAGCAATAAAGCTTTCCCCGTCTCCTTCTCCCTGACATATTGCTATCACCCCTCTTCACGGACACTTTCTGGTTACAATAGAGGTGGTTGCCAACTTCACTCCTTAGTAGCAGGCAGGAAGGTGACAATTATAGTGCTCCCATGTGGGACATGGAGCTTGGAAGGCTGCGGTACAAGGGCTCCCCTCTTGGCTGGGGAGATAAATCGTCCAGGTTTTGGTGTTCATTTAGGATTTTTTGGCTTCCATTTCCTGAAGACTGTGGGAGAATTGTGAACAAAATGACAAATCTGGAAAGATGATTTGGAAAGGAAGGGGGAGGTGCATCCTGACCTATTGTCTTGTGACTTCAGAAGCCATGAGATTAACCTAATTAAAACCCAACAGCAAAAATGGCTTGTTAAGAACTTGGGGATGGGGGGGAGGGGGATTCTTCCATCATGAAATCATCTCGGTGCTTGGATGTTTGCCACAGTGTATTCAGTTATTTATGGCCATCTTTTCATCTTCCTTTTCAATGGGAACATTTTTTTTGTTTGTTTTTACTGACACCTCAGGGATAAAATCCTATTATTTTTTTGAGTCTGTTCTCCCTGCTGGCCCCTGTCAAACACAACCCAACCCACCTCCAACAGTGAAATTATGGTAATATAAGAGATGTGTCAGTGACTGGTGAGAAGTTAACAACCTCAAAGAGGTTGAAAAGGGTTTTCTTTTTCTTTTGTTTTAAATATATATATATATATATTTGAAGATGCTGCACAGGAATGTGCCTTATTCTTTTTTTTGTTGTTAAACTACAGTTTTCCTATGGATAGCAATGCACAATGTTTTATATATTTTATTAAAAAAATAAAAAAAATAAAATGTCTATGTTTACCAGAGGAAAAAGGAGACAGAAGAAGCTACATATGACAGCAGAATGGGTAATAAATGCTAAATAAACTCTGGTTTGCTTCAATACATTTAAATTTGCATCCTCACTTTTGGCATAGTAGTTGCTCAGGGCAGATGCTTTAGAAGAGTAGCAGACCTCTGCAGGCAAACAAGGGCGATGTCTTCTGCATGCAGGAACCTGGAGGCACTTTTTCCTTTGGCTGCAGCCCATCAGTCTGCTTCTGTGGTGCAAATGGCCAGGAGCAGCTGAGCAGTGTGTCGGTTCTAAGATGGCCATACCAAAGCCTACCCACAGCAAGGGAAAGAGTCCCAGTGATTTCACAGAATCAGAGAATGCTTGGGGCTGGATGGAACCTTTAGAGGTCAACTAGTCCAACTCCCCTGCAGTGAGCAGGAACATCTTTAACTAGGCCAGGTTGCTCAGAGACCCGTCCAACCTGGCCTTGAATGTTTCTAGGGATGAGGCCTCCACTACCACTCTGGCCAACCCGTTCCAGTGTTTCACCTCCCTCATTGTAAAAAATTTCTTCCTTATATCTAGTCTAAATCTACCCTCACTTAATTTAAAACCGTTAACTCCTTGTCCCATCACAACAGGCCTAGCTTTCGTGATGCTTTGATTCTGTCCTTCAGACCAAATCACACCTGGGCCAGAAGTAAATGTTAAATAAATGAAAAAATACATGGAAAAAAGGTGAACTACATTTTAGTGCTCCTTCAGTTGTCCCATGGACTGTTCAGTGGGATGTCAGCACCCTACTTGCTATCTAGGTGCTTATTAGTCACTCCTAAGCACCAGTTCAAATCCCTTCAGCCACAAAACTTGGTGTTTTTCAAGTCTGAATGGCATGCTTTAGCCTGCAGGGCTTTGGGATGTGCTCCTCTGTCACTTAGGCGTGCTTACATCTTGCAAGTTCACAAAATGCCAGCAAAGCAAACAATGACCAAAAACTCTGAATGCCCGGGAGCTTTCCCCTAGCCTCCAAGAGAGATTAACATGGGTGGACCTGCCCCCATGATGACTGAGGACATTAGAATGGGGCTGTTAATGTGCTGTGTGAAACAGCTGTGTGGTGGGACAGCCCCCTGACACCTTCATGACACTCATTAGGGTTGCTGTGGGACTCCTTCTCTGGCTGAGGAAAGCTGCATTTTAAGTGTCCACAGTGACTTCTCCTGGCTCTTGCAGGGTGAGACCAAAACTGAGTAACTGCAGCTGGTGGTACTGGTAACATTGGAGATGAGGCCAGCCAACGAGAAGTGGCTTCACCTGGGAAGGCAATGCTAGCACTGCAGAGCCATTCCTGTTCCTGGGCCCATGAAGGTTCAAATGGAAAGGCTCCGTATTGACCTGGGATGTAATTTTGCAGCTGATACTCAGATATAAAGCAGGAGGCAGGTCCCAAACCCTGGATGCATTGCTAGGTGCTGTGCTTTAGCTGAAATATTGAATGTGCTCTGCTGAGGGTGTCGAGGAAGAAAACGACAGGACGAGGTCAGTGGGATCATTCTGTTGGCCGTGTGTTTTCCCCTATAGCGAGATATAGGCCCTCAACCTTGGTGATAAAGGGACAGCAACTTTTCAGATTTAGAGTCCTCTGTCCTGGGAGATAGACTGCAAAACTGGTTATAAAAATGCTATAAATAAATGGTTTTATGTATATGATTTTCCCAAATGAATATTTTTGACCATAGGAAAGAGCAAGTGCAGTAAGTCTGAGCATACCTCATATGCAACCAAGGGATTAAAATATCTTCTTCAAATGTAAATCACAGCTGAACCCCAGTTACAAATGGACGCACAATCCTCTCTGAGCATTGCTAGTGCTGCTGTAAATCTTCCAGCTGTAGCCTGCAAGCGAAAGGAGCTGGTTGTACACGTTGCCTTTCAGAGGTGAGCAGACAAGCCCAGCTCAGCCTTGCCCTAGGTAACAAGATGTAACAAAAGTAGACTCACTGTCTTCACAGCACACGCAATGCTCCTACGTACCTTCTAGCTCCTTCTGTCTCTGGGCCATGAATTTCTGAAAAGGGTTTGACTAAAGAAAAAATACAACCCTTTGAGCTACCATGAGTAGAAGACTTTAAGTCATTCTGTAACTATTTCTGGATTTGTCCCAAAAGTGATGAATAGTTTGTCTGAGGGGAAAAACACAATCAGTAGTCGTGGGGCAGAAGTTGGTGGTTTGCCTTTATAAACCAACGGAGAAAAAACACTCACCTGGAGTACAGAAGAGCTGAGTTCACCGTGGGAGGAATCAAATCCATATTTCTTACCCCACAAACGAGTATCTTATAAACATAGAGCTGTGGACTTGTCTGGTTTCAGTCTTTCGTGTTGTGCTCACCGTGTTACATGAAATGTTTAAACACTTATCGAACCAGAGAGTGGAGAATGCAGGCTTTTCTACCAGGCTAATGTGAATCCCTCTCATAGGAGGTTACGCGTAGCTCTGCTTTCTTACTTCTATGCTCATTTAATTTTTTACAATAAAATGAGATATTGTTTCCAGACTAGCACTATACAAATTCCTCAAGACAAATAGAGGAGTTGAAATCAAATTTTCCTGTTTCATGAATGAATTTCCTAATCAGTGACCTTTTGGATAAAAAAATGCTGAGGTCATTTTGCATGTAAATCTACTCTTTATCCCATATTTTGCTTTTATAATTTTATAACAAAAGATAAGAGAGTAATCCTGGACTCTGAGTTGATTAGCCAGTCGGTAATAAGGGGAACTACATCATATAGTATTTAAAGGAGATAACATTGCTGTTGCCATGTACTGTCTGCTGGGCTGCAGGCTAGTGGCAGGTGAGCCTTGGGAAGTGCCTGAGCTACATAACTGGACACTTTCATGCTTCTGCAAATTGCAGGTTACTTGGATTAGTAACCACAGAGTCATTCAATTATGGCTCGGTAAGTCGTACAATGTTAACTTTGTAAATGAATGTGATGGGTTGGAAAATTAAGGGTTCTTCTCCCGGGAGAAGCTGAACACGTGGAAAAGATGGGTCAGACTTTCAAAGAGTCAACTTTGTGTTCGTTACCCTCTTGGCTGGTGGAACAGATGGGGCTCATTACAGAAGTCATGGTGGTGTATGCAAAAACTGCGGGGAGATAAGCTGTTCTAGTTACCTGCTATGCTCTCCTACTCAGTCCCCATCGCCTTTGGCTTCTCGGGGCCATTTTCACCTCCCACTATCATCCGGTCCATCGGCATTGACCTCTTTTGCGGACCTGTGTTCAATGTACCCTGAAAATCTCGGTAACGTGGAGTGTGCTGCCTTTCCCATGTCCACCCTGGTGTTCATATCCTCGATGAATTCCAGCCAGTTAATGAGGTGTGCCTTTCCCTTCCAGAAACCACAATGCCACTACTTAACCCCTTGCCTGCCATCTTTCCCAGCACCCCAGGGGCTATGCAAATAAAGAGAGCTCGCTTAGCTGTTGTACTGGCAGGATGTAAAGCATATGATTGTGGTGCTGTGGGGAATCTGAATTTCCTCTTGTGCTGCATGGGCTCTCTCAAGGTTCTGGAGTCTTCACAAGAAATTAATCATCTTAGACTGGCCCAGAAATCCTTCTGCTCACCATCATTACTGAGGTCTCCATTGTAGTGAAGTTTTAATAAGCTGATCTGAGTTTCTAGTGTCCTTAAATACCCCCCTCCCCAAAAAAATCCTAATGTTGCTTGCCTTTCCTTGCCCACTCATTAGAATTGATGCAGCTTGCCCCTTCATGTAATTTCTTGCTTTTTCTCTTTATCTATTCGTCTGTTTCTCTGGTTTTCTCAAGGACTGTCACAGATAAACATATTTCACCACAAAGGCAGTAATGATTTTGGTTCATTACACTGCCACTCATCTTTATGTTGCAAAAAGTGTGCATTTGCTACACCCCTGGTCAGAAGGTGCTCGTGTACTCTGAGGGGATGTGGTGGTTTAGTAGTATTTAAGCAAATCACTTGCTCTGGGGGTTTTCAGTTGCCCACCACTGAATGGACCTATTCCAGCAACAGTGGAGTAATTGTCACCATTTGGAGTATTGCATCAGGGAGACCTGGGTCACTGGTGCAGTGTCTTTGGGAGTTCTGTGTTGGCTGAACCACAACCACCTGAAAGCTGCTCAGAGATGTATGTGTGATGGATGCTCTGCAAAAAGCATTCTGGGGAACACCTGCTCATATCAGGAAAGCGTACTCTTACCCATGTGGGCCTGTCCAGAAATATATGTGGGCTAGGCTTTCTCCTCAAGGATAGAAGAGTGCAGCTAGCCATGGTTTCCCTTGGGAGGTGTCTGCTTGCTGAGGGGAGGTATAAGATACATTCCTCAATCAAATACCTGAAAATATGGCTAGCACCGCTCCAGAGACACAGAAGTGGGTAGCTCAGGAAGGTCCCCAGAAGGAGAGAAGGTGCTGGACCAACATGCTCCACACCAAACCTCTGATCAGAACCCTTGGCAGGTTGGGAACGGGGGACAGGGGACTCCTGCCGCCAGGCCGGTCCTCACCAAACAAGGCTTCCTAGTGCTGAGACTTCAACAAGAACTGAGGGAATGAAGCCACCCTCTGCCAGCTAAAGGCTGTTGACAATGTACTGGAGCACTCTGGTCAAGACCATGAGTACGGCCAGGCATCTGTGAACTCCATCACGATTACTACAACATACAAAAAATGGCAAGATTTGCTGGCTTGCTTTTCTGGGACCAGTTCCTGAGGGACAGTCTGATTTTCTTTCAGTGCCAAAGAAGTAATTGATTTGGGATGTGGGAATAAACTGGTGATAAATTATGCATCTACATGCATGTCAGTGATGTCTTCACAGTGCACTTGTGTATTTGCAAACACATAGTTGCTTTTCCTACTGTCAGAATCATGCAGAAAACATTTCAAAATACGAATCTATTTTTAATTCAAGATTTTATGTTTTGTTTCACCTGTTTTCTCCTTTTCCCTTCCATACCAATGACAAAATAAAGTGCTAAAGTTAAAGCCTCAGCATCCCCTCTCAAGACCTAAGCAAACTCAAGCAAGTTTTACTTTTACCCATTCTACAGTAAGAGAGTCTAGACAAAGTGCTTTGTAAAAATATTCAGTTGGGGATTTTTTTTTTTCAATTTAAAGAAATTAATTTTAAAAGTGAGTTCTCCAAGATTATGTTATGTTTTCTTATCAGCTATCTTATCTCTATATGTGAAAGAGCAACTGGAATGCATTGAGCTTGGCCTGGGGGCAGAAAAGGAACATGTTGAGAGCTTATGGGTTAGAATTAAGGGACAGGCTCATATGGGTGACATTACAGTGGGTGTGTACTACAGGCCACCTGGCCAGGAGGAGGAGGTTGATGAGGCCTTCTACAGGCAGCTACAAGCAGCCTCACAGTCACAGGCCCTGGTTCTCATGGGGGACTTCAACCACCCTGACATCAGCTGGGAAGACCATACAGCTAGGCAAGCACAATCCAGGAGGTTCCTACAGAGCATCGATGATAACTTTCTGATGCAAGTGGTGGAGGAACCAACAAGGAAAGGCACTCTGCTGGACCTTGTATTAATAAACAAGGAGGGACTGGTGGAGGATGTGAAGGTCGGAGGTAGACTCGGCTGCAGTGACCATGAAATGGTGGAGTTCAGGATCCTGCATGGAGGAAGCAGGGCAATAAGCAGGATCAAAACCCTGGACCTCAGGAGGGCTAACTTTGGCCTCTTCAAGGAGCTACTGGGAGGAATCCCATGGGCCAGGGCTCTTGAAGGTAGGGGGGTCCAAGAGTGCGGGTCGCTCTTTAAACGTCACTTCCTCCACGCTCAGGAGCGGTGCATCCCCCTGAGAAAGAAATCGAGCAAAGGAGGCAGGAGACCTGCATGGTTAAACAAGGAGCTTCTAGCGGAGATCAGGTGGAAGAGAAAGGTCTATGGAATGTGGAAGGAGGGACAGGCCACTTGGGAAGAGTACAGGAATGTGGTCAGAGTGTGCAGGGATGCGATGATGAAGGTCAAAACCCACCTGGAATTGAAGCTGGCAAGGGATGTCAAAAACAACAAGAAGGGCTTCTTCAACTACATCAGCAGCAAAAGGAAGGCCAGGGACAATGTGGGGCTGCTGCTGAATGAGGCGGGTGTCCTGGTGACGGAGGATGCGGAGAAGGCAGAGCTACTGAATGCCTTCTTTGCTTCAGTCTTCAGTGCCAAGGCAGGCCCTCAGGAATCCCAGGCCCCAGAGGTAAGAGAAGAAGCCTACAGAGAGGATGACTTTCTCTTGGTCGAGGAGGACTGTGTGAGGGATCGCTTAAGCGATCTGAACACCCACAAATCCATGGGCCCCGATGGAATGCATCCACGAGTGCTGAGGGAGCTGGCAGATGTCATTGCTGAGCCACTCTCCATCATCTTTGAGAGGTCCTGGAGGACAGGAGAGGTGCCCGAGGACTGGAGAAAGGCCAGTGTCACTCCAGTCTTCAAAAAGGGCAAGAAGGAGGACCTAGGGAACTACAGGCTGGTCAGCCTCACCTCCATCCCGGGAAAGGTGATGGAGCAGCTTATCCTGGAGGTCATCAACAATCAAGTGGAGGAAAAGAAGGTTATCAGGAGTAGTCAGCATGGATTCACCAAGGGGAAATCATGTCTGACCAATCTGATAGCTTTCTACGATGACATGACTGGCTGGGTAGATGAGGGGAAAGCCTTGGATGTTGTCTACCTAAACTTCAGCAAGGCTTTTGACACTGTCTCCCATAACATCCTCACAGGGAAGCTGAGGAAGTGTGGGCTGGATGAGTGGTAGGTGAAGTGGATTGAGAACTGGCTGAATGGCAAAACTCAGAGGGTTGTCATCAGCGGCACTGACTCTAGTTGGAGGCTGGTAACTAGTGGTGTCCCCCAGGGGTCAGTACTGGGCCCAGTCTTGTTTAACTTCTTCATCAACGACCTGGATGAAGAGTTAGAGAGTAGCCTCAGCAAGTTTGCTAATGACACCAAACTAGGAGGAGTGGTAGATACACCGGAAGGCTGTGCTGCCATTCAGCGTGACCTGGAGAGACTGGAAAGTTGGGCAGAGAGGAACATGATGAGGTTCAACAAGGGCAAGTGCAGGGTCCTGCATCTGGGGAGGAACAACCCCATGCATCAGTGCAGGCTTGGGGTGGACCTGCTGGAGAGCAGCTCTGCGGAGAGGGACCTGGGTGTCCTGGTGGACAACAGCTTAACCGTGAGCCAGCAGTGTGCCCTGGCTGCCAAGAAAGCTAATGGGATCCTGGGGTGCATTAAGAGGAGTGTGGTCAGCAGGTCGAGGGAGGTTCTTCTTCCCCTCTACACTGCCCTAATGAGGCCTCATCTGGAGTACTGTGTCCAGTTCTGTGCTCCCCACTTCAAGAAAGATGAAGAGCTACTGGAGAGAGTCCAGCGGAGGGCTACAACGATGGTGAGGGCACTGGAGCATCTCCCCTACGAGGAGAGGCTGAGGGAGCTGGACTTGTTTAGCCTGAAGAAGAGAAGACTGCAAGGGGACCTAATAAATGCTTATAAATATCTGAAGGGTGGGTGTCAGGAGGATGGGGCCAGACTCTTTTCAGTGGTGCCCAGCGACAGGACAAGGGGCAATGGGCACAAAATGAAGCATAGGAAGTTCCGTCTGAACATGAGGAAGAACTTCTTCACTCTGAGGGTGACGGAGCACTGGCACAGGCTGCCCAGGAAGGTTGTGGAGTCTCCTTCTCTGGAGATATTCAAGACGCGTCTGGAAGCGGTCCTGTGCAGCCTGCTGTAGGTGACCCTGCTTTGACAGGAGGGTTGGACTAGATGACCCACAGAGGTCCTTTCCAAACCCTACCATTCTGTGATTCTGTGATCTTTCTAGACAAACTTCTGATCAATGAGGGGGATATGACATTGTGGTAATGCCCAATTCATCATTCTTTGGAAACATTTTTCTTTGCGATGTCCTAGTGTGTCCTACATCTCTCCATTGCTGAATAATCTCTAAGATACCTCCTCCTGTTTCTCATCCTAGATTGCCCAACTGCAGCCAGGACCGTAAATCATGGTAGCCCACATTCCTTTGGCTGATCTCTCCTCCTCTATACAAACCCTAACTGGTTGGGGACCTGTGCTACCTGTTTTCTGTGAACTGCTGAGGAAAATCCACATTTTTCATGACACTGGAATTTATCTTGGCTTTGATTGGTTTCTCTGCCATTTTCCTGTTGAACGTTGGGAGGTGGAAGAGAAAAATCAAGATCTGGTTTTGGAATTTTTTTCCTGCTGAAGGACATTGTTCTGAGCACAGCTAGGAGACTGCGAAGGAAAGCAAATTGTTACGCTGAGGCTGAACTTCAACATAGCAAATGCAATCTTGAGGGGGACCTGTTTCTGCCAAGGCTTTGCGTCCTTTACCAAATGAAAACATTGCCACTTTGGCACCTCCTGGGAACTTCAATCATTTCTCCTGCACAATAAGCTTATGTTTTTGGAGCAAACACTTTCTGAGGACAAGTAGTGACAGCAGATGGGAACAAAGTCAAATTTCTTTCTTTGAGCTATGAGAAAATGTCTTTCCCTTTCTAGTATGACTTCATGAAGAAAAATAAGCTGTAATGATGTGATGGAAAGTGGCATTAAAAAACCCTGAAATGGGACATCTGAGTGAAAAGACATCTTTCTTTACAGTTTCTGGCAGGGCACCGACTTAGCTTGCTTATTTTCTGGTTGTGTTTGGAGTCTGGTGTTACGCTGAATTGTGAGTAAAACATAAGCTCCCCGCAGCACTTTTCTGGGTATGTGGTGCCATATTGGAAAAAACATCCTTTGGCTTTTAAAAAGGCAGTAATTTGTACATTCCATGTCTTTCAAAGGTCTTTAAAATCCCTTTTATGTGGAGTTGTCCTTGCCTCATTTTTGGTGTAAGGGGACTTTTGAATAAATTCATGAATTGTTTAGAAGAGATAGAAGTAGTTCTCCTTTCTCCAGCTCCTTCGTTTTTGGAACCTCTAGACCACCCAGGAACAGCGAAGCTCAGAGGCAATTCTTTGTGTGAATTACTTTCCTTTCTGGAGATAGCACTGTGCTGCTCCAAAGTAGCAGACCCAGCGTTATCTGTGAGTGTTGCTGTTTCTGACCCATAGCTGTCCTAGCTGTCCAACTTCCAATGTGTTTGTAGTACCAGTAAAACACCTGTGTATTTCTGGCATCTTTTAAAAGGACAATTTAAGAGAAAAAGTTCAAGATGGCTCAAGCAAACCAATGTGAGTCAGAACCGGTGACTTTGCATCCAAACCCAGTGCAGGATTTTGCTACTGGAACTGGAAGTGATCTGGCAGTGACAAGTTTTCTTCTGAGAACTGGTTAAAAAGCAAGAAAAAATGACTGCTAACAATACAGCTGGAAGACTAAGGAGCTCACCAGACAGCACTTTCCAGAGGATACTTTTCCCGGGAGGGAAGCTTGAATGCTGTCTAAAAAGACCCTGAAAGGTGCCACCCACAATCTTGGTGTACTTTTGAGACTCCCCTGATGTTTGCTCCACTATAGCAGCACCTCAGCAGACTTCCCTGTCTGGATCTATGTCAGGGTTTACAGTACCAACAGTGCTGGATCCCTTAACAGGTTGTCTTGTGGACCAGGGGAAGGCAAACAGCACCAGCACAAGAAGGGACGAGGCTGGTGAAGCTGAGCCTCTTCCCAGCCCACTTGACAGCTGGGGTTCACCAGGGAATCAGCTGCTGCTCCATGGTGACCCCCTCCTGCTCCAAGCACATCTGTCTATACACTGTATGTCCATCCCTGCCCCACATGAGGGCTAGCCAGAAGATTAAACCTCCTGCTCCCTCTGAGATTGCCTTCCAGGTCTGACTACCCTCTGATGGCAGGACCACCACTTTCTCTGTATGGCAGGACCTGCACAGGGGGAAAAGAGCTGACCACTGTGATGGGACAGGTAGCAGCAGGGGAAGGCGAGGGGCATATAGATGTGGTCATCATCTGGGGTTCCTGAGGGAGAGCAGAGGTGAGCAGAGGAGAAGGTGTCAGGAACAAGAGGTCTGGGAAACAAAGACCCCTTTGTCTCCAAACACCCACTCCCCAGGTCCCTTTTCCCAACCTCAGGACCTTCCAAAACCCCTCCCAGCTGCAGTCCTTCTGGAGTCTGCTTTTCCTGGAGGACGTAGGTCATGACACAGTCTCCAGTAGGCTACATGGTCCTTTTGGGTGAAAGCCCAAGCCTTAAAAGTTTTATTTACAGAACATAACTGGCTTTCATTAGTGAAAACTTCTTCTGGTGTGGAATAAGTTCTCTCTATCTTCTACAAAAGAAATATCTCATTTCTTCTTGTAAACAGCTTAGCATGGATGGTGCTCTATGGCCAATTCAGTTCACTGATGGG